>NC_133176.1:31653125-31975312 GCF_049306965.1 Danio rerio | reverse complement strand
TCAAAATAAGCAGTAATGCAAACTCAGTCATAGACATAGATTTTCACTTGCAACTTGCTTTAACATGTTTAACAGTGCATGAAATGTTGTCTAAAACAAAAAGAATGATGCATTTTAGTGGCTGGATCTGGTTTTATCACATTCTGAATTGAACGTTGAAAATGAGCTTTTCAGAGCCAGCAGAGGTCAAAATAAGCAGTAATGCAAACTCAGTCATAGACATAGATTTTCACTTGCAACTTGCTTTAACATATTTAACAGTGCATGAAATGTTGTCTAAAACAAAAAGAATGATGCATTTTAGTGGCTGGATCTGGTTTTATCACATTCTGAATTGAACGTTGAAAATGAGCTTTTCAGAGCCAGCAGAGGTCAAAATAAGCAGTAATGCAAACTCAGTCATAGACATAGATTTTCACTTGCAACTTGCTTTAACATGTTTAACAGTGCATGAAATGTTGTTTAAAACAAAAAGAATGATGCATTTTAGTAGCTGGATCTGGTTTTAAACATTCTGCATTGGACGTTGAAAATGAGCTTTACTCAGCCAGCAGAGGTCAAAATAAGCAGTAATGCAAATTCAGTCAGAGACATAGATTTTCACTTGCAACTTGCTTTAACATGTTTAACAGTGCATGAATTGTTGTCTAAAACAAAAAGAATGATGCATTTTAGTAGCTGGATCTGGTTTTATCACATTCTGCATTGGACGTTGAAAATGAGCTTTACTCAGCCAGCAGAGGTCAAAACAAGCAGTAATCCAAACTCAGTCAGAGACATACATTTTCACTTGCAACTTTCTTAAACATATTTAACAGTGCATGAAATGTTGTCTAAAACAAAAAGAAAATGCTTTTTAGTGGCCGGATCTGGTTTTATCACATTCTGAATTGAACGTTGAAAATGAGCTTTACTCAGCCAGCAGAGGTCAAAACAAGCAGTAATGCAAACTCAGTCATATACATAGATTTTCACTTGCAACTTGCTTTAACATATTTAACAGTGCATGAAATGTTGTCTAAAACAAAAAGAAAATGCTTTTTAGTGGCTGGATCTGGTTTTATCACATTCTGAATTGAACGTTGAAAATGAGCTGTTCTCAGCCAGCAGAGGTCAAAATAAGCAGTAATGCAAATTCAGTCAGAGACATAGATTTTCACTTGCAACTTGCTTTAACATGTTTAACAGTGCATGAAATGTTGTCTAAAACAAAAAGAATGATGCATTTTAGTAGCTGGATCTGGTTTTATCACATTCTGAATTGAACGTTGAAAATGAGCTTTACTCAGCCAGCAGAGGTCAAAATAAGCAGTAATCCAAACTCAGTCAGAGACATACATTTTCACTTGCAACTTTCTTAAACATATTTAACAGTGCATGAAATGTTGTCTAAAACAAAAAGAAAATGCTTTTTAGTGGCCGGATCTGGTTTTATCACATTCTGAATTGAACGTTGAAAATGAGCTTTTCAGAGCCAGCAGAGGTCAAAATAAGCAGTAATGCAAACTCAGTCATAGACATAGATTTTCACTTGCAACTTGCTTTAACATGTTTAGCAGTGCATGAAATGTTGTCTAAAACAAAAAGAATGATGCATTTTAGTGGCTGGATCTGGTTTTATCACATTCTGAATTGAATGTTGAAAATGAGCTTTACTCAGCCAGCAGAGGTCAAAACAAGCAGTAATGCAAACTCAGTCATAGACATAGATTTTCACTTGCAACTTGCTTTAACATATTTAACAGTGCATGAAATGTTGTCTAAAACAAAAAGAAAATGCTTTTTAGTGGCTGGATCTGGTTTTATCACATTCTGAATTGAACGTTGAAAATGAGCTTTTCAGAGCCAGCAGAGGTCAAAATAAGCAGTAATGCAAACTCAGTCATAGACATAGATTTTCACTTGCAACTTGCTTTAACATGTTTAACAGTGCATGAAATGTTGTCTAAAACAAAAAGAATGATGCATTTTAGTAGCTGGATCTGGTTTTAAACATTCTGCATTGGACGTTGAAAATGAGCTTTACTCAGCCAGCAGAGGTCAAAATAAGCAGTAATGCAAACTCAGTCAGAGACATAGATTTTCACTTGCAACTTGCTTTAACTTGTTTAACAGTGCATGAAATGTTGTCTAAAACAAAAAGAATGATGCATTTTTGTGGCTGGATCTGGTTTTATCACATTCTGAATTGAACGTTGAAAATTAGCTTTTCAGAGCCAGCAGAGGTCAAAATAAGCAGTAATGCAAACTCAGTCAGAGACATAGATTTTCACTTGCAACTTGCTTTAACATTTTTAACAGTGCATGAAATGTTGTCTAAAACAAAAAGAATGATGTATTTTAGTAGCTGGATCTGGTTTTATCACATTCTGTATTGGACGTTGAAAATGAGCTTTACTCAGCCAGCAGAGGTCAAAATAAGCAGTAATGCAAACTCAGTCAGAGACATAGATTTTCACTTGCAACTTTCTTAAACATATTTAACAGTGCATTAAATGTTGTCTAAAACAAAAAGAAAATGCTTTTTAGTGGCTGGATCTGGTTTTATCACATTCTGAATTGAACGTTGAAAATGAGCTTTTCAGAGCCAGCAGAGGTCAAAATAAGCAGTAATGCAAACTCAGTCAGAGACATAGATTTTCACTTGCAACTTGCTTTAACATGTTTAACAGTGCATGAAATGTTGTCTAAAACAAAAAGAATGATGCATTTTTGTGGCTGGATCTGGTTTTATCACATTCTGAATTGAACGTTGAAAATGAGCTGTTCTCAGCCAGCAGAGGTCAAAATAAGCAGTAATGCAAATTCAGACAGAGACATAGATTTTCACTTGCAACTTGCTTTAACATGTTTAACAGTGCATGAAATGTTGTCTAAAACAAAAAGAATGATGCATTTTAGTAGCTGGATCTGGTTTTATCACTGTAATAATGTTCGTTTCGTGGGAAGAAGAAGGCAGGGTCGGCGATATCAGGTAAGCACAATTTTTATTTATAATGTTCTGTGTATGTGTGTGCGTGTCGAGACTGAAGTTCGACAGGCTCTCCTCTCTCCCGGCTTCTCCTTCTCCTCCCCTTATGAAGGTGTCTCTCCGGCCCAATCACTAGAAAACACAGGTGTTAATAATTATTTATGATTAGACCACTGACCAGCCGCCGGTGTCTCCGCCTGCTCTCCCCCCTTTCTGGGTGTTCGATCACGCCTTCCCCACCACATACCCCCACCGCCCGTCTCAGGCCGGGCAGCCGTCCGGCCTGCAGCTCCCCCCCCTCCCCCCGCCCGGGAGAGGAAGTCCGCTACAACCATCTGCGCGCCCGGCCTGTGGATCACTTTGAATTTTAAAGGCTGTAAAGCGAGATACCAACGGGTGATCCGCGCGTTGGTATCCTTCATGCGGTGGAGCCACTGGAGGGGGGCATGATCCGAACAGAGGACGAACTCCTTGCCCAAGAGATAATAGCGGAGAGTGAGGACGGCCCACCTGATCGCCAAACACTCTTTTTCTATGGTGCTGTACTTCGCCTCGCTGTTAGATAATTTGCGGCTAATGTACAGCACCGGCCGTTCCTCACCCTCCACCTCCTGGGCGAGCACCGCCCCCAAACCCCGATCGGACGCATCCGTCTGTAAAATAAAGGGGAGAGCAAAATTAGGAGCATGTAATAGCGGCCCCCCGCAAAGTGCAGCTTTAACTTTGGTGAAGGCCTGTTGACACTGCTCCGTCCACTGGACGGTATCTGGTTCCCCCTTTTTAGTGAGATCGGTTAAGGGACTGACGAGGGCCGAATATTCAGGGACAAATCGTCTATAATATCCCGCCAGCCCCAAAAACTGTCTCACCTCCTTTTTGGTCTTGGGCCTCGGGCAGGTTGCAATAGCTGCGGTTTTATCAATTTGTGGCCGCACCTGCCCATGACCCAAGTGGAAGCCCAGATACCTTACCTCCACTCGCCCAATTGCACACTTCCTCGGGTTGGCCGTGAGTCCTGCCCGTCTCAGCGCTGATAATACTGCCCGCAGGTGCTGCATATGCCGCTGCCAGTCATTACTGAAGATAATGATATCATCCAAATACGCAGCGGCATATGCTGAGTGGCGGGCAAGTATTTTGTCCATCAGGCGCTGAAACGTCGCCGGAGCCCCGAACAGCCCGAATGGAAGTGTCACGAATTGGTGTAATCCAAACGGCGTTGTGAAGGCAGTTTTTTCTCGGGATATTGGAGAAAGGGGAATTTGCCAATACCCTTTCGTTAAATCCAATGTCGAATAAAAGCGAGCAGCGCCTAACCGGTCGAGCAACTCGTCAATCCGCGGCATTGGATACGCATCAAATTTTGATACGGCATTTAATTTACGATAATCTACACAGAACCGGACCGTGCCGTCTGTCTTAGGAACTAAGACGATCGGGCTCGCCCAGTCGCTGTGTGATTCTTCTACTACCCCCATCTCTAGCATTTTCCCCAATTCTTCCTGAACCACTTTTTTTTTGTGTTCAGGCAGACGGTACGGGCGGGTTCTAACGACCACGCCTGGCTCGGTCTCGATGTGGTGCTGAATCATATTAGTGCGACCGGGCAGGGGTGAGAACACGTCTTTAAATTCATTTTGTAGGAGCTGGACGTCAGCGAGCTGGGCGAGCGAGAGATGATCACCCCCGGCGACCAGAGCACTCGACCGATTACAGTCTACGCACTCCGGTCCCAGGTCATCCTCGCCTGTAATCACCGTTGCTAACGCCACGTCCTCCGGCTCCCTCCATAGTTTTAATAAATTAATATGATAAATTTGACGTGCCCCACTCCTGTCTGTTCGTACCACCTCATAATCGAGATCGTTCACTCGCCGTGTGACCTCAAATGACCCTTGCCACTTGGCGAGTAATTTAGAGCTAGAAGAAGGCAGCAGTACAAGCACTTTATCTCCCGGTGAAAATGTTCGTAGTTTAGTGCCCTTATCATAACGCCGGCGTTGTTCATTCTGAGCCTTGAGCAAATTCTTCATGGATAGCCGCCCCAGTGCATGGAGTTTTGCTCGCAGGTCCAGAATGTACTGAATTTCATTTTTGCTGTTAGAAGGCTCGTCCTCCCAAGCCTCTCTGACGACATCCAACACCCCTCGGGGCTGTCTGCCGTAGAGGAGCTCGAATGGGGAAAACCCAGTAGAGGCTTGGGGAACCTCCCGCACGGCGAACAACAAGGGCTCTAACCATTTATCCCAATTTTTCGCGTCTTCGTGAACGAATTTACGAATCATTGCTTTAAGTGTGCGATTAAACCGTTCCACCAGTCCGTCTGTTTGTGGGTGATAGACGCTAGTCCGAATCGATTTAATGCCCAATAATTCGTAAAATTCGCGCAAAGTGCGTGACATAAACGCGGTGCCTTGGTCGGTGAGGATTTCCTTGAGAATCCCCACCCGGGAGATGAAGCGGAAGAGAGCCTCCGCAACACTCTTAGCGGAGATGTTGCGGAGAGCTACAGCTTCCGGATACCGGGTTGCATAATCCACTAGGACTAATGCAAATGGTGTCCGCGTGCGGATCGCTCTAATGGCCCGATGAGATCCATACCAATTCTTTCGAAGGGGATCTCCATTAATGGTAACGGGCGCAATGGCGCTTTTGGGGTGGCCGGCGGATTTACCAGCTGACATTCAGGACACGCAGCGCACCATCTGCTGACGTCTCCGTGAATGCCCGGCCAAAAGAAACGGGCCATGAGGCGATTTAGTGTGGCCGCTTGACCTAAATGTCCGGCCATAGGGTTAGCATGAGCCGCCTGGAAAAGCATTTCCCGACGGCTTTTAGGAACCAATAATTGGGTGGTATCTTCTTTTGATTGAGTGTCTTGGGTCACTCGATACACCCTGTCTTTAATGATCGCAAAATAGGGATAGTTGAGTGGTCGCTCAGGCTGGAGGACATGCCCATCGATCACTTTTACCTGTTCGATGGCATTTCTCAGAGTGTCATCACGCGACTGCTCCAGAGGGAAGTCCTTACAGCGGGAAATTCCCAGGCCTCCCTCTGAGTCAGAGCGCGATGACGTCACCGGGGATTCCCCCAGCTGAGCGATCCGCCCCCTAGCCGTCGATCCTTTCCTCCAAGAGGCACCCGCTGTCAAAACCCCTAATAGTTTATTAAAATCAGGCCAATTTGTTCCCGAAATCAGCGGATGCTTGAGGTGCGGGTTAACCGCTACCTCTACGCTATGTTTTTGACCCCGAAATTGGATCTCTACGGCCGCTAGCGGGTAGTGAATTTCATCACCGTGCACACACCTCACCCTAACCGTGCGGCTTTTATCCAATGCCGTGTCTTGCATCAGGCATGGGTGGATAGAGGTTTGGTTACACCCTGAATCCACCAAGGCCTGATATTTATCCCCCTTTATACTCACCGGTATCTGATATAGCCCATTGCGACCGGGGGCGACAGCCGGGGCGTCGGGTACGCGGATCAAAGCCCCCACCTCCATCGCGGAGCAATTCTCGGGGCTATGATCCACGCCCCCGCACCGCCAACACGTCGGCCCAGACCTCACCACTGCACCCCCGGGGCCAGTTGGTCCAACCGATTGAGCCGGAGAGAAACCTGTTGTGGCTGGAGAAACCGCTAGAGGGCGTGCTTCCCCACCCCTTTCCGGATATCCCCCCCACCGAGGCATCGAGCGAGAGGTATCCACCCCAGAGCCCCGCTTCCTCGGCGCTGGCACAGGAGGTCCCTGCTGTCTGGGTCTGGGAGAGGGGAGAGAAAGAGAAGAAGAAAGAGAGAGAGAGGAGAGAGAGGTTGTATCGCCGACCCTGGACCTCGCTACCAGGTGGTCCTCCGCCAACTGGATGGCCGTCTCAAGATCGGTGGGTCGGTGGCACTGGACCCACTCCGATGTTCGGGAGGGGAGGCGGGCGATGAATTGCTCCAGCACCACTGAGTCCACCACCTGGTCGATGTTCTGGCCATCCGGGATCAGCCATCTGCGGCAGGCGTCGCGGAGCTGCTGGGCGAACACGAAGGGCCCGTTGGAGAATGGCTCGCTTCAGGTGAGCATAGTCCAGGAGATTCTGGGCCGGTAGCTGCTGCGCCGCGATCTGGGCTTCGCCTGACAGCAGCGGGATGACTCTCACCGGCCACTCGGCCCGTGGCCAGCCACACGCCTCCGCCATTTTCTCAAAGAGGTCCAGAAATACCTCCGGGTCGTCCTGAGGCCCCATTTTCTGAAGGGAGATGGGAGGGTGGGCGGCAGATGTCGACGCGGGCCGGATCCCCTGGTCCAGCAGTCTCCGGACGAGCTCGCGGTCCTCGCGCTGGGCCTCCACCAAAGCACGGAACCGCTGGTCCTGGTCTGCCCGGATCTCCACCAGCGCCTCATGTTGTTCGCGATGGAGGACCGCGAGCGCCTGGATCACTTCCGCGAATGGAGTAGCTGACGGAGTGGTCATCTTGGCAGCGAAGTCTCCTCTTCTTCCCGGGTTTCGGCACCACTGTAATAATGTTCGTTTCGTGGGAAGAAGAAGGCAGGGTCGGCGATATCAGGTAAGCACAATTTTTATTTATAATGTTCTGTGTATGTGTGTGCGTGTCGAGACTGAAGTTCGACAGGCTCTCCTCTCTCCCGGCTTCTCCTTCTCCTCCCCTTATGAAGGTGTCTCTCCGGCCCAATCACTAGAAAACACAGGTGTTAATAATTATTTATGATTAGACCACTGACCAGCCGCCGGTGTCTCCGCCTGCTCTCCCCCCTTTCTGGGTGTTCGATCACGCCTTCCCCACCACAATCATATTCTGTATTGGACGTTGAAAATGAGCTTTACTCAGCCAGCAGAGGTCAAAATAAGCAGTAATGCAAACTCAGTCAGAGACATAAATTTTCACTTGCAACTTTCTTAAACATATTTAACAGTGCATGAAATGTTGTCTAAAACAAAAAGAAAATGCTTTTTAGTGGCTGGATCTGGTTTTATCACATTCTGAATTGAACGTTGAAAATGAGCTTTTCAGAGCCAGCAGAGGTCAAAATAAGCAGTAATGCAAACTCAGTCAGAGACATAGATTTTCACTTGCAACTTGCTTTAACATGTTTAACAGTGCATGAAATGTTGTCTAAAACAAAAAGAATGATGCATTTTAGTGGCTGGATCTGGTTTTATCACATTCTGAATTGAACGTTGAAAATGAGCTGTTCTCAGCCAGCAGAGGTCAAAATAAGCAGTAATGCAAACTCAGTCAGAGACATAGATTTTCACTTGCAACTTGCTTTAACATGTTTAACAGTGCATGAAATGTTGTCTAAAACAAAAAGAATGATGCATTTTAGTAGCTGGATCTGGTTTTATCACATTCTGCATTGGACGTTGAAAATGAGCTTTACTCAGCCAGCAGAGGTCAAAACAAGCAGTAATGCAAACTCAGTCAGAGACATAGATTTTCACTTGCAACTTGCTTTAACATGTTTAACAGTGCATGAAATGTTGTCTAAAACAAAAAGAATATTGTATTATAATAGCTGGATCTGGTTTTATCACATTCTGTATTGGACGTTGAAAATGAGCTTTACTCAGCCAGCAGAGGTCAAAATAAGCAGTAATGCAAACTCAGTCATAGACATAGATTTTCACTTGCAACTTGCTTTAACATGTTCAACAGTGCATGAAATGTTGTCTAAAACAAAAAGAATGATGTATTTTAGTAGCTGGATCTGGTTTTATCACATTCTGTATTGGACGTTGAAAATGAGCTTTATTCAGCCAGCAGAGGTCAAAATAAGAAGTAATGCAAACTCAGTCAGAGACATAGATTTTCACTTGCAACTTTCTTAAACATATTTAACAGTGCATGAAATGTTGTCTAAAAAAAAGAAAATGCTTTTTAGTGGCTGGATCTGGTTTTATCACATTCTGAATTGAACGTTGAAAATGAGCTTTTCAGAGCCAGCAGAGGTCAAAATAAGCAGTAATGCAAACTCAGTCAGAGTCATATATTTTCACTTGCAACTTGCTTTAACATGTTTAACTGCATGAAATGTTGTCTAAAACAAAAAGAATGATGCATTTTTGTAGCTGGATCTGGTTTTATCACATTCTGAATTGAACGTTGAAAATGAGCTGTTCTCAGCCAGCAGAGGTCAAAATAAGCAGTAATGCAAACTCAGTCAGAGACATAGATTTTTACTTGCAACTTGCTTTAACATGTTTAACAGTGCATGAAATGTTGTCTAAAACAAAAAGAATGATGCATTTTAGTTGCTGGATCTGGTTTTATCACATTCTGCATTGGACATTGAAAATGAGCTTTACTCAGCCAGCAGAGGTCAAAACAAGCAGTAATGCAAACTCAGTCAGAGACATAGATTTTCACTTGCAACTTTCTTAAACATATTTAACAGTGCATGAAATGTTATCTAAAACAAAAAGAAAATGCTTTTTAGTGGCTGGATCTGGTTTTATCACATTCTGAATTGAACGTTGAAAATGAGCTTTTCAGAGCCAGCAGAGGTCAAAATAAGCAGTAATGCAAACTCAGTCAGAGACATAGATTTTCACTTGCAACTTGCTTTAACTTGTTTAACAGTGCATGAAATGTTGTCTAAAACAAAAAGAATGATGCATTTTTGTGGCTGGATCTGGTTTTATCACATTCTGAATTGAACTTTGAAAATGAGCTTTTCAGAGCCAGCAGAGGTCAAAATAAGCAGTAATGCAAACTCAGTCAGAGACATAGATTTTCACTTGCAACTTGCTTTAACATGTTTAACAGTGCATGAAATGTTGTCTAAAACAAAAAGAATGATGCATTTTAGTAGCTGGATCTGGTTTTATCACATTCTGCATTGGACGTTGAAAATGAGCTTTACTCAGCCAGCAGAGGTCAAAACAAGCAGTAATGCAAACTTAGTCAGAGACATAGATTTTCACTTGCAACTTGCTTTAACATATTTAACAGTGCATGAAATGTTGTCTAAAACAAAAAGAATATTGTATTATAATAGCTGGATCTGGTTTTATCACATTCTGTATTGGACGTTGAAAACGAGCTTTACTCAGCCAGCAGAGGTCAAAATAAGCAGTAATGCAAACTCAGTCATAGACATAGATTTTCACTTGCAACATGCTTTAACATGTTTAACAGTGCATGAAATGTTGTCTAAAACAAAAAGAATGATGTATTTTAGTAGCTGGATCTGGTTTTATCACATTCTGTATTGGACGTTGAAAATGAGCTTTACTCAGCCAGCAGAGGTCAAAATAAGAAGTAATGCAAACTCAGTCAGAGACATAGATTTTCACTTGCAACTTTCTTAAACATATTTAACAGTGCATGAAATGTTGTCTAAAAAAAAAGAAAATGCTTTTTAGTGGCTGGATCTGGTTTTATCACATTCTGAATTGAACGTTGAAAATGAGCTTTTCAGAGCCAGCAGAGGTCAAAATAAGCAGTAATGCAAACTCAGTCAGAGACATATATTTTCACTTGCAACTTGCTTTAACATGTTTAACTGCATGAAATGTTGTCTAAAACAAAAAGAATGATGTATTTTTGTAGCTGGATCTGGTTTTATCACATTCTGAATTGAACGTTGAAAATGAGCTGTTCTCAGCCAGCAGAGGTCAAAATAAGCAGTAATGCAAACTCAGTCAGAGACATAGATTTTTACTTGCAACTTGCTTTAACATGTTTAACAGTGCATGAAATGTTGTCTAAAACAAAAAGAATGATGCATTTTAGTTGCTGGATCTGGTTTTATCACATTCTGCATTGGACATTGAAAATGAGCTTTACTCAGCCAGCAGAGGTCAAAACAAGCAGTAATGCAAACTCAGTCAGAGACATAGATTTTCACTTGCAACTTTCTTAAACATATTTAACAGTGCATGAAATGTTATCTAAAACAAAAAGAAAATGCTTTTTAGTGGCTGGATCTGGTTTTATCACATTCTGAATTGAACGTTGAAAATGAGCTTTTCAGAGCCAGCAGAGGTCAAAATAAGCAGTGATGCAAACTCAGTCATAGACATAGATTTTCACTTGCAACTTGCTTTAACTTGTTTAACAGTGCATGAAATGTTGTCTAAAACAAAAAGAATGATGCATTTTTGTGGCTGGATCTGGTTTTATCACATTCTGAATTGAACGTTGAAAATGAGCTGTTCTCAGCCAGCAGAGGTCAAAATAAGCAGTAATGCAAACTCAGTCAGAGACATAGATTTTCACTTGCAACTTGCTTTAACATGTTTAACAGTGCATGAAATGTTGTCTAAAACAAAAAGAATGATGCATTTTAGTGGCTGGATCTGGTTTTATCACATTCTGAATTGAACGTTGAAAATGAGCTTTTCAGAGCCAGCAGAGGTCAAAATAAGCAGTAATGCAAACTCAGTCAGAGACATAGATTTTCACTTGCAACTTGCTTTAACATGTTTAACAGTGCATGAAATGTTGTCTAAAACAAAAAGAATGATGTATTTTAGTAGCTGGATCTGGTTTTATCACATTCTGTATTGGACGTTGAAAATGAGCTTTACTCAGCCAGCAGAGGTCAAAATAAGCAGTAATGCAAACTCAGTCAGAGACATAGATTTTCACTTGCAACTTGCTTTAACATGTTTAACAGTGCATGAAATGTTGTCTAAAACAAAAAGAATGATGCATTTTAGTAGCTGGATCTGGTTTTATCACATTCTGTATTGGACGTTGAAAATGAGCTTTACTCAGCCAGCAGACGTCAAAATAAGCAGTAATGCAAACTCAGTCAGAGACATAGATTTTCACTTGCAACTTTCTTAAACATATTTAACAGTGCATGAAATGTTGTCTAAAACAAAAAGAAAACGCTTTTTAGTGGCTGGATCTGGTTTTATCACATTCTGAATTGAACGTTGAAAATGAGCTTTTCAGAGCCAGCAGAGGTCAAAATAAGCAGTAATGCAAACTCAGTCAGAGACATAGATTTTCACTTGCAACTTGCTTTATTTAACATGTTTAACAGTGCATGAAATGTTGTCTAAAACAAAAAGAATAATGTATTTTAATAGCTGGATCTGGTTTTGTCACATTCTGTATTGGACGTTGAAAATGAGCTTTACTCAGCCAGCAGAGGTCAAAATAAGCAGTAATGCAAACTCAGTCATAGACATAGATTTTCACTTGCAACTTGCTTTAACATGTTTAACAGTGCATGAAATGTTGTCTAAAACACAAAGAATGATGTATTTTAGTAGCTGGATCTGGTTTTATCACATTCTGTATTGGACGTTGAAAATGAGCTTTACTCAGCCAGCAGAGGTAAAAATAAGAAGTAATGCAAACTCAGTCAGAGACATAGATTTTCACTTGCAACTTTCTTAAACATATTTAACAGTGCATGAAATGTTGTCTAAAACAAAAAGAAAATGCTTTTTAGTGGCTGGATCTGGTTTTATCACATTCTGAATTGAACGTTGAAAATGAGCTTTTCAGAGCCAGCAGAGGTCAAAATAAGCAGTAATGCAATCTCAGTCAGAGACATATATTTTCACTTGCAACTTGCTTTAACATGTTTAACTGCATGAAATGTTGTCTAAAACAAAAAGAATGATGCATTTTTGTAGCTGGATCTGGTTTTATCACATTCTGAATTGAACGTTGAAAATGAGCTTTTCAGAGCCAGCAGAGGTCAAAATAAGCAGTAATGCAAACTCAGTCAGAGACATAGATTTTCACTTGCAACTTGCTTTATTTAACATGTTTAACAGTGCATGAAATGTTGTCTAAAACAAAAAGAATAATATATTTTAATAGCTGGATCTGGTTTTGTCACATTCTGTATTGGACGTTGAAAATGAGCTTTACTCAGCCAGCAGAGGTCAAAATAAGCAGTAATGCAAACTCAGTCATAGACATAGATTTTCACTTGCAACTTGCTTTAACATGTTTAACAGTGCATGAAATGTTGTCTAAAACACAAAGAATGATGTATTTTAGTAGCTGGATCTGGTTTTATCACATTCTGTATTGGACGTTGAAAATTAGCTTTACTCAGCCAGCAGAGGTCAAAATAAGAAGTAATGCAAACTCAGTCAGAGACATAGATTTTTACTTGCAACTTGCTTTAACATGTTTAACAGTGCATGAAATGTTGTCTAAAACAAAAAGAATGATGCATTTTAGTAGCTGTATCTAGTTTTATCACATTCTGCATTGGACGTTGAAAATGAGCTTTACTCAGCCAGCAGAGGTCAAAATAAGCAGTAATGCAAACTCAGTCAGAGACATAGATTTTCACTTGCAACTTTCTTAAACATATTTAACAGTGCATGAAATGTTGTCTAAAACAAAAAGAAAATGCTTTTTAGTGGCTGGATCTGGTTTTATCACATTCTGAATTGAACGTTGAAAATGAGCTTTTCAGAGCCAGCAGAGGTCAAAATAAGCAGTAATGCAAACTCAGTCAGAGACATAGATTTTCACTTGCAACTTGCTTTAACTTGTTTAACAGTGCATGAAATATTGTCTAAAACAAAAAGAATGATGCATTTTTGTGGCTGGATCTGGTTTTATCACATTCTGAATTGAACGTTGAAAATTAGCTGTGCTCAGCCAGCAGAGGTCAAAATAAGCAGTAATGCAAACTCAGTCAGAGACATAGATTTTCACTTGCAACTTGCTTTAACATGTTTAACAGTGCAGGAAATGTTGTCTAAAACAAAAAGAATGATGCATTTTAGTGGCTGGATCTGGTTTTATCACATTCTGCATTGGACGTTAAAAATGAGCTTTACTCAGCCAGCAGAGGTCAAAACAAGCAGTAATGCAAACTCAGTCAGAGACATAGATTTTCACTTGCAACTTGCTTTAACATGTTTAACAGTGCATGAAATGTTGTCTAAAACAAAAAGAATGATGCATTTTTGTAGCTGGATCTGGTTTTATCACATTCTGAATTGAACGTTGAAAATGAGCTGTTCTCAGCCAGCAGAGGTCAAAATAAGCAGTAATGCAAACTCAGTCAAAGACATAGATTTTTACTTGCAACTTGCTTTAACATGTTTAACAGTGCATGAAATGTTGTCTAAAACAAAAAGAATGATGCATTTTAGTAGCTGTATCTAGTTTTATCACATTCTGCATTGGACGTTGAAAATGAGCTTTACTCAGCCAGCAGAGGTCAAAATAAGCAGTAATGCAAACTCAGTCAGAGACATAGATTTTCACTTGCAACTTTCTTAAACATATTTAACAGTGCATGAAATGTTGTCTAAAACAAAAAGAAAATGCTTTTTAGTGGCTGGATCTGGTTTTATCACATTCTGAATTGAACGTTGAAAATGAGCTTTTCAGAGCCAGCAGAGGTCAAAATAAGCAGTAATGCAAACTCAGTCAGAGACATAGATTTTCACTTGCAACTTGCTTTAACTTGTTTAACAGTGCATGAAATATTGTCTAAAACAAAAAGAATGATGCATTTTTGTGGCTGGATCTGGTTTTATCACATTCTGAATTGAACGTTGAAAATTAGCTGTGCTCAGCCAGCAGAGGTCAAAATAAGCAGTAATGCAAACTCAGTCAGAGACATAGATTTTCACTTGCAACTTGCTTTAACATGTTTAACAGTGCAGGAAATGTTGTCTAAAACAAAAAGAATGATGCATTTTAGTGGCTGGATCTGGTTTTATCACATTCTGCATTGGACGTTAAAAATGAGCTTTACTCAGCCAGCAGAGGTCAAAACAAGCAGTAATGCAAACTCAGTCAGAGACATAGATTTTCACTTGCAACTTGCTTTAACATGTTTAACAGTGCATGAAATGTTGTCTAAAACAAAAAGAATGATGCACTTTTTTGGCTGGATCTGGTTTAATCACATTCTGCATTGGACGTTGAAAATGAGCTTTACTCAGCCAGCAGAGGTCAAAACAAGCAGTAATGCAAACTCAGTCATAGACATAGATTTTCACTTGCAACTTGCTTTACATGTTTAACAGTGCATGAAATGTTGTCTAAAACACAAAGAATTATGTATTTTAGTAGCTGGATCTGGTTTTATCACATTCTGTATTGGACGTTGAAAATGAGCTTTACTCAGCCAGCAGAGGTCAAAACAAGCAGTAATGCAAACTCAGTCAGAGACATAGATTTTCACTTGCAACTTGCTTTAACATGTTTAACAGTGCATGAAATGTTGTCTAAAACAAAAAGAATGATGCATTTTAGTGGCTGGATCTGGTTTTATCACATTCTGAATTGAACGTTGAAAATGAGTTTTTCAGAGCCAGCAGAGGTCAAAATAAGCAGTAATGCAAACTCAGTCATAGACATAGATTTTCACTTGCAACTTGCTTTAACATGTTTAACAGTGCATGAAATGTTGTCTAAAACAAAAAGAATGATGTATTTTAGTAGCTGGATCTGGTTTTATCACATTCTGCATTGGATGTTAAAAAATGAGCTTTACTCAGCCAGTAGAGCTCAAAATAAGCAGTAATGCAAACTCAGTCATAGACATAGATTTTCACTTGCAACTTGCTTTAACATGTTTAACACTGCATGAAATGTTGTCTAAAACACAAAGAATGATGTATTTTAGTAGCTGGATCTAGTTTTATTACATTCTGTATTGGACGTTGAAAATGAGCTTTACTCAGCCAGCAGAGGTCAAAATAAGCAGTAATGCAAACTCAGTCATAGACATAGATTTTCACTTGCAACTTGCTTTAACATGTTTAACAGTGCATGAAATGTTGTCTAAAACAAAAAGAATGATGCAATTTAGTAGCTGGATCAGAATTTATCACATTCTGCATTGGACGTTGAAAATGAGCTTTACTCAGCCAGTAGAGCTCAAAATAAGAAGTAATGCAAACTCAGTCAGAGACATAGATTTTCACTTGCAACTTTCTTAAACATATTTAACAGTGCATGAAATGTTGTCTAAAACAAAAAGAAACTGCTTTTTAGTGGCTGGATCTGGTTTTATCACATTCTGAATTGAACGTTGAAAATGAGCTTTTCACAGCCAGCAGAGGTCAAAATAAGCAGTAATGCAAACTCAGTCATAGACATAGATTTTCACTTGCAACTTGCTTTAACATGTTTAACAGTGCATGAAATGTTGTCTAAAACAAAAAGAATGATGCATTTTAGTAGCTGGATCTGGTTTTATCACATTCTGCATTGGACGTTGAAAATGAGCTTTACTCAGCCAGCAGAGGTCAAAATAAGCAGTAATGCAAACTCAGTCAGAGACATAGATTTTCACTTGCAACTTTCTTAAACATATTTAACAGTGCATGAAATGTTGTCTAAAACAAAAAGAAAATGCTTTTTAGTGGCTGGATCTGGTTTTATCACATTCTGAATTGAATGTTGAAAATGAGCTTTTCAGAGCCAGCAGAGGTCAAAATAAGCAGTAATGCAAACTCAGTCAGAGAAATAGATTTTCACTTGCAACTTGCTTTAACATGTTTAACAGTGCATGAAATGTTGTCTAAAACAAAAAGAATGATGTATTTTAGTAGCTGGATCTGGTTTTATCACATTCTGTATTGGACGTTGAAAATGAGCTTTACTCAGCCAGCAGAGGTCAAAATAAGCAATAATGCAAACTCAGTCATAGACATAGATTTTCACTTGCAACTTTCTTAAACATATTTAACAGTGCATGAAATGTTGTCTAAAACAAAAAGAAAATGCTTTTTAGTGGCTGGATCTGGTTTTATCACATTCTGAATTGAACGTTGAAAATGAGCTTTTCAGAGCCAGCAGAAGTCAAAATAAGCAGTAATGCAAACTCAGTCAGAGAAATAGATTTTCACTTGCAACTTGCTTTAACATGTTTAACAGTGCATGAAATGTTGTCTAAAACAAAAAGAATGATGCATTTTTGTAGCTGGATCTGGTTTTATCACATTCTGAATTGAACGTTGAAAATGAGCTGTTCTCAGCCAGCAGAGGTCAAAATAAGCAGTAATGCAAACTCAGTCAGAGACATAGATTTTCACTTGCAACTTGCTTTAACATGTTTAACAGTGCATGAAGTGTTGTATAAAACAAAAGGAATGATGTATTTTAGTAGCTGGATCTGGTTTTATCACATTCTGTATTGGACGTTGAAAATGAGCTTTACTCAGCCAGCAGAGGTCAAAATAAGCAGTAATGCAAACTCAGTCAGAGACATAGATTTTCACTTGCAACTTTCTTAAACATATTTAACAGTGCATGAAATGTTGTCTAAAACAAAAAGAAAATGCTTTTTAGTGGCTGGATCTGGTTTTATCACATTCTGAATTGAATGTTGAAAATGAGCTTTTCAGAGCCAGCAGAGGTCAAAATAAGCAGTAATGCAAACTCAGTCAGAGACATAGATTTTCACTTGCAACTTGCTTTAACATGTTTAACAGTGCATGAAATGTTGTCTAAAACAAAAAGAATGATGTATTTTAGTAGCTGGATCTGGTTTTATCACATTCTGTATTGGACGTTGAAAATGAGCTTTACTCACCCAGCAGAGGTCAAAATAAGCAATAATGCAAACTCAGTCATAGACATAGATTTTCACTTGCAACTTTCTTAAACATATTTAACAGTGCATGAAATGTTGTCTAAAACAAAAAGAAAATGCTTTTTAGTGGCTGGATCTGGTTTTATCACATTCTGAATTGAACGTTGAAAATGAGCTTTTCAGAGCCAGCAGAGGTCAAAATAAGCAGTAATGCAAACTCAGTCAGAGACATAAATTTTCACTTGCAACTTGCTTTAACTTGTTTAACAGTGCATGAAATGTTGTCTAAAACAAAAAGAATGATGCATTTTAGTGGCTGGATCTGGTTTTATAACATTCTGCATTGGACGTTGAAAATGAGCTGTGCTCAGCCAGCAGAGGTCAAAACAAGTTGTAATGCAAACTCAGTCAGAGACATAGATTTTCACTTGCAACTTGCTTTAACATGTTTAACAGTGCATGAAATGTTGTCTAAAACAAAAAGAATGATGCATTTTAGTGGCTGGATCTGGTTTTATCACATTCTAAATTGAACGTTGAAAATGAGCTTTTCAGAGCCAGCAGAGGTCAAAATAAGCAGTAATGCAAACTCAGTAATAGACATAGATTTTTACTTGCAACTTGCTTTAACATGTTTAACAGTGCATGAAATGTTGTCTAAAACAAAAAGAATGATGTATTTTAGTAGCTGAATCTGGTTTTATCACATTCTGTATTGGACGTTGAAAATGAGCTTTACTCAGCCAGCAGAGGTCAAAATAAGCAGTAATGCAAACTCAGTCAGAGACATAGATTTTCACTTGCAACTTGCTTTAACATGTTTAACAGTGCATGAAATGTTGTCTAAAACAAAAAGAATGATGCATTTTAGTAGCTGGATCTGAATTTATCACATTCTGCATTGGACGTTGAAAATGAGCTTTACTCAGCCATAAGAGCTCAAAAAAAGAAGTAATGCAAACTCAGTCATAGACATAGATTTTTACTTGCAACTTTCTTAAACATGTTTAACAGTGCATGAAATGTTGTCTAAAACAAAAAGAAAATGCTTTTTAGTGGCTGGATCTGGTTTTATCACATTCTGAATTGAACGTTGAAAATGAGCTTTTCAGAGCCAGCAGAGGTCAAAATAAGCAGTAATGCAAACTCAGTCATAGACATAGATTTTCACTTGCAACTTGCTTTAACATGTTTAACAGTGCATGAAATGTTGTCTAAAACAAAAAGAATGATGTATTTTAGTAGCTGGATCTGGTTTTATCACATTCTGCATTGGACGTTGAAAATGAGCTTTACTCAGCCAGTAGAGCTCAAAAGAAGCAGTAATGCAAACTCAGTCATAGACATAGATTTTCACTTGAAACTTGCTTTAACATGTTTAACAGTGCATAAAATGTTGTCTAAAACAAAAAGAATGATGCATTTTAGTGGCTGGATCTCGTTTTATCACATTCTGAATTGAACGTTGAAAATGAGCTTTTCAGAGCCAGCAGAGGTCAAAATAAGCAGTAATGCAAACTCAGTCATAGACATAGATTTTCACTTGCAACTTGCTTTAACATGTTTAACAGTGCATGAAATGTTGTCTAAAACACAAAGAATTATGTATTTTAGTAGCTGGATCTGGTTTTATCTCATTCTGTATTGGACGTTGAAAATGAGCTTTACTCAGCCAGCAGAGGTCAAAATAAGCAGTAATGCAAACTCAGTCATAGACATAGATTTTCACTTGCAACTTGCTTTAACATGTTTAACAGTGCATTGATTGTTGTCTATAACAAAAAGAATGATGCATTTTAGTAGCTGGATCTGAATTTATCACATTCTGCATTGGACGTTGAAAATGAGCTTTACTAAGCCAGTAGAGCTCAAAATAAGAAGTAATGCAAACTTAGTCAGAGACATAGATTTTCACTTGCAACTTTCTTAAACATATTTAACAGTGCATGAAATGTTGTCTAAAACAAAAAGAAAATGCTTTTTAGTGGCTGGATCTGGTTTTATCACATTCTGAATTGAACGTTGAAAATTAGCTTTTCAGAGCCAGCAGAGGTCAAAATAAGCAGTAATGCAAACTCAGTCATAGACATAGATTTTCACTTGCAACTTGCTTTAACATGTTTAACTGCATGAAATGTTGTCTAAAACAAAAAGAATGATGCATTTTTGTAGCTGGATCTGGTTTTATCACATTCTGAATTGAACGTTGAAAATGAGCTGTTCTCAGCCAGCAGAGGTCAAAATAAGCAGTAATGCAAACTCAGTCATAGACATAGATTTTCACTTGCAACTTGCTTTAACATGTTTAACAGTGCATGGAATAATGTCTAAAACACAAAGAATGATGTATTTTAGTTGCTGGATCTGTTTTTATCACTTTCTGAAATGGACGTTGAAAATGAGCTTATCTCAGCCAGCAGAGAGGTCAAATCACAGTAATGCAAACTCAGTCAGAGACATAGATTTTCACTTGCAACTTGCTTTAACATGTTTAACAGTGCATGAATTGTTGTCTAAAACAAAAAAGAATGATGCATTTTATGGCTGGATCTGTTTTTATCACTTTCTGAAATGGACGTTGAAAATGAGCTTATCTCAGCCAGCAGAGTGGTCAAATCACAGTAATGCAAACTCAGTCAGAGACATAAATTTTCACCTGCAACTTGCTTTAACATGTTTAACAGTGCATGAAATGTTGTCTAAAACAAAAAAGAATGATGCATTTTATGGCTGGATCTGTTTTATCACTTTCTGAATTGGACGTTGAAAATGAGCTTATGAGGTCAAATCACAGTAATGCAAACTCAGTCAGAGACATAGATTTTCACTTGCAACTTGCTTTAACATGTTTAACAGTGCATGAAATGTTGTCTAAAACAAAAAAGAATGATGCATTTTATGGCTGGATCTGTTTTTATCACTTTCTGAAATGGACGTTGAAAATGAGCTTATCTCAGCCAGCAGAGAGGTCAAATCACAGTAATGCAAACTCAGTCAGAGACATAGATTTTCACTTGCAACTTGCTTTAACATGTTTAACAGTGCATGAATTGTTGTCTAAAACAAAAAAGAATGATGCATTTTATGGCTGGATCTGTTTTTATCACTTTCTGAATTGGACGTTGAAAATGAGCTTATGAGGTCAAATCACAGTAATGCAAACTCAGTCAGAGACATAGATTTTCACTTGCAACTTGCTTTAACATGTTTAACAGTGCATGAACTGTTGTCTAAAACAAAAAAGAATGATGCATTTTATGGCTGGATCTGTTTTTATTACTTTCTGAATTGGACGTTGAAAATGAGCTTATCTCAGCCAGCAGAGAGGTCAAATCACAGTAATGCAAACTCAGTCAGAGACATAGATTTTCACTTGCAACTTGCTTTAACATGTTTAACAGTGCATGAATTGTTGTCTAAAACAAAAAAGAATGATGCATTTTATGGCTGGATCTGTTTTATCACTTTCTGAATTGGACGTTGAAAATGAGCTTATCTCAGCCAGCAGAGAGGTCAAATCACAGTAATGCAAACTCAGTCAGAGACATAGATTTTCACTTGCAACTTGCTTTAACATGTTTAACAGTGCATGAATTGTTGTCTAAAACAAAAAAGAATGATGCATTTTATGGCTGGATCTGTTTTATCACTTTCTGAATTGGACGTTGAAAATGAGCTTATGAGGTCAAATCACAGTAATGCAAACTCAGTCAGAGACATAGATTTTCACTTGCAACTTGCTGTAACATGTTTAACAGTGCATGAATTGTTGTCTAAAACAAAAAAGAATTATGCATTTTATGGCTGGATCTGTTTTTATCACTTTCTGAATTGGACGTTGAAAATGAGCTTATCTCAGCCAGCAGAGAGGTCAAATCACAGTAATGCAAACTCAGTCAGAGACATAGATTTTCACTTGCAACTTGCTTTAACATGTTTAACAGTGCATGAATTGTTGTCTAAAACAAAAAAGAATGATGCATTTTATGGCTGGATCTGTTTTTATCACTTTCTGAAATGGACGTTGAAAATGAGCTTATCTCAGCCAGCAGAGAGGTCAAATCACAGTAATGCAAACTCAGTCAGAGACATAGATTTTCACTTGCAACTTGCTTTAACATGTTTAACAGTGCATGAACTGTTGTCTAAAACAAAAAAGAATGATGCATTTTATGGCTGGATCTGTTTTTATTACTTTCTGAATTGGACGTTGAAAATGAGCTTATCTCAGCCAGCAGAGAGGTCAAATCACAGTAATGCAAACTCAGTCAGAGACATAGATTTTCACTTGCAACTTGCTTTAACATGTTTAACAGTGCATGAATTGTTGTCTAAAACAAAAAAGAATGATGCATTTTATGGCTGGATCTGTTTTATCACTTTCTGAATTGGACGTTGAAAATGAGCTTATCTCAGCCAGCAGAGAGGTCAAATCACAGTAATGCAAACTCAGTCAGAGACATAGATTTTCACTTGCAACTTGCTTTAACATGTTTAACAGTGCATGAATTGTTGTCTAAAACAAAAAAGAATGATGCATTTTATGGCTGGATCTGTTTTTATCACTTTCTGAAATGGACGTTGAAAATGAGCTCATCTCAGCCAGCAGAGAGGTCAAATCACAGTAATGCAAACTCAGTCAGAGACATAGATTTTCACTTGCAACTTGCTTTAACATGTTTAACAGTGCATGAATTGTTGTCTAAAACAAAAAAGAATGATGCATTTTATGGCTGGATCTGTTTTTATCACTTTCTGAAATGGACGTTGAAAATGAGCTTATCTCAGCCAGCAGAGTGGTCAAATCACAGTAATGCAAACTCAGTCAGAGACATAGATTTTCACCTGCAACTTGCTTTAACATGTTTAACAGTGCATGAAATGTTGTCTAAAACAAAAAAGAATGATGCATTTTATGGCTGGATCTGTTTTATCACTTTCTGAATTGGACGTTGAAAATGAGCTTATGAGGTCAAATCACAGTAATGCAAACTCAGTCAGAGACATAGATTTTCACTTGCAACTTGCTTTAACATGTTTAACAGTGCATGAATTGTTGTCTAAAACAAAAAAGAATGATGCATTTTATGGCTGGATCTGTTTTTATCACTTTCTGAAATGGACGTTGAAAATGAGCTTATCTCAGCCAGCAGAGAGGTCAAATCACAGTAATGCAAACTCAGTCAGAGACATAGATTTTCACCTGCAACTTGCTTTAACATGTTTAACAGTGCATGAAATGTTGTCTAAAACAAAAAAGAATGATGCATTTTAAGGCTGGATCTGTTTTATCACTTTCTGAATTGGACGTTGAAAATGAGCTTATGAGGTCAAATCACAGTAATGCAAACTCAGTCAGAGACATAGATTTTCACTTTCAACTTGCTTTAACATGTTTAACAGTGCATGAATTGTTGTCTAAAACAAAAAAGAATGATGCATTTTATGGCTGGATCTGTTTTTATCACTTTCTGAATTGGACGTTGAAAATGAGCTTATGAGGTCAAATCACAGTAATGCAAACTCAGTCAGACATAGATTTTCACTTGCAACTTGCTTTAACATGTTTAACAGTGCATGAACTGTTGTCTAAAACAAAAAAGAATGATGCATTTTATGGCTGGATCTGTTTTTATTACTTTCTGAATTGGACGTTGAAAATGAGCTTATCTCAGCCAGCAGAGAGGTCAAATCACAGTAATGCAAACTCAGTCAGAGACATAGATTTTCACTTGCAACTTGCTGTAACATGTTTAACAGTGCATGAATTGTTGTCTAAAACAAAAAAGAATGATGCATTTTATGGCTGGATCTGTTTTATCACTTTCTGAATTGGACGTTGAAAATGAGCTTATCTCAGCCAGCAGAGAGGTCAAATCACAGTAATGCAAACTCAGTCAGAGACATAGATTTTCACTTGCAACTTGCTTTAACATGTTTAACAGTGCATGAATTGTTGTCTAAAACAAAAAAGAATGATGCATTTTATGGCTGGATCTGTTTTTATCACTTTCTGAAATGGACGTTGAAAATGAGCTTATCTCAGCCAGCAGAGAGGTCAAATCACAGTAATGCAAACTCAGTCAGAGACATAGATTTTCACTTGCAACTTGCTTTAACATGTTTAACAGTGCATGAATTGTTGTCTAAAACAAAAAAGAATGATGCATTTTATGGCTGGATCTGTTTTATCACTTTCTGAATTGGACGTTGAAAATGAGCTTATCTCAGCCAGCAGAGAGGTCAAATCACAGTAATGCAAACTCTGTCAGAGACATAGATTTTCACTTGCAACTTGCTTTAACATGTTTAACAGTGCATGAAATGTTGTCTAAAACAAAAAAGAATGATGCATTTTATGGCTGGATCTGTTTTTATCTCTTTCTGAAATGGACGTTGAAAATGAGCTTATCTCAGCCAGCAGAGAGGTCAAATCACAGTAATGCAAACTCTGTCAGAGACATAGATTTTCACCTGCAACTTGCTTTAACATGTTTAACAGTGCATGAAATGTTGTCTAAAACAAAAAAGAATGATGCATTTTATGGCTGGATCTGTTTTTATTACTTTCTGAAATGGACGTTGAAAATGAGCTTATCTCAGCCAGCAGAGAGGTCAAATCACAGTAATGCAAACTCAGTCAGAGACATAGATTTTCACTTGCAACTTGCTTTAACATGTTTAACAGTGCATGAATTGTTGTCTAAAACAAAAAAGAATGATGCATTTTATGGCTGGATCTGTTTTATCACTTTCTGAATTGGACGTTGAAAATGAGCTTATCTCAGCCAGCAGAGAGGTCAAATCACAGTAATGCAAACTCAGTCAGAGACATAGATTTTCACTTGCAACTTGCTTTAACATGTTTAACAGTGCATAAATTGTTGTCTAAAACAAAAAAGAATGATGCATTTTATGGCTGGATCTGTTTTATCACTTTCTGAATTGGACGTTGAAAATGAGCTTATCTCAGCCAGCAGAGAGGTCAAATCACAGTAATGCAAACTCAGTCAGAGACATAGATTTTCACTTGCAACTTGCTTTAACATGTTTAACAGTGCATGAATTGTTGTCTAAAACAAAAAAGAATGATGCATTTTATGGCTGGATCTGTTTTTATCACTTTCTGAAATGGACGTTGAAAATGAGCTTATCTCAGCCAGCAGAGAGGTCAAATCACAGTAATGCAAACTCAGTCAGAGACATAGATTTTCACCTGCAACTTGCTTTAACATGTTTAACAGTGCATGAATTGTTGTCTAAAACAAAAAAGAATGATGCATTTTATGGCTGGATCTGTTTTATCACTTTCTGAATTGGACGTTGAAAATGAGCTTATCTCAGCCAGCAGAGAGGTCAAATCACAGTAATGCAAACTCAGTCAGAGACATAGATTTTCACTTGCAACTTGCTTTAACATGTTTAACAGAGCATGAATTGTTGTCTAAAACAAAAAAGAATGATGCATTTTATGGCTGGATCTGTTTTATCACTTTCTGAATTGGACGTTGAAAATGAGCTTATCTCAGCCAGCAGAGAGGTCAAATCACAGTAATGCAAACTCAGTCAGAGACATAGATTTTCACTTGCAACTTGCTTTAACATGTTTAACAGTGCATGAATTGTTGTCTAAAACAAAAAAGAATGATGCATTTTATGGCTGGATCTGTTTTTATCACTTTCTGAAATGGACGTTGAAAATGAGCTTATCTCAGCCAGCAGAGAGGTCAAATCACAGTAATGCAAACTCAGTCAGAGACATAGATTTTTACTTGCAACTTGCTTTAACATGTTTAACAGTGCATGAAATGTTGTCTAAAACAAAAAGAATGATGCATTTTAGTTGCTGGATCTGGTTTTATCACATTCTGCATTGGACATTGAAAATGAGCTTTACTCAGCCAGCAGAGGTCAAAACAAGCAGTAATGCAAACTCAGTCAGAGACATAGATTTTCACTTGCAACTTTCTTAAACATATTTAACAGTGCATGAAATGTTATCTAAAACAAAAAGAAAATGCTTTTTAGTGGCTGGATCTGGTTTTATCACATTCTGAATTGAACGTTGAAAATGAGCTTTTCAGAGCCAGCAGAGGTCAAAATAAGCAGTGATGCAAACTCAGTCATAGACATAGATTTTCACTTGCAACTTGCTTTAACTTGTTTAACAGTGCATGAAATGTTGTCTAAAACAAAAAGAATGATGCATTTTTGTGGCTGGATCTGGTTTTATCACATTCTGAATTGAACGTTGAAAATGAGCTGTTCTCAGCCAGCAGAGGTCAAAATAAGCAGTAATGCAAACTCAGTCAGAGACATAGATTTTCACTTGCAACTTGCTTTAACATGTTTAACAGTGCATGAAATGTTGTCTAAAACAAAAAGAATGATGCATTTTAGTGGCTGGATCTGGTTTTATCACATTCTGAATTGAACGTTGAAAATGAGCTTTTCAGAGCCAGCAGAGGTCAAAATAAGCAGTAATGCAAACTCAGTCAGAGACATAGATTTTCACTTGCAACTTGCTTTAACATGTTTAACAGTGCATGAAATGTTGTCTAAAACAAAAAGAATGATGTATTTTAGTAGCTGGATCTGGTTTTATCACATTCTGTATTGGACGTTGAAAATGAGCTTTACTCAGCCAGCAGAGGTCAAAATAAGCAGTAATGCAAACTCAGTCAGAGACATAGATTTTCACTTGCAACTTGCTTTAACATGTTTAACAGTGCATGAAATGTTGTCTAAAACAAAAAGAATGATGCATTTTAGTAGCTGGATCTGGTTTTATCACATTCTGTATTGGACGTTGAAAATGAGCTTTACTCAGCCAGCAGACGTCAAAATAAGCAGTAATGCAAACTCAGTCAGAGACATAGATTTTCACTTGCAACTTTCTTAAACATATTTAACAGTGCATGAAATGTTGTCTAAAACAAAAAGAAAACGCTTTTTAGTGGCTGGATCTGGTTTTATCACATTCTGAATTGAACGTTGAAAATGAGCTTTTCAGAGCCAGCAGAGGTCAAAATAAGCAGTAATGCAAACTCAGTCAGAGACATAGATTTTCACTTGCAACTTGCTTTATTTAACATGTTTAACAGTGCATGAAATGTTGTCTAAAACAAAAAGAATAATGTATTTTAATAGCTGGATCTGGTTTTGTCACATTCTGTATTGGACGTTGAAAATGAGCTTTACTCAGCCAGCAGAGGTCAAAATAAGCAGTAATGCAAACTCAGTCATAGACATAGATTTTCACTTGCAACTTGCTTTAACATGTTTAACAGTGCATGAAATGTTGTCTAAAACACAAAGAATGATGTATTTTAGTAGCTGGATCTGGTTTTATCACATTCTGTATTGGACGTTGAAAATGAGCTTTACTCAGCCAGCAGAGGTAAAAATAAGAAGTAATGCAAACTCAGTCAGAGACATAGATTTTCACTTGCAACTTTCTTAAACATATTTAACAGTGCATGAAATGTTGTCTAAAACAAAAAGAAAATGCTTTTTAGTGGCTGGATCTGGTTTTATCACATTCTGAATTGAACGTTGAAAATGAGCTTTTCAGAGCCAGCAGAGGTCAAAATAAGCAGTAATGCAATCTCAGTCAGAGACATATATTTTCACTTGCAACTTGCTTTAACATGTTTAACTGCATGAAATGTTGTCTAAAACAAAAAGAATGATGCATTTTTGTAGCTGGATCTGGTTTTATCACATTCTGAATTGAACGTTGAAAATGAGCTTTTCAGAGCCAGCAGAGGTCAAAATAAGCAGTAATGCAAACTCAGTCAGAGACATAGATTTTCACTTGCAACTTGCTTTATTTAACATGTTTAACAGTGCATGAAATGTTGTCTAAAACAAAAAGAATAATATATTTTAATAGCTGGATCTGGTTTTGTCACATTCTGTATTGGACGTTGAAAATGAGCTTATCTCAGCCAGCAGAGAGGTCAAATCACAGTAATGCAAACTCAGTCAGAGACATAGATTTTCACTTGCAACTTGCTGTAACATGTTTAACAGTGCATGAATTGTTGTCTAAAACAAAAAAGAATGATGCATTTTATGGCTGGATCTGTTTTATCACTTTCTGAATTGGACGTTGAAAATGAGCTTATCTCAGCCAGCAGAGAGGTCAAATCACAGTAATGCAAACTCAGTCAGAGACATAGATTTTCACTTGCAACTTGCTTTAACATGTTTAACAGTGCATGAATTGTTGTCTAAAACAAAAAAGAATGATGCATTTTATGGCTGGATCTGTTTTTATCACTTTCTGAAATGGACGTTGAAAATGAGCTTATCTCAGCCAGCAGAGAGGTCAAATCACAGTAATGCAAACTCAGTCAGAGACATAGATTTTCACTTGCAACTTGCTTTAACATGTTTAACAGTGCATGAATTGTTGTCTAAAACAAAAAAGAATGATGCATTTTATGGCTGGATCTGTTTTATCACTTTCTGAATTGGACGTTGAAAATGAGCTTATCTCAGCCAGCAGAGAGGTCAAATCACAGTAATGCAAACTCTGTCAGAGACATAGATTTTCACTTGCAACTTGCTTTAACATGTTTAACAGTGCATGAAATGTTGTCTAAAACAAAAAAGAATGATGCATTTTATGGCTGGATCTGTTTTTATCTCTTTCTGAAATGGACGTTGAAAATGAGCTTATCTCAGCCAGCAGAGAGGTCAAATCACAGTAATGCAAACTCTGTCAGAGACATAGATTTTCACCTGCAACTTGCTTTAACATGTTTAACAGTGCATGAAATGTTGTCTAAAACAAAAAAGAATGATGCATTTTATGGCTGGATCTGTTTTTATTACTTTCTGAAATGGACGTTGAAAATGAGCTTATCTCAGCCAGCAGAGAGGTCAAATCACAGTAATGCAAACTCAGTCAGAGACATAGATTTTCACTTGCAACTTGCTTTAACATGTTTAACAGTGCATGAATTGTTGTCTAAAACAAAAAAGAATGATGCATTTTATGGCTGGATCTGTTTTATCACTTTCTGAATTGGACGTTGAAAATGAGCTTATCTCAGCCAGCAGAGAGGTCAAATCACAGTAATGCAAACTCAGTCAGAGACATAGATTTTCACTTGCAACTTGCTTTAACATGTTTAACAGTGCATAAATTGTTGTCTAAAACAAAAAAGAATGATGCATTTTATGGCTGGATCTGTTTTATCACTTTCTGAATTGGACGTTGAAAATGAGCTTATCTCAGCCAGCAGAGAGGTCAAATCACAGTAATGCAAACTCAGTCAGAGACATAGATTTTCACTTGCAACTTGCTTTAACATGTTTAACAGTGCATGAATTGTTGTCTAAAACAAAAAAGAATGATGCATTTTATGGCTGGATCTGTTTTTATCACTTTCTGAAATGGACGTTGAAAATGAGCTTATCTCAGCCAGCAGAGAGGTCAAATCACAGTAATGCAAACTCAGTCAGAGACATAGATTTTCACCTGCAACTTGCTTTAACATGTTTAACAGTGCATGAATTGTTGTCTAAAACAAAAAAGAATGATGCATTTTATGGCTGGATCTGTTTTATCACTTTCTGAATTGGACGTTGAAAATGAGCTTATCTCAGCCAGCAGAGAGGTCAAATCACAGTAATGCAAACTCAGTCAGAGACATAGATTTTCACTTGCAACTTGCTTTAACATGTTTAACAGAGCATGAATTGTTGTCTAAAACAAAAAAGAATGATGCATTTTATGGCTGGATCTGTTTTATCACTTTCTGAATTGGACGTTGAAAATGAGCTTATCTCAGCCAGCAGAGAGGTCAAATCACAGTAATGCAAACTCAGTCAGAGACATAGATTTTCACTTGCAACTTGCTTTAACATGTTTAACAGTGCATGAATTGTTGTCTAAAACAAAAAAGAATGATGCATTTTATGGCTGGATCTGTTTTTATCACTTTCTGAAATGGACGTTGAAAATGAGCTTATCTCAGCCAGCAGAGAGGTCAAATCACAGTAATGCAAACTCAGTCAGAGACATAGATTTTTACTTGCAACTTGCTTTAACATGTTTAACAGTGCATGAAATGTTGTCTAAAACAAAAAGAATGATGCATTTTAGTTGCTGGATCTGGTTTTATCACATTCTGCATTGGACATTGAAAATGAGCTTTACTCAGCCAGCAGAGGTCAAAACAAGCAGTAATGCAAACTCAGTCAGAGACATAGATTTTCACTTGCAACTTTCTTAAACATATTTAACAGTGCATGAAATGTTATCTAAAACAAAAAGAAAATGCTTTTTAGTGGCTGGATCTGGTTTTATCACATTCTGAATTGAACGTTGAAAATGAGCTTTTCAGAGCCAGCAGAGGTCAAAATAAGCAGTGATGCAAACTCAGTCATAGACATAGATTTTCACTTGCAACTTGCTTTAACTTGTTTAACAGTGCATGAAATGTTGTCTAAAACAAAAAGAATGATGCATTTTTGTGGCTGGATCTGGTTTTATCACATTCTGAATTGAACGTTGAAAATGAGCTGTTCTCAGCCAGCAGAGGTCAAAATAAGCAGTAATGCAAACTCAGTCAGAGACATAGATTTTCACTTGCAACTTGCTTTAACATGTTTAACAGTGCATGAAATGTTGTCTAAAACAAAAAGAATGATGCATTTTAGTGGCTGGATCTGGTTTTATCACATTCTGAATTGAACGTTGAAAATGAGCTTTTCAGAGCCAGCAGAGGTCAAAATAAGCAGTAATGCAAACTCAGTCAGAGACATAGATTTTCACTTGCAACTTGCTTTAACATGTTTAACAGTGCATGAAATGTTGTCTAAAACAAAAAGAATGATGTATTTTAGTAGCTGGATCTGGTTTTATCACATTCTGTATTGGACGTTGAAAATGAGCTTTACTCAGCCAGCAGAGGTCAAAATAAGCAGTAATGCAAACTCAGTCAGAGACATAGATTTTCACTTGCAACTTGCTTTAACATGTTTAACAGTGCATGAAATGTTGTCTAAAACAAAAAGAATGATGCATTTTAGTAGCTGGATCTGGTTTTATCACATTCTGTATTGGACGTTGAAAATGAGCTTTACTCAGCCAGCAGACGTCAAAATAAGCAGTAATGCAAACTCAGTCAGAGACATAGATTTTCACTTGCAACTTTCTTAAACATATTTAACAGTGCATGAAATGTTGTCTAAAACAAAAAGAAAACGCTTTTTAGTGGCTGGATCTGGTTTTATCACATTCTGAATTGAACGTTGAAAATGAGCTTTTCAGAGCCAGCAGAGGTCAAAATAAGCAGTAATGCAAACTCAGTCAGAGACATAGATTTTCACTTGCAACTTGCTTTATTTAACATGTTTAACAGTGCATGAAATGTTGTCTAAAACAAAAAGAATAATGTATTTTAATAGCTGGATCTGGTTTTGTCACATTCTGTATTGGACGTTGAAAATGAGCTTTACTCAGCCAGCAGAGGTCAAAATAAGCAGTAATGCAAACTCAGTCATAGACATAGATTTTCACTTGCAACTTGCTTTAACATGTTTAACAGTGCATGAAATGTTGTCTAAAACACAAAGAATTATGTATTTTAGTAGCTGGATCTGGTTTTATCACATTCTGTATTGGACGTTGAAAATGAGCTTTACTCAGCCAGCAGAGGTAAAAATAAGAAGTAATGCAAACTCAGTCAGAGACATAGATTTTCACTTGCAACTTTCTTAAACATATTTAACAGTGCATGAAATGTTGTCTAAAACAAAAAGAAAATGCTTTTTAGTGGCTGGATCTGGTTTTATCACATTCTGAATTGAACGTTGAAAATGAGCTTTTCAGAGCCAGCAGAGGTCAAAATAAGCAGTAATGCAATCTCAGTCAGAGACATATATTTTCACTTGCAACTTGCTTTAACATGTTTAACTGCATGAAATGTTGTCTAAAACAAAAAGAATGATGCATTTTTGTAGCTGGATCTGGTTTTATCACATTCTGAATTGAACGTTGAAAATGAGCTTTTCAGAGCCAGCAGAGGTCAAAATAAGCAGTAATGCAAACTCAGTCAGAGACATAGATTTTCACTTGCAACTTGCTTTATTTAACATGTTTAACAGTGCATGAAATGTTGTCTAAAACAAAAAGAATAATATATTTTAATAGCTGGATCTGGTTTTGTCACATTCTGTATTGGACGTTGAAAATGAGCTTTACTCAGCCAGCAGAGGTCAAAATAAGCAGTAATGCAAACTCAGTCATAGACATAGATTTTCACTTGCAACTTGCTTTAACATGTTTAACAGTGCATGAAATGTTGTCTAAAACACAAAGAATGATGTATTTTAGTAGCTGGATCTGGTTTTATCACATTCTGTATTGGACGTTGAAAATTAGCTTTACTCAGCCAGCAGAGGTCAAAATAAGAAGTAATGCAAACTCAGTCAGAGACATAGATTTTCACTTGCAACTTTCTTAAACATATTTAACAGTGCATGAAATGTTGTCTAAAACAAAAAAAAAAAAAATGCTTTTTAGTGGCTGGATCTGGTTTTATCACATTCTGAATTGAACGTTGAAAATGAGCTTTTCAGAGCCAGCAGAGGTCAAAATAAGCAGTAATGCAAACTCAGTCAGAGACATATATTTTCACTTGCAACTTGCTTTAACATGTTTAACTGCATGAAATGTTGTCTAAAACAAAAAGAATGATGCATTTTTGTAGCTGGATCTGGTTTTATCACATTCTGAATTGAACGTTGAAAATGAGCTGTTCTCAGCCAGCAGAGGTCAAAATAAGCAGTAATGCAAACTCAGTCAGAGACATAGATTTTTACTTGCAACTTGCTTTAACATGTTTAACAGTGCATGAAATGTTGTCTAAAACAAAAAGAATGATGCATTTTAGTAGCTGTATCTAGTTTTATCACATTCTGCATTGGACGTTGAAAATGAGCTTTACTCAGCCAGCAGAGGTCAAAATAAGCAGTAATGCAAACTTAGTCAGAGACATAGATTTTCACTTGCAACTTTCTTAAACATATTTAACAGTGCATGAAATGTTGTCTAAAACAAAAAGAAAATGCTTTTTAGTGGCTGGATCTGGTTTTATCACATTCTGAATTGAACGTTGAAAATGAGCTTTTCAGAGCCAGCAGAGGTCAAAATAAGCAGTAATGCAAACTCAGTCAGAGACATAGATTTTCACTTGCAACTTGCTTTAACTTGTTTAACAGTGCATGAAATATTGTCTAAAACAAAAAGAATGATGCATTTTTGTGGCTGGATCTGGTTTTATCACATTCTGAATTGAACGTTGAAAATTAGCTGTGCTCAGCCAGCAGAGGTCAAAATAAGCAGTAATGCAAACTCAGTCAGAGACATAGATTTTCACTTGCAACTTGCTTTAACATGTTTAACAGTGCAGGAAATGTTGTCTAAAACAAAAAGAATGATGCATTTTAGTGGCTGGATCTGGTTTTATCACATTCTGCATTGGACGTTAAAAATGAGCTTTACTCAGCCAGCAGAGGTCAAAACAAGCAGTAATGCAAACTCAGTCAGAGACATAGATTTTCACTTGCAACTTGCTTTAACATGTTTAACAGTGCATGAAATGTTGTCTAAAACAAAAAGAATGATGCATTTTTGTAGCTGGATCTGGTTTTATCACATTCTGAATTGAACGTTGAAAATGAGCTGTTCTCAGCCAGCAGAGGTCAAAATAAGCAGTAATGCAAACTCAGTCAAAGACATAGATTTTTACTTGCAACTTGCTTTAACATGTTTAACAGTGCATGAAATGTTGTCTAAAACAAAAAGAATGATGCATTTTAGTAGCTGTATCTAGTTTTATCACATTCTGCATTGGACGTTGAAAATGAGCTTTACTCAGCCAGCAGAGGTCAAAATAAGCAGTAATGCAAACTCAGTCAGAGACATAGATTTTCACTTGCAACTTTCTTAAACATATTTAACAGTGCATGAAATGTTGTCTAAAACAAAAAGAAAATGCTTTTTAGTGGCTGGATCTGGTTTTATCACATTCTGAATTGAACGTTGAAAATGAGCTTTTCAGAGCCAGCAGAGGTCAAAATAAGCAGTAATGCAAACTCAGTCAGAGACATAGATTTTCACTTGCAACTTGCTTTAACTTGTTTAACAGTGCATGAAATATTGTCTAAAACAAAAAGAATGATGCATTTTTGTGGCTGGATCTGGTTTTATCACATTCTGAATTGAACGTTGAAAATTAGCTGTGCTCAGCCAGCAGAGGTCAAAATAAGCAGTAATGCAAACTCAGTCAGAGACATAGATTTTCACTTGCAACTTGCTTTAACATGTTTAACAGTGCAGGAAATGTTGTCTAAAACAAAAAGAATGATGCATTTTAGTGGCTGGATCTGGTTTTATCACATTCTGCATTGGACGTTAAAAATGAGCTTTACTCAGCCAGCAGAGGTCAAAACAAGCAGTAATGCAAACTCAGTCAGAGACATAGATTTTCACTTGCAACTTGCTTTAACATGTTTAACAGTGCATGAAATGTTGTCTAAAACAAAAAGAATGATGCACTTTTTTGGCTGGATCTGGTTTAATCACATTCTGCATTGGACGTTGAAAATGAGCTTTACTCAGCCAGCAGAGGTCAAAACAAGCAGTAATGCAAACTCAGTCATAGACATAGATTTTCACTTGCAACTTGCTTTACATGTTTAACAGTGCATGAAATGTTGTCTAAAACACAAAGAATTATGTATTTTAGTAGCTGGATCTGGTTTTATCACATTCTGTATTGGACGTTGAAAATGAGCTTTACTCAGCCAGCAGAGGTCAAAACAAGCAGTAATGCAAACTCAGTCAGAGACATAGATTTTCACTTGCAACTTGCTTTAACATGTTTAACAGTGCATGAAATGTTGTCTAAAACAAAAAGAATGATGCATTTTAGTGGCTGGATCTGGTTTTATCACATTCTGAATTGAACGTTGAAAATGAGTTTTTCAGAGCCAGCAGAGGTCAAAATAAGCAGTAATGCAAACTCAGTCATAGACATAGATTTTCACTTGCAACTTGCTTTAACATGTTTAACAGTGCATGAAATGTTGTCTAAAACAAAAAGAATGATGTATTTTAGTAGCTGGATCTGGTTTTATCACATTCTGCATTGGATGTTAAAAAATGAGCTTTACTCAGCCAGTAGAGCTCAAAATAAGCAGTAATGCAAACTCAGTCATAGACATAGATTTTCACTTGCAACTTGCTTTAACATGTTTAACACTGCATGAAATGTTGTCTAAAACACAAAGAATGATGTATTTTAGTAGCTGGATCTAGTTTTATTACATTCTGTATTGGACGTTGAAAATGAGCTTTACTCAGCCAGCAGAGGTCAAAATAAGCAGTAATGCAAACTCAGTCATAGACATAGATTTTCACTTGCAACTTGCTTTAACATGTTTAACAGTGCATGAAATGTTGTCTAAAACAAAAAGAATGATGCAATTTAGTAGCTGGATCAGAATTTATCACATTCTGCATTGGACGTTGAAAATGAGCTTTACTCAGCCAGTAGAGCTCAAAATAAGAAGTAATGCAAACTCAGTCAGAGACATAGATTTTCACTTGCAACTTTCTTAAACATATTTAACAGTGCATGAAATGTTGTCTAAAACAAAAAGAAACTGCTTTTTAGTGGCTGGATCTGGTTTTATCACATTCTGAATTGAACGTTGAAAATGAGCTTTTCACAGCCAGCAGAGGTCAAAATAAGCAGTAATGCAAACTCAGTCATAGACATAGATTTTCACTTGCAACTTGCTTTAACATGTTTAACAGTGCATGAAATGTTGTCTAAAACAAAAAGAATGATGCATTTTAGTAGCTGGATCTGGTTTTATCACATTCTGCATTGGACGTTGAAAATGAGCTTTACTCAGCCAGCAGAGGTCAAAATAAGCAGTAATGCAAACTCAGTCAGAGACATAGATTTTCACTTGCAACTTTCTTAAACATATTTAACAGTGCATGAAATGTTGTCTAAAACAAAAAGAAAATGCTTTTTAGTGGCTGGATCTGGTTTTATCACATTCTGAATTGAATGTTGAAAATGAGCTTTTCAGAGCCAGCAGAGGTCAAAATAAGCAGTAATGCAAACTCAGTCAGAGAAATAGATTTTCACTTGCAACTTGCTTTAACATGTTTAACAGTGCATGAAATGTTGTCTAAAACAAAAAGAATGATGTATTTTAGTAGCTGGATCTGGTTTTATCACATTCTGTATTGGACGTTGAAAATGAGCTTTACTCAGCCAGCAGAGGTCAAAATAAGCAATAATGCAAACTCAGTCATAGACATAGATTTTCACTTGCAACTTTCTTAAACATATTTAACAGTGCATGAAATGTTGTCTAAAACAAAAAGAAAATGCTTTTTAGTGGCTGGATCTGGTTTTATCACATTCTGAATTGAACGTTGAAAATGAGCTTTTCAGAGCCAGCAGAAGTCAAAATAAGCAGTAATGCAAACTCAGTCAGAGAAATAGATTTTCACTTGCAACTTGCTTTAACATGTTTAACAGTGCATGAAATGTTGTCTAAAACAAAAAGAATGATGCATTTTTGTAGCTGGATCTGGTTTTATCACATTCTGAATTGAACGTTGAAAATGAGCTGTTCTCAGCCAGCAGAGGTCAAAATAAGCAGTAATGCAAACTCAGTCAGAGACATAGATTTTCACTTGCAACTTGCTTTAACATGTTTAACAGTGCATGAAGTGTTGTATAAAACAAAAGGAATGATGTATTTTAGTAGCTGGATCTGGTTTTATCACATTCTGTATTGGACGTTGAAAATGAGCTTTACTCAGCCAGCAGAGGTCAAAATAAGCAGTAATGCAAACTCAGTCAGAGACATAGATTTTCACTTGCAACTTTCTTAAACATATTTAACAGTGCATGAAATGTTGTCTAAAACAAAAAGAAAATGCTTTTTAGTGGCTGGATCTGGTTTTATCACATTCTGAATTGAATGTTGAAAATGAGCTTTTCAGAGCCAGCAGAGGTCAAAATAAGCAGTAATGCAAACTCAGTCAGAGACATAGATTTTCACTTGCAACTTGCTTTAACATGTTTAACAGTGCATGAAATGTTGTCTAAAACAAAAAGAATGATGTATTTTAGTAGCTGGATCTGGTTTTATCACATTCTGTATTGGACGTTGAAAATGAGCTTTACTCACCCAGCAGAGGTCAAAATAAGCAATAATGCAAACTCAGTCATAGACATAGATTTTCACTTGCAACTTTCTTAAACATATTTAACAGTGCATGAAATGTTGTCTAAAACAAAAAGAAAATGCTTTTTAGTGGCTGGATCTGGTTTTATCACATTCTGAATTGAACGTTGAAAATGAGCTTTTCAGAGCCAGCAGAGGTCAAAATAAGCAGTAATGCAAACTCAGTCAGAGACATAAATTTTCACTTGCAACTTGCTTTAACTTGTTTAACAGTGCATGAAATGTTGTCTAAAACAAAAAGAATGATGCATTTTAGTGGCTGGATCTGGTTTTATAACATTCTGCATTGGACGTTGAAAATGAGCTGTGCTCAGCCAGCAGAGGTCAAAACAAGTTGTAATGCAAACTCAGTCAGAGACATAGATTTTCACTTGCAACTTGCTTTAACATGTTTAACAGTGCATGAAATGTTGTCTAAAACAAAAAGAATGATGCATTTTAGTGGCTGGATCTGGTTTTATCACATTCTAAATTGAACGTTGAAAATGAGCTTTTCAGAGCCAGCAGAGGTCAAAATAAGCAGTAATGCAAACTCAGTAATAGACATAGATTTTTACTTGCAACTTGCTTTAACATGTTTAACAGTGCATGAAATGTTGTCTAAAACAAAAAGAATGATGTATTTTAGTAGCTGAATCTGGTTTTATCACATTCTGTATTGGACGTTGAAAATGAGCTTTACTCAGCCAGCAGAGGTCAAAATAAGCAGTAATGCAAACTCAGTCAGAGACATAGATTTTCACTTGCAACTTGCTTTAACATGTTTAACAGTGCATGAAATGTTGTCTAAAACAAAAAGAATGATGCATTTTAGTAGCTGGATCTGAATTTATCACATTCTGCATTGGACGTTGAAAATGAGCTTTACTCAGCCATAAGAGCTCAAAAAAAGAAGTAATGCAAACTCAGTCATAGACATAGATTTTTACTTGCAACTTTCTTAAACATGTTTAACAGTGCATGAAATGTTGTCTAAAACAAAAAGAAAATGCTTTTTAGTGGCTGGATCTGGTTTTATCACATTCTGAATTGAACGTTGAAAATGAGCTTTTCAGAGCCAGCAGAGGTCAAAATAAGCAGTAATGCAAACTCAGTCATAGACATAGATTTTCACTTGCAACTTGCTTTAACATGTTTAACAGTGCATGAAATGTTGTCTAAAACAAAAAGAATGATGTATTTTAGTAGCTGGATCTGGTTTTATCACATTCTGCATTGGACGTTGAAAATGAGCTTTACTCAGCCAGTAGAGCTCAAAAGAAGCAGTAATGCAAACTCAGTCATAGACATAGATTTTCACTTGAAACTTGCTTTAACATGTTTAACAGTGCATAAAATGTTGTCTAAAACAAAAAGAATGATGCATTTTAGTGGCTGGATCTCGTTTTATCACATTCTGAATTGAACGTTGAAAATGAGCTTTTCAGAGCCAGCAGAGGTCAAAATAAGCAGTAATGCAAACTCAGTCATAGACATAGATTTTCACTTGCAACTTGCTTTAACATGTTTAACAGTGCATGAAATGTTGTCTAAAACACAAAGAATTATGTATTTTAGTAGCTGGATCTGGTTTTATCTCATTCTGTATTGGACGTTGAAAATGAGCTTTACTCAGCCAGCAGAGGTCAAAATAAGCAGTAATGCAAACTCAGTCATAGACATAGATTTTCACTTGCAACTTGCTTTAACATGTTTAACAGTGCATTGATTGTTGTCTATAACAAAAAGAATGATGCATTTTAGTAGCTGGATCTGAATTTATCACATTCTGCATTGGACGTTGAAAATGAGCTTTACTAAGCCAGTAGAGCTCAAAATAAGAAGTAATGCAAACTTAGTCAGAGACATAGATTTTCACTTGCAACTTTCTTAAACATATTTAACAGTGCATGAAATGTTGTCTAAAACAAAAAGAAAATGCTTTTTAGTGGCTGGATCTGGTTTTATCACATTCTGAATTGAACGTTGAAAATTAGCTTTTCAGAGCCAGCAGAGGTCAAAATAAGCAGTAATGCAAACTCAGTCATAGACATAGATTTTCACTTGCAACTTGCTTTAACATGTTTAACTGCATGAAATGTTGTCTAAAACAAAAAGAATGATGCATTTTTGTAGCTGGATCTGGTTTTATCACATTCTGAATTGAACGTTGAAAATGAGCTGTTCTCAGCCAGCAGAGGTCAAAATAAGCAGTAATGCAAACTCAGTCATAGACATAGATTTTCACTTGCAACTTGCTTTAACATGTTTAACAGTGCATGGAATAATGTCTAAAACACAAAGAATGATGTATTTTAGTTGCTGGATCTGTTTTTATCACTTTCTGAAATGGACGTTGAAAATGAGCTTATCTCAGCCAGCAGAGAGGTCAAATCACAGTAATGCAAACTCAGTCAGAGACATAGATTTTCACTTGCAACTTGCTTTAACATGTTTAACAGTGCATGAATTGTTGTCTAAAACAAAAAAGAATGATGCATTTTATGGCTGGATCTGTTTTTATCACTTTCTGAAATGGACGTTGAAAATGAGCTTATCTCAGCCAGCAGAGTGGTCAAATCACAGTAATGCAAACTCAGTCAGAGACATAAATTTTCACCTGCAACTTGCTTTAACATGTTTAACAGTGCATGAAATGTTGTCTAAAACAAAAAAGAATGATGCATTTTATGGCTGGATCTGTTTTATCACTTTCTGAATTGGACGTTGAAAATGAGCTTATGAGGTCAAATCACAGTAATGCAAACTCAGTCAGAGACATAGATTTTCACTTGCAACTTGCTTTAACATGTTTAACAGTGCATGAAATGTTGTCTAAAACAAAAAAGAATGATGCATTTTATGGCTGGATCTGTTTTTATCACTTTCTGAAATGGACGTTGAAAATGAGCTTATCTCAGCCAGCAGAGAGGTCAAATCACAGTAATGCAAACTCAGTCAGAGACATAGATTTTCACTTGCAACTTGCTTTAACATGTTTAACAGTGCATGAATTGTTGTCTAAAACAAAAAAGAATGATGCATTTTATGGCTGGATCTGTTTTTATCACTTTCTGAATTGGACGTTGAAAATGAGCTTATGAGGTCAAATCACAGTAATGCAAACTCAGTCAGAGACATAGATTTTCACTTGCAACTTGCTTTAACATGTTTAACAGTGCATGAACTGTTGTCTAAAACAAAAAAGAATGATGCATTTTATGGCTGGATCTGTTTTTATTACTTTCTGAATTGGACGTTGAAAATGAGCTTATCTCAGCCAGCAGAGAGGTCAAATCACAGTAATGCAAACTCAGTCAGAGACATAGATTTTCACTTGCAACTTGCTTTAACATGTTTAACAGTGCATGAATTGTTGTCTAAAACAAAAAAGAATGATGCATTTTATGGCTGGATCTGTTTTATCACTTTCTGAATTGGACGTTGAAAATGAGCTTATCTCAGCCAGCAGAGAGGTCAAATCACAGTAATGCAAACTCAGTCAGAGACATAGATTTTCACTTGCAACTTGCTTTAACATGTTTAACAGTGCATGAATTGTTGTCTAAAACAAAAAAGAATGATGCATTTTATGGCTGGATCTGTTTTATCACTTTCTGAATTGGACGTTGAAAATGAGCTTATGAGGTCAAATCACAGTAATGCAAACTCAGTCAGAGACATAGATTTTCACTTGCAACTTGCTGTAACATGTTTAACAGTGCATGAATTGTTGTCTAAAACAAAAAAGAATTATGCATTTTATGGCTGGATCTGTTTTTATCACTTTCTGAATTGGACGTTGAAAATGAGCTTATCTCAGCCAGCAGAGAGGTCAAATCACAGTAATGCAAACTCAGTCAGAGACATAGATTTTCACTTGCAACTTGCTTTAACATGTTTAACAGTGCATGAATTGTTGTCTAAAACAAAAAAGAATGATGCATTTTATGGCTGGATCTGTTTTTATCACTTTCTGAAATGGACGTTGAAAATGAGCTTATCTCAGCCAGCAGAGAGGTCAAATCACAGTAATGCAAACTCAGTCAGAGACATAGATTTTCACTTGCAACTTGCTTTAACATGTTTAACAGTGCATGAACTGTTGTCTAAAACAAAAAAGAATGATGCATTTTATGGCTGGATCTGTTTTTATTACTTTCTGAATTGGACGTTGAAAATGAGCTTATCTCAGCCAGCAGAGAGGTCAAATCACAGTAATGCAAACTCAGTCAGAGACATAGATTTTCACTTGCAACTTGCTTTAACATGTTTAACAGTGCATGAATTGTTGTCTAAAACAAAAAAGAATGATGCATTTTATGGCTGGATCTGTTTTATCACTTTCTGAATTGGACGTTGAAAATGAGCTTATCTCAGCCAGCAGAGAGGTCAAATCACAGTAATGCAAACTCAGTCAGAGACATAGATTTTCACTTGCAACTTGCTTTAACATGTTTAACAGTGCATGAATTGTTGTCTAAAACAAAAAAGAATGATGCATTTTATGGCTGGATCTGTTTTTATCACTTTCTGAAATGGACGTTGAAAATGAGCTCATCTCAGCCAGCAGAGAGGTCAAATCACAGTAATGCAAACTCAGTCAGAGACATAGATTTTCACTTGCAACTTGCTTTAACATGTTTAACAGTGCATGAATTGTTGTCTAAAACAAAAAAGAATGATGCATTTTATGGCTGGATCTGTTTTTATCACTTTCTGAAATGGACGTTGAAAATGAGCTTATCTCAGCCAGCAGAGTGGTCAAATCACAGTAATGCAAACTCAGTCAGAGACATAGATTTTCACCTGCAACTTGCTTTAACATGTTTAACAGTGCATGAAATGTTGTCTAAAACAAAAAAGAATGATGCATTTTATGGCTGGATCTGTTTTATCACTTTCTGAATTGGACGTTGAAAATGAGCTTATGAGGTCAAATCACAGTAATGCAAACTCAGTCAGAGACATAGATTTTCACTTGCAACTTGCTTTAACATGTTTAACAGTGCATGAATTGTTGTCTAAAACAAAAAAGAATGATGCATTTTATGGCTGGATCTGTTTTTATCACTTTCTGAAATGGACGTTGAAAATGAGCTTATCTCAGCCAGCAGAGAGGTCAAATCACAGTAATGCAAACTCAGTCAGAGACATAGATTTTCACCTGCAACTTGCTTTAACATGTTTAACAGTGCATGAAATGTTGTCTAAAACAAAAAAGAATGATGCATTTTAAGGCTGGATCTGTTTTATCACTTTCTGAATTGGACGTTGAAAATGAGCTTATGAGGTCAAATCACAGTAATGCAAACTCAGTCAGAGACATAGATTTTCACTTTCAACTTGCTTTAACATGTTTAACAGTGCATGAATTGTTGTCTAAAACAAAAAAGAATGATGCATTTTATGGCTGGATCTGTTTTTATCACTTTCTGAATTGGACGTTGAAAATGAGCTTATGAGGTCAAATCACAGTAATGCAAACTCAGTCAGACATAGATTTTCACTTGCAACTTGCTTTAACATGTTTAACAGTGCATGAACTGTTGTCTAAAACAAAAAAGAATGATGCATTTTATGGCTGGATCTGTTTTTATTACTTTCTGAATTGGACGTTGAAAATGAGCTTATCTCAGCCAGCAGAGAGGTCAAATCACAGTAATGCAAACTCAGTCAGAGACATAGATTTTCACTTGCAACTTGCTGTAACATGTTTAACAGTGCATGAATTGTTGTCTAAAACAAAAAAGAATGATGCATTTTATGGCTGGATCTGTTTTATCACTTTCTGAATTGGACGTTGAAAATGAGCTTATCTCAGCCAGCAGAGAGGTCAAATCACAGTAATGCAAACTCAGTCAGAGACATAGATTTTCACTTGCAACTTGCTTTAACATGTTTAACAGTGCATGAATTGTTGTCTAAAACAAAAAAGAATGATGCATTTTATGGCTGGATCTGTTTTTATCACTTTCTGAAATGGACGTTGAAAATGAGCTTATCTCAGCCAGCAGAGAGGTCAAATCACAGTAATGCAAACTCAGTCAGAGACATAGATTTTCACTTGCAACTTGCTTTAACATGTTTAACAGTGCATGAATTGTTGTCTAAAACAAAAAAGAATGATGCATTTTATGGCTGGATCTGTTTTATCACTTTCTGAATTGGACGTTGAAAATGAGCTTATCTCAGCCAGCAGAGAGGTCAAATCACAGTAATGCAAACTCTGTCAGAGACATAGATTTTCACTTGCAACTTGCTTTAACATGTTTAACAGTGCATGAAATGTTGTCTAAAACAAAAAAGAATGATGCATTTTATGGCTGGATCTGTTTTTATCTCTTTCTGAAATGGACGTTGAAAATGAGCTTATCTCAGCCAGCAGAGAGGTCAAATCACAGTAATGCAAACTCTGTCAGAGACATAGATTTTCACCTGCAACTTGCTTTAACATGTTTAACAGTGCATGAAATGTTGTCTAAAACAAAAAAGAATGATGCATTTTATGGCTGGATCTGTTTTTATTACTTTCTGAAATGGACGTTGAAAATGAGCTTATCTCAGCCAGCAGAGAGGTCAAATCACAGTAATGCAAACTCAGTCAGAGACATAGATTTTCACTTGCAACTTGCTTTAACATGTTTAACAGTGCATGAATTGTTGTCTAAAACAAAAAAGAATGATGCATTTTATGGCTGGATCTGTTTTATCACTTTCTGAATTGGACGTTGAAAATGAGCTTATCTCAGCCAGCAGAGAGGTCAAATCACAGTAATGCAAACTCAGTCAGAGACATAGATTTTCACTTGCAACTTGCTTTAACATGTTTAACAGTGCATRAATTGTTGTCTAAAACAAAAAAGAATGATGCATTTTATGGCTGGATCTGTTTTATCACTTTCTGAATTGGACGTTGAAAATGAGCTTATCTCAGCCAGCAGAGAGGTCAAATCACAGTAATGCAAACTCAGTCAGAGACATAGATTTTCACTTGCAACTTGCTTTAACATGTTTAACAGTGCATGAATTGTTGTCTAAAACAAAAAAGAATGATGCATTTTATGGCTGGATCTGTTTTTATCACTTTCTGAAATGGACGTTGAAAATGAGCTTATCTCAGCCAGCAGAGAGGTCAAATCACAGTAATGCAAACTCAGTCAGAGACATAGATTTTCACCTGCAACTTGCTTTAACATGTTTAACAGTGCATGAATTGTTGTCTAAAACAAAAAAGAATGATGCATTTTATGGCTGGATCTGTTTTATCACTTTCTGAATTGGACGTTGAAAATGAGCTTATCTCAGCCAGCAGAGAGGTCAAATCACAGTAATGCAAACTCAGTCAGAGACATAGATTTTCACTTGCAACTTGCTTTAACATGTTTAACAGAGCATGAATTGTTGTCTAAAACAAAAAAGAATGATGCATTTTATGGCTGGATCTGTTTTATCACTTTCTGAATTGGACGTTGAAAATGAGCTTATCTCAGCCAGCAGAGAGGTCAAATCACAGTAATGCAAACTCAGTCAGAGGCATAGATTTTCACTTGCAACTTGCTTTAACATGTTTAACAGTGCATGAATTGTTGTCTAAAACAAAAAAGAATGATGCATTTTATGGCTGGATCTGTTTTTATCACTTTCTGAAATGGACGTTGAAAATGAGCTTATCTCAGCCAGCAGAGAGGTCAAATCACAGTAATGCAAACTCAGTCAGAGACATAGATTTTCACCTGCAACTTGCTTTAACATGTTTAACAGTGCATGAATTGTTGTCTAAAACAAAAAAGAATGATGCATTTTATGGCTGGATCTGTTTTATCACTTTCTGAATTGGACGTTGAAAATGAGCTTATCTCAGCCAGCAGAGAGGTCAAATCACAGTAATGCAAACTCAGTCAGAGACATAGATTTTCACTTGCAACTTGCTTTAACATGTTTAACAGTGCATGAATTGTTGTCTAAAACAAAAAAGAATGATGCATTTTATGGCTGGATCTGTTTTATCACTTTCTGAATTGGACGTTGAAAATGAGCTTATGAGGTCAAATCACAGTAATGCAAACTCAGTCAGAGACATAGATTTTCACTTGCAACTTGCTGTAACATGTTTAACAGTGCATGAATTGTTGTCTAAAACAAAAAAGAATTATGCATTTTATGGCTGGATCTGTTTTTATCACTTTCTGAATTGGACGTTGAAAATGAGCTTATCTCAGCCAGCAGAGAGGTCAAATCACAGTAATGCAAACTCAGTCAGAGACATAGATTTTCACTTGCAACTTGCTTTAACATGTTTAACAGTGCATGAATTGTTGTCTAAAACAAAAAAGAATGATGCATTTTATGGCTGGATCTGTTTTTATCACTTTCTGAAATGGACGTTGAAAATGAGCTTATCTCAGCCAGCAGAGAGGTCAAATCACAGTAATGCAAACTCAGTCAGAGACATAGATTTTCACTTGCAACTTGCTTTAACATGTTTAACAGTGCATGAACTGTTGTCTAAAACAAAAAAGAATGATGCATTTTATGGCTGGATCTGTTTTTATTACTTTCTGAATTGGACGTTGAAAATGAGCTTATCTCAGCCAGCAGAGAGGTCAAATCACAGTAATGCAAACTCAGTCAGAGACATAGATTTTCACTTGCAACTTGCTTTAACATGTTTAACAGTGCATGAATTGTTGTCTAAAACAAAAAAGAATGATGCATTTTATGGCTGGATCTGTTTTATCACTTTCTGAATTGGACGTTGAAAATGAGCTTATCTCAGCCAGCAGAGAGGTCAAATCACAGTAATGCAAACTCTGTCAGAGACATAGATTTTCACTTGCAACTTGCTTTAACATGTTTAACAGTGCATGAAATGTTGTCTAAAACAAAAAAGAATGATGCATTTTATGGCTGGATCTGTTTTTATCTCTTTCTGAAATGGACGTTGAAAATGAGCTTATCTCAGCCAGCAGAGAGGTCAAATCACAGTAATGCAAACTCTGTCAGAGACATAGATTTTCACCTGCAACTTGCTTTAACATGTTTAACAGTGCATGAAATGTTGTCTAAAACAAAAAAGAATGATGCATTTTATGGCTGGATCTGTTTTTATTACTTTCTGAAWTGGACGTTGAAAATGAGCTTATCTCAGCCAGCAGAGAGGTCAAATCACAGTAATGCAAACTCAGTCAGAGACATAGATTTTCACTTGCAACTTGCTTTAACATGTTTAACAGTGCATGAATTGTTGTCTAAAACAAAAAAGAATGATGCATTTTATGGCTGGATCTGTTTTATCACTTTCTGAATTGGACGTTGAAAATGAGCTTATCTCAGCCAGCAGAGAGGTCAAATCACAGTAATGCAAACTCAGTCAGAGACATAGATTTTCACTTGCAACTTGCTTTAACATGTTTAACAGTGCATRAATTGTTGTCTAAAACAAAAAAGAATGATGCATTTTATGGCTGGATCTGTTTTATCACTTTCTGAATTGGACGTTGAAAATGAGCTTATCTCAGCCAGCAGAGAGGTCAAATCACAGTAATGCAAACTCAGTCAGAGACATAGATTTTCACTTGCAACTTGCTTTAACATGTTTAACAGTGCATGAATTGTTGTCTAAAACAAAAAAGAATGATGCATTTTATGGCTGGATCTGTTTTTATCACTTTCTGAAATGGACGTTGAAAATGAGCTTATCTCAGCCAGCAGAGAGGTCAAATCACAGTAATGCAAACTCAGTCAGAGACATAGATTTTCACCTGCAACTTGCTTTAACATGTTTAACAGTGCATGAATTGTTGTCTAAAACAAAAAAGAATGATGCATTTTATGGCTGGATCTGTTTTATCACTTTCTGAATTGGACGTTGAAAATGAGCTTATCTCAGCCAGCAGAGAGGTCAAATCACAGTAATGCAAACTCAGTCAGAGACATAGATTTTCACTTGCAACTTGCTTTAACATGTTTAACAGAGCATGAATTGTTGTCTAAAACAAAAAAGAATGATGCATTTTATGGCTGGATCTGTTTTATCACTTTCTGAATTGGACGTTGAAAATGAGCTTATCTCAGCCAGCAGAGAGGTCAAATCACAGTAATGCAAACTCAGTCAGAGGCATAGATTTTCACTTGCAACTTGCTTTAACATGTTTAACAGTGCATGAATTGTTGTCTAAAACAAAAAAGAATGATGCATTTTATGGCTGGATCTGTTTTTATCACTTTCTGAAATGGACGTTGAAAATGAGCTTATCTCAGCCAGCAGAGAGGTCAAATCACAGTAATGCAAACTCAGTCAGAGACATAGATTTTCACCTGCAACTTGCTTTAACATGTTTAACAGTGCATGAATTGTTGTCTAAAACAAAAAAGAATGATGCATTTTATGGCTGGATCTGTTTTATCACTTTCTGAATTGGACGTTGAAAATGAGCTTATCTCAGCCAGCAGAGAGGTCAAATCACAGTAATGCAAACTCAGTCAGAGACATAGATTTTCACTTGCAACTTGCTTTAACATGTTTAACAGTGCATGAATTGTTGTCTAAAACAAAAAAGAATGATGCATTTTATGGCTGGATCTGTTTTATCACTTTCTGAATTGGACGTTGAAAATGAGCTTATGAGGTCAAATCACAGTAATGCAAACTCAGTCAGAGACATAGATTTTCACTTGCAACTTGCTGTAACATGTTTAACAGTGCATGAATTGTTGTCTAAAACAAAAAAGAATTATGCATTTTATGGCTGGATCTGTTTTTATCACTTTCTGAATTGGACGTTGAAAATGAGCTTATCTCAGCCAGCAGAGAGGTCAAATCACAGTAATGCAAACTCAGTCAGAGACATAGATTTTCACTTGCAACTTGCTTTAACATGTTTAACAGTGCATGAATTGTTGTCTAAAACAAAAAAGAATGATGCATTTTATGGCTGGATCTGTTTTTATCACTTTCTGAAATGGACGTTGAAAATGAGCTTATCTCAGCCAGCAGAGAGGTCAAATCACAGTAATGCAAACTCAGTCAGAGACATAGATTTTCACTTGCAACTTGCTTTAACATGTTTAACAGTGCATGAACTGTTGTCTAAAACAAAAAAGAATGATGCATTTTATGGCTGGATCTGTTTTTATTACTTTCTGAATTGGACGTTGAAAATGAGCTTATCTCAGCCAGCAGAGAGGTCAAATCACAGTAATGCAAACTCAGTCAGAGACATAGATTTTCACTTGCAACTTGCTTTAACATGTTTAACAGTGCATGAATTGTTGTCTAAAACAAAAAAGAATGATGCATTTTATGGCTGGATCTGTTTTATCACTTTCTGAATTGGACGTTGAAAATGAGCTTATCTCAGCCAGCAGAGAGGTCAAATCACAGTAATGCAAACTCAGTCAGAGACATAGATTTTCACTTGCAACTTGCTTTAAGATGTTTAACAGTGCATGAATTGTTGTCTAAAACAAAAAAGAATGATGCATTTTATGGCTGGATCTGTTTTTATCACTTTCTGAAATGGACGTTGAAAATGAGCTCATCTCAGCCAGCAGAGAGGTCAAATCACAGTAATGCAAACTCAGTCAGAGACATAGATTTTCACTTGCAACTTGCTTTAACATGTTTAACAGTGCATGAATTGTTGTCTAAAACAAAAAAGAATGATGCATTTTATGGCTGGATCTGTTTTTATCACTTTCTGAAATGGACGTTGAAAATGAGCTTATCTCAGCCAGCAGAGTGGTCAAATCACAGTAATGCAAACTCAGTCAGAGACATAGATTTTCACCTGCAACTTGCTTTAACATGTTTAACAGTGCATGAAATGTTGTCTAAAACAAAAAAGAATGATGCATTTTATGGCTGGATCTGTTTTATCACTTTCTAAATTGGACGTTGAAAATGAGCTTATGAGGTCAAATCACAGTAATGCAAACTCAGTCAGAGACATAGATTTTCACTTGCAACTTGCTTTAACATGTTTAACAGTGCATGAATTGTTGTCTAAAACAAAAAAGAATGATGCATTTTATGGCTGGATCTGTTTTTATCACTTTCTGAAATGGACGTTGAAAATGAGCTTATCTCAGCCAGCAGAGAGGTCAAATCACAGTAATGCAAACTCAGTCAGAGACATAGATTTTCACCTGCAACTTGCTTTAACATGTTTAACAGTGCATGAAATGTTGTCTAAAACAAAAAAGAATGATGCATTTTATGGCTGGATCTGTTTTATCACTTTCTGAATTGGACGTTGAAAATGAGCTTATGAGGTCAAATCACAGTAATGCAAACTCAGTCAGAGACATAGATTTTCACTTGCAACTTGCTTTAACATGTTTAACAGTGCATGAATTGTTGTCTAAAACAAAAAAGAATGATGCATTTTATGGCTGGATCTGTTTTTATCACTTTCTGAATTGGACGTTGAAAATGAGCTTATGAGGTCAAATCACAGTAATGCAAACTCAGTCAGAGACATAGATTTTCACTTGCAACTTGCTTTAACATGTTTAACAGTGCATGAACTGTTGTCTAAAACAAAAAAGAATGATGCATTTTATGGCTGGATCTGTTTTTATTACTTTCTGAATTGGACGTTGAAAATGAGCTTATCTCAGCCAGCAGAGAGGTCAAATCACAGTAATGCAAACTCAGTCAGAGACATAGATTTTCACTTGCAACTTGCTTTAACATGTTTAACAGTGCATGAATTGTTGTCTAAAACAAATAAAGAATGATGCATTTTATGGCTGGATCTGTTTTATCACTTTCTGAATTGGACGTTGAAAATGAGCTTATCTCAGCCAGCAGAGAGGTCAAATCACAGTAATGCAAACTCAGTCAGAGACATAGATTTTCACTTGCAACTTGCTTTAACATGTTTAACAGTGCATGAATTGTTGTCTAAAACAAAAAAGAATGATGCATTTTATGGCTGGATCTGTTTTTATCACTTTCTGAAATGGACGTTGAAAATGAGCTTATCTCAGCCAGCAGAGAGGTCAAATCACAGTAATGCAAACTCAGTCAGAGACATAGATTTTCACTTGCAACTTGCTTTAACATGTTTAACAGAGCATGAATTGTTGTCTAAAACAAAAAAGAATGATGCATTTTATGGCTGGATCTGTTTTATCACTTTCTGAATTGGACGTTGAAAATGAGCTTATCTCAGCCAGCAGAGAGGTCAAATCACAGTAATGCAAACTCAGTCAGAGACATAGATTTTCACTTGCAACTTGCTTTAACATGTTTAACAGTGCATGAATTGTTGTCTAAAACAAAAAAGAATGATGCATTTTATGGCTGGATCTGTTTTTATCACTTACTGAAATGGACGTTGAAAATGAGCTTATCTCAGCCAGCAGAGAGGTCAAATCACAGTAATGCAAACTCTGTCAGAGACATAGATTTTCACCTGCAACTTGCTTTAACATGTTTAACAGTGCATGAAATGTTGTCTAAAACAAAAAAGAATGATGCATTTTATGGCTGGATCTGTTTTTATTACTTTCTGAAATGGACGTTGAAAATGAGCTTATCTCAGCCAGCAGAGAGGTCAAATCACAGTAATGCAAACTCAGTCAGAGACATAGATTTTCACTTGCAACTTGCTTTAACATGTTTAACAGTGCATGAATTGTTGTCTAAAACAAAAAAGAATGATGCATTTTATGGCTGGATCTGTTTTATCACTTTCTGAATTGGACGTTGAAAATGAGCTTATCTCAGCCAGCAGAGAGGTCAAATCACAGTAATGCAAACTCAGTCAGAGACATAGATTTTCACTTGCAACTTGCTTTAACATGTTTAACAGTGCATAAATTGTTGTCTAAAACAAAAAAGAATGATGCATTTTATGGCTGGATCTGTTTTATCACTTTCTGAATTGGACGTTGAAAATGAGCTTATCTCAGCCAGCAGAGAGGTCAAATCACAGTAATGCAAACTCAGTCAGAGACATAGATTTTCACTTGCAACTTGCTTTAACATGTTTAACAGAGCATGAATTGTTGTCTAAAACAAAAAAGAATGATGCATTTTATGGCTGGATCTGTTTTATCACTTTCTGAATTGGACGTTGAAAATGAGCTTATCTCAGCCAGCAGAGAGGTCAAATCACAGTAATGCAAACTCAGTCAGAGACATAGATTTTCACTTGCAACTTGCTTTAACATGTTTAACAGTGCATGAATTGTTGTCTAAAACAAAAAAGAATGATGCATTTTATGGCTGGATCTGTTTTTATCACTTTCTGAATTGGACGTTGAAAATGAGCTTATCTCAGCCAGCAGAGAGGTCAAATCACAGTAATGCAAACTCTGTCAGAGACATAGATTTTCACCTGCAACTTGCTTTAACATGTTTAACAGTGCATGAAATGTTGTCTAAAACAAAAAAGAATGATGCATTTTATGGCTGGATCTGTTTTAACACTTTCTGAATTGGACGTTGAAAATGAGCTTATGAGGTCAAATCACAGTAATGCAAAGTCAGTCAGAGACATAGATTTTCACTTGCAACTTGCTTTAACATGTTTAACAGTGCATGAATTGTTGTCTAAAACAAAAAAGAATGATGCATTTTATGGCTGGAACTGTTTTTATCACTTTCTGAATTGGACGTTGAAAATGAGCTTATCTCAGCCAGCAGAGAGGTCAAATCACAGTAATGCAAACTCAGTCAGAGACATAGATTTTCACTTGCAACTTGCTTTAACATGTTTAACAGTGCATGAATTGTTGTCTAAAACAAAAAAGAATGATGCATTTTATGGCTGGATCTGTTTTTATCACTTTCTGAATTGGACGTTGAAAATGAGCTTATCTCAGCCAGCAGAGAGGTCAAATCACAGTAATGCAAACTCAGTCAGAGACATAGATTTTCACTTGCAACTTGCTTTAACATGTTTAACAGTGCATGAACTGTTGTCTAAAAAAAAAAGAATGATGCATTTTATGGCTGGATCTGTTTTTATTACTTTCTGAATTGGACGTTGAAAATGAGCTTATCTCAGCCAGCAGAGAGGTCAAATCACAGTAATGCAAACTCAGTCAGAGACATAGATTTTCACTTGCAACTTGCTTTAACATGTTTAACAGTGCATGAATTGTTGTCTAAAACAAAAAAGAATGATGCATTTTATGGCTGGATCTGTTTTATCACTTTCTGAATTGGACGTTGAAAATGAGCTTATCTCAGCCAGCAGAGAGGTCAAATCACAGTAATGCAAACTCAGTCAGAGACATAGATTTTCACTTGCAACTTGCTTTAACATGTTTAACAGTGCATAAATTGTTGTCTAAAACAAAAAAGAATGATGCATTTTATGGCTGGATCTGTTTTTATCACTTTCTGAAATGGACGTTGAAAATGAGCTTATCTCAGCCAGCAGAGAGGTCAAATCACAGTAATGCAAACTCAGTCAGAGACATAGATTTTCACTTGCAACTTGCTTTAACATGTTTAACAGTGCATGAATTGTTGTCTAAAACAAAAAAGAATGATGCATTTTATGGCTGGATCTGTTTTTATCACTTTCTGAAATGGACGTTGAAAATGAGCTTATCTCAGCCAGCAGAGTTGTCAAATCACAGTAATGCAAACTCAGTCAGAGACATAGATTTTCACCTGCAACTTGCTTTAACATGTTTAACAGTGCATGAAATGTTGTCTAAAACAAAAAAGAATGATGCTTTTTATGGCTGGATCTGTTTTATCACTTTCTGAATTGGACGTTGAAAATGAGCTTATGAGGTCAAATCACAGTAATGCAAACTCAGTCAGAGACATAGATTTTCACTTGCAACTTGCTTTAACATGTTTAACAGTGCATGAATTGTTGTCTAAAACAAAAAAGAATGATGCATTTTATGGCTGGAACTGTTTTTATCACTTTCTGAATTGGACGTTGAAAATGAGCTTATCTCAGCCAGCAGAGAGGTCAAATAACAGTAATGCAAACTCAGTCAGAGACATAGATTTTCACTTGCAACTTGCTTTAACATGTTTAACAGTGCATGAATTGTTGTCTAAAACAAAAAAGAATGATGCATTTTATGGCTGGATCTGTTTTTATTACTTTCTGAATTGGACGTTGAAAATGAGCTTATCTCAGCCAGCAGAGAGGTCAAATCACAGTAATGCAAACTCAGTCAGAGACATAGATTTTCACTTGCAACTTGCTTTAACATGTTTAACAGTGCATAAATTGTTGTCTAAAACAAAAAAGAATGATGCATTTTATGGCTGGATCTGTTTTATCACTTTCTGAATTGGACGTTGAAAATGAGCTTATGAGGTCAAATCACAGTAATGCAAACTCAGTCAGAGACATAGATTTTCACTTGCAACTTGCTGTAACATGTTTAACAGTGCATGAATTGTTGTCTAAAACAAAAAAGAATGATGCATTTTATGGCTGGATCTGTTTTCATCACTTTCTGAATTGGACGTTGAAAATGAGCTTATCTCAGCCAGCAGAGAGGTGAAATCACAGTAATGCAAACTCAGTCAGAGACATAGATTTTCACTTGCAACTTGCTTTAACATGTTTAACAGTGCATGAATTGTTGTCTAAAACAAAAAAGAATGATGCATTTTATGGCTGGATCTGTTTTTATCACTTTCTGAAATGGACGTTGAAAATGAGCTTATCTCAGCCAGCAGAGAGGTCAAATCACAGTAATGCAAACTCAGTCAGAGACATAGATTTTCACTTGCAACTTGCTTTAACATGTTTAACAGTGCATGAACTGTTGTCTAAAACAAAAAAGAATGATGCATTTTATGGCTGGATCTGTTTTTATTACTTTCTGAATTGGACGTTGAAAATGAGCTTATCTCAGCCAGCAGAGAGGTCAAATCACAGTAATGCAAACTCAGTCAGAGACATAGATTTTCACTTGCAACTTGCTTTAACATGTTTAACAGTGCATGAATTGTTGTCTAAAACAAAAAAGAATGATGCATTTTATGGCTGGATCTGTTTTATCACTTTCTGAATTGGACGTTGAAAATGAGCTTATCTCAGCCAGCAGAGAGGTCAAATCACAGTAATGCAAACTCAGTCAGAGACATAGATTTTCACTTGCAACTTGCTTTAACATGTTTAACAGTGCATGAATTGTTGTCTAAAACAAAAAAGAATGATGCATTTTATGGCTGGATCTGTTTTTATCACTTTCTGAAATGGACGTTGAAAATGAGCTTATCTCAGCCAGCAGAGAGGTCAAATCACAGTAATGCAAACTCAGTCAGAGACATAGATTTTCACTTGCAACTTGCTTTAACATGTTTAACAGTGCATGAATTGTTGTCTAAAACAAAAAAGAATGATGCATTTTATGGCTGGATCTGTTTTTATCACTTTCTGAAATGGACGTTGAAAATGAGCTTATCTCAGCCAGCAGAGTGGTCAAATCACAGTAATGCAAACTCAGTCAGAGACATAGATTTTCACCTGCAACTTGCTTTAACATGTTTAACAGTGCATGAAATGTTGTCTAAAACAAAAAAGAATGATGCATTTTATGGCTGGATCTGTTTTATCACTTTCTGAATTGGACGTTGAAAATGAGCTTATGAGGTCAAATCACAGTAATGCAAACTCAGTCAGAGACATAGATTTTCACTTGCAACTTGCTTTAACATGTTTAACAGTGCATGAATTGTTGTCTAAAACAAAAAAGAATGATGCATTTTATGGCTGGATCTGTTTTTATCACTTTCTGAAATGGACGTTGAAAATTAGCTTATCTCAGCCAGCAGAGAGGTCAAATCACAGTAATGCAAACTCAGTCAGAGACATAGATTTTCACCTGCAACTTGCTTTAACATGTTTAACAGTGCATGAAATGTTGTCTAAAACAAAAAAGAATGATGCATTTTATGGCTGGATCTGTTTTATCACTTTCTGAATTGGACGTTGAAAATGAGCTTATGAGGTCAAATCACAGTAATGCAAACTCAGTCAGAGACATAGATTTTCACTTGCAACTTGCTTTAACATGTTTAACAGTGCATGAATTGTTGTCTAAAACAAAAAAGAATGATGCATTTTATGGCTGGATCTGTTTTTATCACTTTCTGAATTGGACGTTGAAAATGAGCTTATGAGGTCAAATCACAGTAATGCAAACTCAGTCAGAGACATAGATTTTCACTTGCAACTTGCTTTAACATGTTTAACAGTGCATGAACTGTTGTCTAAAACAAAAAAGAATGATGCATTTTATGGCTGGATCTGTTTTTATTACTTTCTGAATTGGACGTTGAAAATGAGCTTATCTCAGCCAGCAGAGAGGTCAAATCACAGTAATGCAAACTCAGTCAGAGACATAGATTTTCACTTGCAACTTGCTTTAACATGTTTAACAGTGCATGAATTGTTGTCTAAAACAAATAAAGAATGTTGCATTTTATGGCTGGATCTGTTTTATCACTTTCTGAATTGGACGTTGAAAATGAGCTTATCTCAGCCAGCAGAGAGGTCAAATCACAGTAATGCAAACTCAGTCAGAGACATAGATTTTCACTTGCAACTTGCTTTAGCATGTTTAACAGTGCATGAATTGTTGTCTAAAACAAAAAAGAATGATGCATTTTATGGCTGGATCTGTTTTTATCACTTTCTGAAATGGACGTTGAAAATGAGCTTATCTCAGCCAGCAGAGAGGTCAAATCACAGTAATGCAAACTCAGTCAGAGACATAGATTTTCACTTGCAACTTGCTTTAACATGTTTAACAGTGCATGAATTGTTGTCTAAAACAAAAAAGAATGATGCATTTTATGGCTGGATCTGTTTTTATCACTTTCTGAAATGGACGTTGAAAATGAGCTTATCTCAGCCAGCAGAGTGGTCAAATCACAGTAATGCAAACTCAGTCAGAGACATAGATTTTCACCTGCAACTTGCTTTAACATGTTTAACAGTGCATGAAATGTTGTCTAAAACAAAAAAGAATGATGCATTTTATGGCTGGATCTGTTTTATCACTTTCTGAATTGGACGTTGAAAATGAGCTTATGAGGTCAAATCACAGTAATGCAAACTCAGTCAGAGACATAGATTTTCACTTGCAACTTGCTTTAACATGTTTAACAGTGCATGAATTGTTGTCTAAAACAAAAAAGAATGATGCATTTTATGGCTGGATCTGTTTTTATCACTTTCTGAAATGGACGTTGAAAATGAGCTTATCTCAGCCAGCAGAGAGGTCAAATCACAGTAATGCAAACTCWGTCAGAGACATAGATTTTCACCTGCAACTTGCTTTAACATGTTTAACAGTGCATGAAATGTTGTCTAAAACAAAAAAGAATGATGCATTTTATGGCTGGATCTGTTTTTATTACTTTCTGAAATGGACGTTGAAAATGAGCTTATCTCAGCCAGCAGAGAGGTCAAATCACAGTAATGCAAACTCAGTCAGAGACATAGATTTTCACTTGCAACTTGCTTTAACATGTTTAACAGTGCATGAATTGTTGTCTAAAACAAAAAAGAATGATGCATTTTATGGCTGGAWCTGTTTTTATCACTTTCTGAATTGGACGTTGAAAATGAGCTTATCTCAGCCAGCAGAGAGGTCAAATCACAGTAATGCAAACTCAGTCAGAGACATAGATTTTCACTTGCAACTTGCTTTAACATGTTTAACAGTGCATGAATTGTTGTCTAAAACAAAAAAGAATGATGCATTTTATGGCTGGAACTGTTTTTATCACTTTCTGAATTGGACGTTGAAAATGAGCTTATCTCAGCCAGCAGAGAGGTCAAATCACAGTAATGCAAACTCAGTCAGAGACATAGATTTTCACTTGCAACTTGCTTTAACATGTTTAACAGTGCATGAATTGTTGTCTAAAACAAAAAAGAATGATGCATTTTATGGCTGGATCTGTTTTTATTACTTTCTGAATTGGACGTTGAAAATGAGCTTATCTCAGCAGCAGAGAGGTCAAATCACAGTAATGCAAACTCAGTCAGAGACATAGATTTTCACTTGCAACTTGCTTTAACATGTTTAACAGTGCATGAACTGTTGTCTAAAAAAAAAAAGAATGATGCATTTTATGGCTGGATCTGTTTTTATTACTTTCTGAATTGGACATTGAAAATGAGCTTATCTCAGCCAGCAGAGAGGTCAAATCACAGTAATGCAAACTCAGTCAGAGACATAGATTTTCACTTGCAACTTGCTTTAACATGTTTAACAGTGCATGAATTGTTGTCTAAAACAAAAAAGAATGATGCATTTTATGGCTGGATCTGTTTTATCACTTTCTGAATTGGACGTTGAAAATGAGCTTATCTCAGCCAGCAGAGAGGTCAAATCACAGTAATGCAAACTCAGTCAGAGACATAGATTTTCACTTGCAACTTGCTTTAACATGTTTAACAGTGCATAAATTGTTGTCTAAAACAAAAAAGAATGATGCATTTTATGGCTGGATCTGTTTTTATCACTTTCTGAAATGGACGTTGAAAATGAGCTTATCTCAGCCAGCAGAGAGGTCAAATCACAGTAATGCAAACTCAGTCAGAGACATAGATTTTCACTTGCAACTTGCTTTAACATGTTTAACAGTGCATGAATTGTTGTCTAAAACAAAAAAGAATGATGCATTTTATGGCTGGATCTGTTTTTATCACTTTCTGAAATGGACGTTGAAAATGAGCTTATCTCAGCCAGCAGAGTTGTCAAATCACAGTAATGCAAACTCAGTCAGAGACATAGATTTTCACCTGCAACTTGCTTTAACATGTTTAACAGTGCATGAAATGTTGTCTAAAACAAAAAAGAATGATGCATTTTATGGCTGGATCTGTTTTATCACTTTCTGAATTGGACGTTGAAAATGAGCTTATGAGGTCAAATCACAGTAATGCAAACTCAGTCAGAGACATAGATTTTCACTTGCAACTTGCTTTAACATGTTTAACAGTGCATGAATTGTTGTCTAAAACAAAAAAGAATGATGCATTTTATGGCTGGATCTGTTTTTATCACTTTCTGAAATGGACGTTGAAAATGAGCTTATCTCAGCCAGCAGAGAGGTCAAATCACAGTAATGCAAACTCAGTCAGAGACATAGATTTTCACCTGCAACTTGCTTTAACATGTTTAACAGTGCATGAAATGTTGTCTAAAACAAAAAAGAATGATGCATTTTATGGCTGGATCTGTTTTAACACTTTCTGAATTGGACGTTGAAAATGAGCTTATGAGGTCAAATCACAGTAATGCAAACTCAGTCAGAGACATAGATTTTCACTTGCAACTTGCTTTAACATGTTTAACAGTGCATGAATTGTTGTCTAAAACAAAAAAGAATGATGCATTTTATGGCTGGAACTGTTTTTATCACTTTCTGAATTGGACGTTGAAAATGAGCTTATCTCAGCCAGCAGAGAGGTCAAATCACAGTAATGCAAACTCAGTCAGAGACATAGATTTTCACCTGCAACTTGCTTTAACATGTTTAACAGTGCATGAAATGTTGTCTAAAACAAAAAAGAATGATGCATTTTATGGCTGGATCTGTTTTATCACTTTCTGAATTGGACGTTGAAAATGAGCTTATGAGGTCAAATCACAGTAATGCAAACTCAGTCAGAGACATAGATTTTCACTTGCAACTTGCTTTAACATGTTTAACAGTGCATGAATTGTTGTCTAAAACAAAAAAGAATGATGCATTTTATGGCTGGATCTGTTTTTATCACTTTCTGAAATGGACGTTGAAAATGAGCTTATCTCAGCCAGCAGAGAGGTCAAATCACAGTAATGCAAACTCAGTCAGAGACATAGATTTTCACCTGCAACTTGCTTTAACATGTTTAACAGTGCATGAAATGTTGTCTAAAACAAAAAAGAATGATGCATTTTATGGCTGGATCTGTTTTAACACTTTCTGAATTGGACGTTGAAAATGAGCTTATGAGGTCAAATCACAGTAATGCAAACTCAGTCAGAGACATAGATTTTCACTTGCAACTTGCTTTAACATGTTTAACAGTGCATGAATTGTTGTCTAAAACAAAAAAGAATGATGCATTTTATGGCTGGAACTGTTTTTATCACTTTCTGAATTGGACGTTGAAAATGAGCTTATCTCAGCCAGCAGAGAGGTCAAATCACAGTAATGCAAACTCATGCAGAGACATAGATTTTCACTTGCAACTTGCTTTAACATGTTTAACAGTGCATGAATTGTTGTCTAAAACAAAAAAGAATGATGCATTTTATGGCTGGATCTGTTTTTATCACTTTCTGAATTGGACGTTGAAAATGAGCTTATCTCAGCCAGCAGAGAGGTCAAATCACAGTAATGCAAACTCAGTCAGAGACATAGATTTTCACTTGCAACTTGCTTTAACATGTTTAACAGTGCATGAACTGTTGTCTAAAAAAAAAAAGAATGATGCATTTTATGGCTGGATCTGTTTTTATTACTTTCTGAATTGGACGTTGAAAATGAGCTTATCTCAGCCAGCAGAGAGGTCAAATCACAGTAATGCAAACTCAGTCAGAGACATAGATTTTCACTTGCAACTTGCTTTAACATGTTTAACAGTGCATGAATTGTTGTCTAAAACAAAAAAGAATGATGCATTTTATGGCTGGATCTGTTTTATCACTTTCTGAATTGGACGTTGAAAATGAGCTTATCTCAGCCAGCAGAGAGGTCAAATCACAGTAATGCAAACTCAGTCAGAGACATAGATTTTCACTTGCAACTTGCTTTAACATGTTTAACAGTGCATAAATTGTTGTCTAAAACAAAAAAGAATGATGCATTTTATGGCTGGATCTGTTTTTATCACTTTCTGAAATGGACGTTGAAAATGAGCTTATCTCAGCCAGCAGAGAGGTCAAATCACAGTAATGCAAACTCAGTCAGAGACATAGATTTTCACTTGCAACTTGCTTTAACATGTTTAACAGTGCATGAATTGTTGTCTAAAACAAAAAAGAATGATGCATTTTATGGCTGGATCTGTTTTTATCACTTTCTGAAATGGACGTTGAAAATGAGCTTATCTCAGCCAGCAGAGTTGTCAAATCACAGTAATGCAAACTCAGTCAGAGACATAGATTTTCACCTGCAACTTGCTTTAACATGTTTAACAGTGCATGAAATGTTGTCTAAAACAAAAAAGAATGATGCTTTTTATGGCTGGATCTGTTTTATCACTTTCTGAATTGGACGTTGAAAATGAGCTTATGAGGTCAAATCACAGTAATGCAAACTCAGTCAGAGACATAGATTTTCACTTGCAACTTGCTTTAACATGTTTAACAGTGCATAAATTGTTGTCTAAAACAAAAAAGAATGATGCATTTTATGGCTGGATCTGTTTTTATCACTTTCTGAAATGGACGTTGAAAATGAGCTTATCTCAGCCAGCAGAGAGGTCAAATCACAGTAATGCAAACTCAGTCAGAGACATAGATTTTCACTTGCAACTTGCTTTAACATGTTTAACAGTGCATGAATTGTTGTCTAAAACAAAAAAGAATGATGCATTTTATGGCTGGATCTGTTTTTATCACTTTCTGAAATGGACGTTGAAAATGAGCTTATCTCAGCCAGCAGAGTTGTCAAATCACAGTAATGCAAACTCAGTCAGAGACATAGATTTTCACCTGCAACTTGCTTTAACATGTTTAACAGTGCATGAAATGTTGTCTAAAACAAAAAAGAATGATGCTTTTTATGGCTGGATCTGTTTTATCACTTTCTGAATTGGACGTTGAAAATGAGCTTATGAGGTCAAATCACAGTAATGCAAACTCAGTCAGAGACATAGATTTTCACTTGCAACTTGCTTTAACATGTTTAACAGTGCATGAATTGTTGTCTAAAACAAAAAAGAATGATGCATTTTATGGCTGGAACTGTTTTTATCACTTTCTGAATTGGACGTTGAAAATGAGCTTATCTCAGCCAGCAGAGAGGTCAAATCACAGTAATGCAAACTCAGTCAGAGACATAGATTTTCACTTGCAACTTGCTTTAACATGTTTAACAGTGCATGAATTGTTGTCTAAAACAAAAAAGAATGATGCATTTTATGGCTGGATCTGTTTTTATCACTTTCTGAAATGGACGTTGAAAATGAGCTTATCTCAGCCAGCAGAGAGGTCAAATCACAGTAATGCAAACTCTGTCAGAGACATAGATTTTCACCTGCAACTTGCTTTAACATGTTTAACAGTGCATGAAATGTTGTCTAAAACAAAAAAGAATGATGCATTTTATGGCTGGATCTGTTTTTATTACTTTCTGAATTGGACGTTGAAAATGAGCTTATCTCAGCCAGCAGAGAGGTCAAATCACAGTAATGCAAACTCAGTCAGAGACATAGATTTTCACTTGCAACTTGCTTTAACATGTTTAACAGTGCATGAATTGTTGTCTAAAACAAAAAAGAATGATGCATTTTATGGCTGGATCTGTTTTATCACTTTCTGAATTGGACGTTGAAAATGAGCTTATCTCAGCCAGCAGAGAGGTCAAATCACAGTAATGCAAACTCAGTCAGAGACATAGATTTTCACTTGCAACTTGCTTTAACATGTTTAACAGTGCATGAACTGTTGTCTAAAACAAAAAAGAATGATGCATTTTATGGCTGGATCTGTTTTTATTACTTTCTGAATTGGACGTTGAAAATGAGCTTATCTCAGCCAGCAGAGAGGTCAAATCACAGTAATGCAAACTCAGTCAGAGACATAGATTTTCACTTGCAACTTGCTTTAACATGTTTAACAGTGCATGAATTGTTGTCTAAAACAAATAAAGAATGATGCATTTTATGGCTGGATCTGTTTTATCACTTTCTGAATTGGACGTTGAAAATGAGCTTATCTCAGCCAGCAGAGAGGTCAAATCACAGTAATGCAAACTCAGTCAGAGACATAGATTTTCACTTGCAACTTGCTTTAACATGTTTAACAGTGCATGAATTGTTGTCTAAAACAAAAAAGAATGATGCATTTTATGGCTGGATCTGTTTTTATCACTTTCTGAAATGGACGTTGAAAATGAGCTTATCTCAGCCAGCAGAGAGGTCAAATCACAGTAATGCAAACTCAGTCAGAGACATAGATTTTCACTTGCAACTTGCTTTAACATGTTTAACAGAGCATGAATTGTTGTCTAAAACAAAAAAGAATGATGCATTTTATGGCTGGATCTGTTTTATCACTTTCTGAATTGGACGTTGAAAATGAGCTTATCTCAGCCAGCAGAGAGGTCAAATCACAGTAATGCAAACTCAGTCAGAGACATAGATTTTCACTTGCAACTTGCTTTAACATGTTTAACAGTGCATGAATTGTTGTCTAAAACAAAAAAGAATGATGCATTTTATGGCTGGATCTGTTTTTATCACTTACTGAAATGGACGTTGAAAATGAGCTTATCTCAGCCAGCAGAGAGGTCAAATCACAGTAATGCAAACTCTGTCAGAGACATAGATTTTCACCTGCAACTTGCTTTAACATGTTTAACAGTGCATGAAATGTTGTCTAAAACAAAAAAGAATGATGCATTTTATGGCTGGATCTGTTTTTATTACTTTCTGAAATGGACGTTGAAAATGAGCTTATCTCAGCCAGCAGAGAGGTCAAATCACAGTAATGCAAACTCAGTCAGAGACATAGATTTTCACTTGCAACTTGCTTTAACATGTTTAACAGTGCATGAATTGTTGTCTAAAACAAAAAAGAATGATGCATTTTATGGCTGGATCTGTTTTATCACTTTCTGAATTGGACGTTGAAAATGAGCTTATCTCAGCCAGCAGAGAGGTCAAATCACAGTAATGCAAACTCAGTCAGAGACATAGATTTTCACTTGCAACTTGCTTTAACATGTTTAACAGTGCATAAATTGTTGTCTAAAACAAAAAAGAATGATGCATTTTATGGCTGGATCTGTTTTATCACTTTCTGAATTGGACGTTGAAAATGAGCTTATCTCAGCCAGCAGAGAGGTCAAATCACAGTAATGCAAACTCAGTCAGAGACATAGATTTTCACTTGCAACTTGCTTTAACATGTTTAACAGAGCATGAATTGTTGTCTAAAACAAAAAAGAATGATGCATTTTATGGCTGGATCTGTTTTATCACTTTCTGAATTGGACGTTGAAAATGAGCTTATCTCAGCCAGCAGAGAGGTCAAATCACAGTAATGCAAACTCAGTCAGAGACATAGATTTTCACTTGCAACTTGCTTTAACATGTTTAACAGTGCATGAATTGTTGTCTAAAACAAAAAAGAATGATGCATTTTATGGCTGGATCTGTTTTTATCACTTTCTGAATTGGACGTTGAAAATGAGCTTATCTCAGCCAGCAGAGAGGTCAAATCACAGTAATGCAAACTCTGTCAGAGACATAGATTTTCACCTGCAACTTGCTTTAACATGTTTAACAGTGCATGAAATGTTGTCTAAAACAAAAAAGAATGATGCATTTTATGGCTGGATCTGTTTTAACACTTTCTGAATTGGACGTTGAAAATGAGCTTATGAGGTCAAATCACAGTAATGCAAAGTCAGTCAGAGACATAGATTTTCACTTGCAACTTGCTTTAACATGTTTAACAGTGCATGAATTGTTGTCTAAAACAAAAAAGAATGATGCATTTTATGGCTGGAACTGTTTTTATCACTTTCTGAATTGGACGTTGAAAATGAGCTTATCTCAGCCAGCAGAGAGGTCAAATCACAGTAATGCAAACTCAGTCAGAGACATAGATTTTCACTTGCAACTTGCTTTAACATGTTTAACAGTGCATGAATTGTTGTCTAAAACAAAAAAGAATGATGCATTTTATGGCTGGATCTGTTTTTATCACTTTCTGAATTGGACGTTGAAAATGAGCTTATCTCAGCCAGCAGAGAGGTCAAATCACAGTAATGCAAACTCAGTCAGAGACATAGATTTTCACTTGCAACTTGCTTTAACATGTTTAACAGTGCATGAACTGTTGTCTAAAAAAAAAAGAATGATGCATTTTATGGCTGGATCTGTTTTTATTACTTTCTGAATTGGACGTTGAAAATGAGCTTATCTCAGCCAGCAGAGAGGTCAAATCACAGTAATGCAAACTCAGTCAGAGACATAGATTTTCACTTGCAACTTGCTTTAACATGTTTAACAGTGCATGAATTGTTGTCTAAAACAAAAAAGAATGATGCATTTTATGGCTGGATCTGTTTTATCACTTTCTGAATTGGACGTTGAAAATGAGCTTATCTCAGCCAGCAGAGAGGTCAAATCACAGTAATGCAAACTCAGTCAGAGACATAGATTTTCACTTGCAACTTGCTTTAACATGTTTAACAGTGCATAAATTGTTGTCTAAAACAAAAAAGAATGATGCATTTTATGGCTGGATCTGTTTTTATCACTTTCTGAAATGGACGTTGAAAATGAGCTTATCTCAGCCAGCAGAGAGGTCAAATCACAGTAATGCAAACTCAGTCAGAGACATAGATTTTCACTTGCAACTTGCTTTAACATGTTTAACAGTGCATGAATTGTTGTCTAAAACAAAAAAGAATGATGCATTTTATGGCTGGATCTGTTTTTATCACTTTCTGAAATGGACGTTGAAAATGAGCTTATCTCAGCCAGCAGAGTTGTCAAATCACAGTAATGCAAACTCAGTCAGAGACATAGATTTTCACCTGCAACTTGCTTTAACATGTTTAACAGTGCATGAAATGTTGTCTAAAACAAAAAAGAATGATGCTTTTTATGGCTGGATCTGTTTTATCACTTTCTGAATTGGACGTTGAAAATGAGCTTATGAGGTCAAATCACAGTAATGCAAACTCAGTCAGAGACATAGATTTTCACTTGCAACTTGCTTTAACATGTTTAACAGTGCATGAATTGTTGTCTAAAACAAAAAAGAATGATGCATTTTATGGCTGGAACTGTTTTTATCACTTTCTGAATTGGACGTTGAAAATGAGCTTATCTCAGCCAGCAGAGAGGTCAAATAACAGTAATGCAAACTCAGTCAGAGACATAGATTTTCACTTGCAACTTGCTTTAACATGTTTAACAGTGCATGAATTGTTGTCTAAAACAAAAAAGAATGATGCATTTTATGGCTGGATCTGTTTTTATTACTTTCTGAATTGGACGTTGAAAATGAGCTTATCTCAGCCAGCAGAGAGGTCAAATCACAGTAATGCAAACTCAGTCAGAGACATAGATTTTCACTTGCAACTTGCTTTAACATGTTTAACAGTGCATAAATTGTTGTCTAAAACAAAAAAGAATGATGCATTTTATGGCTGGATCTGTTTTATCACTTTCTGAATTGGACGTTGAAAATGAGCTTATGAGGTCAAATCACAGTAATGCAAACTCAGTCAGAGACATAGATTTTCACTTGCAACTTGCTGTAACATGTTTAACAGTGCATGAATTGTTGTCTAAAACAAAAAAGAATGATGCATTTTATGGCTGGATCTGTTTTCATCACTTTCTGAATTGGACGTTGAAAATGAGCTTATCTCAGCCAGCAGAGAGGTGAAATCACAGTAATGCAAACTCAGTCAGAGACATAGATTTTCACTTGCAACTTGCTTTAACATGTTTAACAGTGCATGAATTGTTGTCTAAAACAAAAAAGAATGATGCATTTTATGGCTGGATCTGTTTTTATCACTTTCTGAAATGGACGTTGAAAATGAGCTTATCTCAGCCAGCAGAGAGGTCAAATCACAGTAATGCAAACTCAGTCAGAGACATAGATTTTCACTTGCAACTTGCTTTAACATGTTTAACAGTGCATGAACTGTTGTCTAAAACAAAAAAGAATGATGCATTTTATGGCTGGATCTGTTTTTATTACTTTCTGAATTGGACGTTGAAAATGAGCTTATCTCAGCCAGCAGAGAGGTCAAATCACAGTAATGCAAACTCAGTCAGAGACATAGATTTTCACTTGCAACTTGCTTTAACATGTTTAACAGTGCATGAATTGTTGTCTAAAACAAAAAAGAATGATGCATTTTATGGCTGGATCTGTTTTATCACTTTCTGAATTGGACGTTGAAAATGAGCTTATCTCAGCCAGCAGAGAGGTCAAATCACAGTAATGCAAACTCAGTCAGAGACATAGATTTTCACTTGCAACTTGCTTTAACATGTTTAACAGTGCATGAATTGTTGTCTAAAACAAAAAAGAATGATGCATTTTATGGCTGGATCTGTTTTTATCACTTTCTGAAATGGACGTTGAAAATGAGCTTATCTCAGCCAGCAGAGAGGTCAAATCACAGTAATGCAAACTCAGTCAGAGACATAGATTTTCACTTGCAACTTGCTTTAACATGTTTAACAGTGCATGAATTGTTGTCTAAAACAAAAAAGAATGATGCATTTTATGGCTGGATCTGTTTTTATCACTTTCTGAAATGGACGTTGAAAATGAGCTTATCTCAGCCAGCAGAGTGGTCAAATCACAGTAATGCAAACTCAGTCAGAGACATAGATTTTCACCTGCAACTTGCTTTAACATGTTTAACAGTGCATGAAATGTTGTCTAAAACAAAAAAGAATGATGCATTTTATGGCTGGATCTGTTTTATCACTTTCTGAATTGGACGTTGAAAATGAGCTTATGAGGTCAAATCACAGTAATGCAAACTCAGTCAGAGACATAGATTTTCACTTGCAACTTGCTTTAACATGTTTAACAGTGCATGAATTGTTGTCTAAAACAAAAAAGAATGATGCATTTTATGGCTGGATCTGTTTTTATCACTTTCTGAAATGGACGTTGAAAATTAGCTTATCTCAGCCAGCAGAGAGGTCAAATCACAGTAATGCAAACTCAGTCAGAGACATAGATTTTCACCTGCAACTTGCTTTAACATGTTTAACAGTGCATGAAATGTTGTCTAAAACAAAAAAGAATGATGCATTTTATGGCTGGATCTGTTTTATCACTTTCTGAATTGGACGTTGAAAATGAGCTTATGAGGTCAAATCACAGTAATGCAAACTCAGTCAGAGACATAGATTTTCACTTGCAACTTGCTTTAACATGTTTAACAGTGCATGAATTGTTGTCTAAAACAAAAAAAGAATGATGCATTTTATGGCTGGATCTGTTTTTATCACTTTCTGAATTGGACGTTGAAAATGAGCTTATGAGGTCAAATCACAGTAATGCAAACTCAGTCAGAGACATAGATTTTCACTTGCAACTTGCTTTAACATGTTTAACAGTGCATGAACTGTTGTCTAAAACAAAAAAGAATGATGCATTTTATGGCTGGATCTGTTTTTATTACTTTCTGAATTGGACGTTGAAAATGAGCTTATCTCAGCCAGCAGAGAGGTCAAATCACAGTAATGCAAACTCAGTCAGAGACATAGATTTTCACTTGCAACTTGCTTTAACATGTTTAACAGTGCATGAATTGTTGTCTAAAACAAATAAAGAATGATGCATTTTATGGCTGGATCTGTTTTATCACTTTCTGAATTGGACGTTGAAAATGAGCTTATCTCAGCCAGCAGAGAGGTCAAATCACAGTAATGCAAACTCAGTCAGAGACATAGATTTTCACTTGCAACTTGCTTTAGCATGTTTAACAGTGCATGAATTGTTGTCTAAAACAAAAAAGAATGATGCATTTTATGGCTGGATCTGTTTTTATCACTTTCTGAAATGGACGTTGAAAATGAGCTTATCTCAGCCAGCAGAGAGGTCAAATCACAGTAATGCAAACTCAGTCAGAGACATAGATTTTCACTTGCAACTTGCTTTAACATGTTTAACAGTGCATGAATTGTTGTCTAAAACAAAAAAGAATGATGCATTTTATGGCTGGATCTGTTTTTATCACTTTCTGAAATGGACGTTGAAAATGAGCTTATCTCAGCCAGCAGAGTGGTCAAATCACAGTAATGCAAACTCAGTCAGAGACATAGATTTTCACCTGCAACTTGCTTTAACATGTTTAACAGTGCATGAAATGTTGTCTAAAACAAAAAAGAATGATGCATTTTATGGCTGGATCTGTTTTATCACTTTCTGAATTGGACGTTGAAAATGAGCTTATGAGGTCAAATCACAGTAATGCAAACTCAGTCAGAGACATAGATTTTCACTTGCAACTTGCTTTAACATGTTTAACAGTGCATGAATTGTTGTCTAAAACAAAAAAGAATGATGCATTTTATGGCTGGATCTGTTTTTATCACTTTCTGAAATGGACGTTGAAAATGAGCTTATCTCAGCCAGCAGAGAGGTCAAATCACAGTAATGCAAACTCTGTCAGAGACATAGATTTTCACCTGCAACTTGCTTTAACATGTTTAACAGTGCATGAAATGTTGTCTAAAACAAAAAAGAATGATGCATTTTATGGCTGGATCTGTTTTTATTACTTTCTGAAATGGACGTTGAAAATGAGCTTATCTCAGCCAGCAGAGAGGTCAAATCACAGTAATGCAAACTCAGTCAGAGACATAGATTTTCACTTGCAACTTGCTTTAACATGTTTAACAGTGCATGAATTGTTGTCTAAAACAAAAAAGAATGATGCATTTTATGGCTGGAACTGTTTTTATCACTTTCTGAATTGGACGTTGAAAATGAGCTTATCTCAGCCAGCAGAGAGGTCAAATCACAGTAATGCAAACTCAGTCAGAGACATAGATTTTCACTTGCAACTTGCTTTAACATGTTTAACAGTGCATGAATTGTTGTCTAAAACAAAAAAGAATGATGCATTTTATGGCTGGAACTGTTTTTATCACTTTCTGAATTGGACGTTGAAAATGAGCTTATCTCAGCCAGCAGAGAGGTCAAATCACAGTAATGCAAACTCAGTCAGAGACATAGATTTTCACTTGCAACTTGCTTTAACATGTTTAACAGTGCATGAATTGTTGTCTAAAACAAAAAAGAATGATGCATTTTATGGCTGGATCTGTTTTTATTACTTTCTGAATTGGACGTTGAAAATGAGCTTATCTCAGCCAGCAGAGAGGTCAAATCACAGTAATGCAAACTCAGTCAGAGACATAGATTTTCACTTGCAACTTGCTTTAACATGTTTAACAGTGCATGAACTGTTGTCTAAAAAAAAAAAGAATGATGCATTTTATGGCTGGATCTGTTTTTATTACTTTCTGAATTGGACATTGAAAATGAGCTTATCTCAGCCAGCAGAGAGGTCAAATCACAGTAATGCAAACTCAGTCAGAGACATAGATTTTCACTTGCAACTTGCTTTAACATGTTTAACAGTGCATGAATTGTTGTCTAAAACAAAAAAGAATGATGCATTTTATGGCTGGATCTGTTTTATCACTTTCTGAATTGGACGTTGAAAATGAGCTTATCTCAGCCAGCAGAGAGGTCAAATCACAGTAATGCAAACTCAGTCAGAGACATAGATTTTCACTTGCAACTTGCTTTAACATGTTTAACAGTGCATAAATTGTTGTCTAAAACAAAAAAGAATGATGCATTTTATGGCTGGATCTGTTTTTATCACTTTCTGAAATGGACGTTGAAAATGAGCTTATCTCAGCCAGCAGAGAGGTCAAATCACAGTAATGCAAACTCAGTCAGAGACATAGATTTTCACTTGCAACTTGCTTTAACATGTTTAACAGTGCATGAATTGTTGTCTAAAACAAAAAAGAATGATGCATTTTATGGCTGGATCTGTTTTTATCACTTTCTGAAATGGACGTTGAAAATGAGCTTATCTCAGCCAGCAGAGTTGTCAAATCACAGTAATGCAAACTCAGTCAGAGACATAGATTTTCACCTGCAACTTGCTTTAACATGTTTAACAGTGCATGAAATGTTGTCTAAAACAAAAAAGAATGATGCATTTTATGGCTGGATCTGTTTTATCACTTTCTGAATTGGACGTTGAAAATGAGCTTATGAGGTCAAATCACAGTAATGCAAACTCAGTCAGAGACATAGATTTTCACTTGCAACTTGCTTTAACATGTTTAACAGTGCATGAATTGTTGTCTAAAACAAAAAAGAATGATGCATTTTATGGCTGGATCTGTTTTTATCACTTTCTGAAATGGACGTTGAAAATGAGCTTATCTCAGCCAGCAGAGAGGTCAAATCACAGTAATGCAAACTCAGTCAGAGACATAGATTTTCACCTGCAACTTGCTTTAACATGTTTAACAGTGCATGAAATGTTGTCTAAAACAAAAAAGAATGATGCATTTTATGGCTGGATCTGTTTTAACACTTTCTGAATTGGACGTTGAAAATGAGCTTATGAGGTCAAATCACAGTAATGCAAACTCAGTCAGAGACATAGATTTTCACTTGCAACTTGCTTTAACATGTTTAACAGTGCATGAATTGTTGTCTAAAACAAAAAAGAATGATGCATTTTATGGCTGGAACTGTTTTTATCACTTTCTGAATTGGACGTTGAAAATGAGCTTATCTCAGCCAGCAGAGAGGTCAAATCACAGTAATGCAAACTCAGTCAGAGACATAGATTTTCACCTGCAACTTGCTTTAACATGTTTAACAGTGCATGAAATGTTGTCTAAAACAAAAAAGAATGATGCATTTTATGGCTGGATCTGTTTTATCACTTTCTGAATTGGACGTTGAAAATGAGCTTATGAGGTCAAATCACAGTAATGCAAACTCAGTCAGAGACATAGATTTTCACTTGCAACTTGCTTTAACATGTTTAACAGTGCATGAATTGTTGTCTAAAACAAAAAAGAATGATGCATTTTATGGCTGGATCTGTTTTTATCACTTTCTGAAATGGACGTTGAAAATGAGCTTATCTCAGCCAGCAGAGAGGTCAAATCACAGTAATGCAAACTCAGTCAGAGACATAGATTTTCACCTGCAACTTGCTTTAACATGTTTAACAGTGCATGAAATGTTGTCTAAAACAAAAAAGAATGATGCATTTTATGGCTGGATCTGTTTTAACACTTTCTGAATTGGACGTTGAAAATGAGCTTATGAGGTCAAATCACAGTAATGCAAACTCAGTCAGAGACATAGATTTTCACTTGCAACTTGCTTTAACATGTTTAACAGTGCATGAATTGTTGTCTAAAACAAAAAAGAATGATGCATTTTATGGCTGGAACTGTTTTTATCACTTTCTGAATTGGACGTTGAAAATGAGCTTATCTCAGCCAGCAGAGAGGTCAAATCACAGTAATGCAAACTCATGCAGAGACATAGATTTTCACTTGCAACTTGCTTTAACATGTTTAACAGTGCATGAATTGTTGTCTAAAACAAAAAAGAATGATGCATTTTATGGCTGGATCTGTTTTTATCACTTTCTGAATTGGACGTTGAAAATGAGCTTATCTCAGCCAGCAGAGAGGTCAAATCACAGTAATGCAAACTCAGTCAGAGACATAGATTTTCACTTGCAACTTGCTTTAACATGTTTAACAGTGCATGAACTGTTGTCTAAAAAAAAAAAGAATGATGCATTTTATGGCTGGATCTGTTTTTATTACTTTCTGAATTGGACGTTGAAAATGAGCTTATCTCAGCCAGCAGAGAGGTCAAATCACAGTAATGCAAACTCAGTCAGAGACATAGATTTTCACTTGCAACTTGCTTTAACATGTTTAACAGTGCATGAATTGTTGTCTAAAACAAAAAAGAATGATGCATTTTATGGCTGGATCTGTTTTATCACTTTCTGAATTGGACGTTGAAAATGAGCTTATCTCAGCCAGCAGAGAGGTCAAATCACAGTAATGCAAACTCAGTCAGAGACATAGATTTTCACTTGCAACTTGCTTTAACATGTTTAACAGTGCATAAATTGTTGTCTAAAACAAAAAAGAATGATGCATTTTATGGCTGGATCTGTTTTTATCACTTTCTGAAATGGACGTTGAAAATGAGCTTATCTCAGCCAGCAGAGAGGTCAAATCACAGTAATGCAAACTCAGTCAGAGACATAGATTTTCACTTGCAACTTGCTTTAACATGTTTAACAGTGCATGAATTGTTGTCTAAAACAAAAAAGAATGATGCATTTTATGGCTGGATCTGTTTTTATCACTTTCTGAAATGGACGTTGAAAATGAGCTTATCTCAGCCAGCAGAGTTGTCAAATCACAGTAATGCAAACTCAGTCAGAGACATAGATTTTCACCTGCAACTTGCTTTAACATGTTTAACAGTGCATGAAATGTTGTCTAAAACAAAAAAGAATGATGCTTTTTATGGCTGGATCTGTTTTATCACTTTCTGAATTGGACGTTGAAAATGAGCTTATGAGGTCAAATCACAGTAATGCAAACTCAGTCAGAGACATAGATTTTCACTTGCAACTTGCTTTAACATGTTTAACAGTGCATAAATTGTTGTCTAAAACAAAAAAGAATGATGCATTTTATGGCTGGATCTGTTTTTATCACTTTCTGAAATGGACGTTGAAAATGAGCTTATCTCAGCCAGCAGAGAGGTCAAATCACAGTAATGCAAACTCAGTCAGAGACATAGATTTTCACTTGCAACTTGCTTTAACATGTTTAACAGTGCATGAATTGTTGTCTAAAACAAAAAAGAATGATGCATTTTATGGCTGGATCTGTTTTTATCACTTTCTGAAATGGACGTTGAAAATGAGCTTATCTCAGCCAGCAGAGTTGTCAAATCACAGTAATGCAAACTCAGTCAGAGACATAGATTTTCACCTGCAACTTGCTTTAACATGTTTAACAGTGCATGAAATGTTGTCTAAAACAAAAAAGAATGATGCTTTTTATGGCTGGATCTGTTTTATCACTTTCTGAATTGGACGTTGAAAATGAGCTTATGAGGTCAAATCACAGTAATGCAAACTCAGTCAGAGACATAGATTTTCACTTGCAACTTGCTTTAACATGTTTAACAGTGCATGAATTGTTGTCTAAAACAAAAAAGAATGATGCATTTTATGGCTGGAACTGTTTTTATCACTTTCTGAATTGGACGTTGAAAATGAGCTTATCTCAGCCAGCAGAGAGGTCAAATCACAGTAATGCAAACTCAGTCAGAGACATAGATTTTCACTTGCAACTTGCTTTAACATGTTTAACAGTGCATGAATTGTTGTCTAAAACAAAAAAGAATGATGCATTTTATGGCTGGATCTGTTTTTATCACTTTCTGAAATGGACGTTGAAAATGAGCTTATCTCAGCCAGCAGAGAGGTCAAATCACAGTAATGCAAACTCTGTCAGAGACATAGATTTTCACCTGCAACTTGCTTTAACATGTTTAACAGTGCATGAAATGTTGTCTAAAACAAAAAAGAATGATGCATTTTATGGCTGGATCTGTTTTTATTACTTTCTGAATTGGACGTTGAAAATGAGCTTATCTCAGCCAGCAGAGAGGTCAAATCACAGTAATGCAAACTCAGTCAGAGACATAGATTTTCACTTGCAACTTGCTTTAACATGTTTAACAGTGCATGAATTGTTGTCTAAAACAAAAAAGAATGATGCATTTTATGGCTGGATCTGTTTTATCACTTTCTGAATTGGACGTTGAAAATGAGCTTATCTCAGCCAGCAGAGAGGTCAAATCACAGTAATGCAAACTCAGTCAGAGACATAGATTTTCACTTGCAACTTGCTTTAACATGTTTAACAGTGCATGAATTGTTGTCTAAAACAAAAAAGAATGATGCATTTTATGGCTGGATCTGTTTTTATCACTTTCTGAAATGGACGTTGAAAATGAGCTTATCTCAGCCAGCAGAGAGGTCAAATCACAGTAATGCAAACTCAGTCAGAGACATAGATTTTCACTTGCAACTTGCTTTAACATGTTTAACAGTGCATGAATTGTTGTCTTAAACAAAAAAGAATGATGCATTTTATGGCTGGATCTGTTTTATCACTTTCTGAATTGGACGTTGAAAATGAGCTTATCTCAGCCAGCAGAGAGGTCAAATCACAGTAATGCAAACTCAGTCAGAGACATAGATTTTCACTTGCAACTTGCTTTAACATGTTTAACAGTGCATAAATTATTGTCTAAAACAAAAAAGAATGATGCATTTTATGGCTGGATCTGTTTTTATCACTTTCTGAAATGGACGTTGAAAATGAGCTTATCTCAGCCAGCAGAGAGGTCAAATAACAGTAATGCAAACTCAGTCAGAGACATAGATTTTCACTTGCAACTTGCTTTAACATGTTTAACAGTGCATGAATTGTTGTCTAAAACAAAAAAGAATGATGCATTTTATGGCTGGATCTGTTTTTATCACTTTCTGAAATGGACGTTGAAAATGAGCTTATCTCAGCCAGCAGAGTGGTCAAATCACAGTAATGCAAACTCAGTCAGAGACATAGATTTTCACTTGCAACTTGCTTTAACATGTTTAACAGTGCATAAATTGTTGTCTAAAACAAAAAAGAATGATGCATTTTATGGCTGGATCTGTTTTATCACTTTCTGAATTGGACGTTGAAAATGAGCTTATGAGGTCAAATCACAGTAATGCAAACTCAGTCAGAGACATAGATTTTCACTTGCAACTTGCTTTAACATGTTTAACAGTGCATGAACTGTTGTCTAAAACAAAAAAGAATGATGCATTTTATGGCTGGATCTGTTTTTATTACTTTCTGAATTGGACGTTGAAAATGAGCTTATCTCAGCCAGCAGAGAGGTCAAATCACAGTAATGCAAACTCAGTCAGAGACATAGATTTTTACTTGCAACTTGCTTTAACATGTTTAACAGTGCATGAATTGTTGTCTAAAACAAAAAAGAATGATGCATTTTATGGCTGGATCTGTTTTATCACTTTCTGAATTGGACGTTGAAAATGAGCTTATCTCAGCCAGCAGAGAGGTCAAATCACAGTAATGCAAACTCAGTCAGAGACATAGATTTTCACTTGCAACTTGCTTTAACATGTTTAACAGTGCATGAATTGTTGTCTAAAACAAAAAAGAATGATGCATTTTATGGCTGGATCTGTTTTTATCACTTTCTGAAATGGACGTTGAAAATGAGCTTATCTCAGCCAGCAGAGAGGTCAAATCACAGTAATGCAAACTCAGTCAGAGACATAGATTTTCACTTGCAACTTGCTTTAACATGTTTAACAGTGCATGAATTGTTGTCTAAAACAAAAAAGAATGATGCATTTTATGGCTGGATCTGTTTTTATCACTTTCTGAAATGGACGTTGAAAATGAGCTTATCTCAGCCAGCAGAGTGGTCAAATCACAGTAATGCAAACTCAGTCAGAGACATAGATTTTCACCTGCAACTTGCTTTAACATGTTTAACAGTGCATGACATGTTGTCTAAAACAAAAAAGAATGATGCATTTTATGGCTGGATCTGTTTTATCACTTTCTGAATTAAACGTTGAAAATGAGCTTATGAGGTCAAATCACAGTAATGCAAACTCAGTCAGAGACATAGATTTTCACTTGCAACTTGCTTTAACATGTTTAACAGTGCATGAATTGTTGTCTAAAACAAAAAAGAATGATGCATTTTATGGCTGGATCTGTTTTTATCACTTTCTGAAATGGACGTTGAAAATGAGCTTATCTCAGCCAGCAGAGTTGTCAAATCACAGTAATGCAAACTCAGTCAGAGACATAGATTTTCACCTGCAACTTGCTTTAACATGTTTAACAGTGCATGAAATGTTGTCTAAAACAAAAAAGAATGATGCTTTTTATGGCTGGATCTGTTTTATCACTTTCTGAATTGGACGTTGAAAATGAGCTTATGAGGTCAAATCACAGTAATGCAAACTCAGTCAGAGACATAGATTTTCACTTGCAACTTGCTTTAACATGTTTAACAGTGCATGAATTGTTGTCTAAAACAAAAAAGAATGATGCATTTTATGGCTGGATCTGTTTTTATCACTTTCTGAAATGGACGTTGAAAATGAGCTTATCTCAGCCAGCAGAGAGGTCAAATCACAGTAATGCAAACTCTGTCAGAGACATAGATTTTCACCTGCAACTTGCTTTAACATGTTTAACAGTGCATGAAATGTTGTCTAAAACAAAAAAGAATGATGCATTTTATGGCTGGATCTGTTTTTATTACTTTCTGAATTGGACGTTGAAAATGAGCTTATCTCAGCCAGCAGAGAGGTCAAATCACAGTAATGCAAACTCAGTCAGAGACATAGATTTTCACTTGCAACTTGCTTTAACATGTTTAACAGTGCATGAATTGTTGTCTAAAACAAAAAAGAATGATGCATTTTATGGCTGGATCTGTTTTATCACTTTCTGAATTGGACGTTGAAAATGAGCTTATCTCAGCCAGCAGAGAGGTCAAATCACAGTAATGCAAACTCAGTCAGAGACATAGATTTTCACTTGCAACTTGCTTTAACATGTTTAACAGTGCATGAATTGTTGTCTAAAACAAAAAAGAATGATGCATTTTATGGCTGGATCTGTTTTTATCACTTTCTGAAATGGACGTTGAAAATGAGCTTATCTCAGCCAGCAGAGAGGTCAAATCACAGTAATGCAAACTCAGTCAGAGACATAGATTTTCACTTGCAACTTGCTTTAACATGTTTAACAGTGCATGAATTGTTGTCTAAAACAAAAAAGAATGATGCATTTTATGGCTGGATCTGTTTTATCACTTTCTGAATTGGACGTTGAAAATGAGCTTATCTCAGCCAGCAGAGAGGTCAAATCACAGTAATGCAAACTCAGTCAGAGACATAGATTTTCACTTGCAACTTGCTTTAACATGTTTAACAGTGCATAAATTATTGTCTAAAACAAAAAAGAATGATGCATTTTATGGCTGGATCTGTTTTTATCACTTTCTGAAATGGACGTTGAAAATGAGCTTATCTCAGCCAGCAGAGAGGTCAAATCACAGTAATGCAAACTCAGTCAGAGACATAGATTTTCACTTGCAACTTGCTTTAACATGTTTAACAGTGCATAATTTGTTGTCTAAAACAAAAAAGAATGATGCATTTTATGGCTGGATCTGTTTTATCACTTTCTGAATTGGACGTTGAAAATGAGCTTATGAGGTCAAATCACAGTAATGCAAACTCAGTCAGAGACATAGATTTTCACTTGCAACTTGCTTTAACATGTTTAACAGTGCATGAACTGTTGTCTAAAACAAAAAAGAATGATGCATTTTATGGCTGGATCTGTTTTTATTACTTTCTGAATTGGACGTTGAAAATGAGCTTATCTCAGCCAGCAGAGAGGTCAAATCACAGTAATGCAAACTCAGTCAGAGACATAGATTTTTACTTGCAACTTGCTTTAACATGTTTAACAGTGCATGAATTGTTGTCTAAAACAAAAAAGAATGATGCATTTTATGGCTGGATCTGTTTTATCACTTTCTGAATTGGACGTTGAAAATGAGCTTATCTCAGCCAGCAGAGAGGTCAAATCACAGTAATGCAAACTCAGTCAGAGACATAGATTTTCACTTGCAACTTGCTTTAACATGTTTAACAGTGCATGAATTGTTGTCTAAAACAAAAAAGAATGATGCATTTTATGGCTGGATCTGTTTTTATCACTTTCTGAAATGGACGTTGAAAATGAGCTTATCTCAGCCAGCAGAGAGGTCAAATCACAGTAATGCAAACTCAGTCAGAGACATAGATTTTCACTTGCAACTTGCTTTAACATGTTTAACAGTGCATGAATTGTTGTCTAAAACAAAAAAGAATGATGCATTTTATGGCTGGATCTGTTTTTATCACTTTCTGAAATGGACGTTGAAAATGAGCTTATCTCAGCCAGCAGAGTGGTCAAATCACAGTAATGCAAACTCAGTCAGAGACATAGATTTTCACCTGCAACTTGCTTTAACATGTTTAACAGTGCATGACATGTTGTCTAAAACAAAAAAGAATGATGCATTTTATGGCTGGATCTGTTTTATCACTTTCTGAATTAAACGTTGAAAATGAGCTTATGAGGTCAAATCACAGTAATGCAAACTCAGTCAGAGACATAGATTTTCACTTGCAACTTGCTTTAACATGTTTAACAGTGCATGAATTGTTGTCTAAAACAAAAAAGAATGATGCATTTTATGGCTGGATCTGTTTTTATCACTTTCTGAAATGGACGTTGAAAATGAGCTTATCTCAGCCAGCAGAGTTGTCAAATCACAGTAATGCAAACTCAGTCAGAGACATAGATTTTCACCTGCAACTTGCTTTAACATGTTTAACAGTGCATGAAATGTTGTCTAAAACAAAAAAGAATGATGCTTTTTATGGCTGGATCTGTTTTATCACTTTCTGAATTGGACGTTGAAAATGAGCTTATGAGGTCAAATCACAGTAATGCAAACTCAGTCAGAGACATAGATTTTCACTTGCAACTTGCTTTAACATGTTTAACAGTGCATGAATTGTTGTCTAAAACAAAAAAGAATGATGCATTTTATGGCTGGAACTGTTTTTATCACTTTCTGAATTGGACGTTGAAAATGAGCTTATCTCAGCCAGCAGAGAGGTCAAATCACAGTAATGCAAACTCAGTCAGAGACATAGTTTTTCACTTGCAACTTGCTTTAACATGTTTAACAGTGCATGAATTGTTGTCTAAAACAAAAAAGAATGATGCATTTTATGGCTGGATCTGTTTTTATCACTTTCTGAAATGGACGTTGAAAATGAGCTTATCTCAGCCAGCAGAGAGGTCAAATCACAGTAATGCAAACTCTGTCAGAGACATAGATTTTCACCTGCAACTTGCTTTAACATGTTTAACAGTGCATGAAATGTTGTCTAAAACAAAAAAGAATGATGCATTTTATGGCTGGATCTGTTTTTATTACTTTCTGAATTGGACGTTGAAAATGAGCTTATCTCAGCCAGCAGAGAGGTCAAATCACAGTAATGCAAACTCAGTCAGAGACATAGATTTTCACTTGCAACTTGCTTTAACATGTTTAACAGTGCATGAATTGTTGTCTAAAACAAAAAAGAATGATGCATTTTATGGCTGGATCTGTTTTATCACTTTCTGAATTGGACGTTGAAAATGAGCTTATCTCAGCCAGCAGAGAGGTCAAATCACAGTAATGCAAACTCAGTCAGAGACATAGATTTTCACTTGCAACTTGCTTTAACATGTTTAACAGTGCATGAATTGTTGTCTAAAACAAAAAAGAATGATGCATTTTATGGCTGGATCTGTTTTTATCACTTTCTGAAATGGACGTTGAAAATGAGCTTATCTCAGCCAGCAGAGAGGTCAAATCACAGTAATGCAAACTCAGTCAGAGACATAGATTTTCACTTGCAACTTGCTTTAACATGTTTAACAGTGCATGAATTGTCTAAAACAAAAAAGAATGATGCATTTTATGGCTGGATCTGTTTTATCACTTTCTGAATTGGACGTTGAAAATGAGCTTATCTCAGCCAGCAGAGAGGTCAAATCACAGTAATGCAAACTCAGTCAGAGACATAGATTTTCACTTGCAACTTGCTTTAACATGTTTAACAGTGCATAAATTGTTGTCTAAAACAAAAAAGAATGATGCATTTTATGGCTGGATCTGTTTTTATCACTTTCTGAAATGGACGTTGAAAATGAGCTTATCTCAGCCAGCAGAGAGGTCAAATCACAGTAATGCAAACTCAGTCAGAGACATAGATTTTCACTTGCAACTTGCTTTAACATGTTTAACAGTGCATGAATTGTTGTCTAAAACAAAAAAGAATGATGCATTTTATGGCTGGATCTGTTTTTATCACTTTCTGAAATGGACGTTGAAATGAGCTTATCTCAGCCAGCAGAGTGGTCAAATCACAGTAATGCAAACTCAGTCAGAGACATAGATTTTCACCTGCAACTTGCTTTAACATGTTTAACAGTGCATGACATGTTGTCTAAAACAAAAAAGAATGATGCATTTTATGGCTGGATCTGTTTTATCACTTTCTGAATTAAACGTTGAAAATGAGCTTATGAGGTCAAATCACAGTAATGCAAACTCAGTCAGAGACATAGATTTTCACTTGCAACTTGCTTTAACATGTTTAACAGTGCATGAATTGTTGTCTAAAACAAAAAAGAATGATGCATTTTATGGCTGGATCTGTTTTTATCACTTTCTGAAATGGACGTTGAAAATGAGCTTATCTCAGCCAGCAGAGTTGTCAAATCACAGTAATGCAAACTCAGTCAGAGACATAGATTTTCACCTGCAACTTGCTTTAACATGTTTAACAGTGCATGAAATGTTGTCTAAAACAAAAAAGAATGATGCTTTTTATGGCTGGATCTGTTTTATCACTTTCTGAATTGGACGTTGAAAATGAGCTTATGAGGTCAAATCACAGTAATGCAAACTCAGTCAGAGACATAGATTTTCACTTGCAACTTGCTTTAACATGTTTAACAGTGCATGAATTGTTGTCTAAAACAAAAAAGAATGATGCATTTTATGGCTGGATCTGTTTTTATCACTTTCTGAAATGGACGTTGAAAATGAGCTTATCTCAGCCAGCAGAGAGGTCAAATCACAGTAATGCAAACTCTGTCAGAGACATAGATTTTCACCTGCAACTTGCTTTAACATGTTTAACAGTGCATGAAATGTTGTCTAAAACAAAAAAGAATGATGCATTTTATGGCTGGATCTGTTTTTATTACTTTCTGAATTGGACGTTGAAAATGAGCTTATCTCAGCCAGCAGAGAGGTCAAATCACAGTAATGCAAACTCAGTCAGAGACATAGATTTTCACTTGCAACTTGCTTTAACATGTTTAACAGTGCATGAATTGTTGTCTAAAACAAAAAAGAATGATGCATTTTATGGCTGGATCTGTTTTATCACTTTCTGAATTGGACGTTGAAAATGAGCTTATCTCAGCCAGCAGAGAGGTCAAATCACAGTAATGCAAACTCAGTCAGAGACATAGATTTTCACTTGCAACTTGCTTTAACATGTTTAACAGTGCATGAATTGTTGTCTAAAACAAAAAAGAATGATGCATTTTATGGCTGGATCTGTTTTTATCACTTTCTGAAATGGACGTTGAAAATGAGCTTATCTCAGCCAGCAGAGAGGTCAAATCACAGTAATGCAAACTCAGTCAGAGACATAGATTTTCACTTGCAACTTGCTTTAACATGTTTAACAGTGCATGAATTGTTGTCTAAAACAAAAAAGAATGATGCATTTTATGGCTGGATCTGTTTTATCACTTTCTGAATTGGACGTTGAAAATGAGCTTATCTCAGCCAGCAGAGAGGTCAAATCACAGTAATGCAAACTCAGTCAGAGACATAGATTTTCACTTGCAACTTGCTTTAACATGTTTAACAGTGCATAAATTATTGTCTAAAACAAAAAAGAATGATGCATTTTATGGCTGGATCTGTTTTTATCACTTTCTGAAATGGACGTTGAAAATGAGCTTATCTCAGCCAGCAGAGAGGTCAAATCACAGTAATGCAAACTCAGTCAGAGACATAGATTTTCACTTGCAACTTGCTTTAACATGTTTAACAGTGCATAATTTGTTGTCTAAAACAAAAAAGAATGATGCATTTTATGGCTGGATCTGTTTTATCACTTTCTGAATTGGACGTTGAAAATGAGCTTATGAGGTCAAATCACAGTAATGCAAACTCAGTCAGAGACATAGATTTTCACTTGCAACTTGCTTTAACATGTTTAACAGTGCATGAACTGTTGTCTAAAACAAAAAAGAATGATGCATTTTATGGCTGGATCTGTTTTTATTACTTTCTGAATTGGACGTTGAAAATGAGCTTATCTCAGCCAGCAGAGAGGTCAAATCACAGTAATGCAAACTCAGTCAGAGACATAGATTTTTACTTGCAACTTGCTTTAACATGTTTAACAGTGCATGAATTGTTGTCTAAAACAAAAAAGAATGATGCATTTTATGGCTGGATCTGTTTTATCACTTTCTGAATTGGACGTTGAAAATGAGCTTATCTCAGCCAGCAGAGAGGTCAAATCACAGTAATGCAAACTCAGTCAGAGACATAGATTTTCACTTGCAACTTGCTTTAACATGTTTAACAGTGCATGAATTGTTGTCTAAAACAAAAAAGAATGATGCATTTTATGGCTGGATCTGTTTTTATCACTTTCTGAAATGGACGTTGAAAATGAGCTTATCTCAGCCAGCAGAGAGGTCAAATCACAGTAATGCAAACTCAGTCAGAGACATAGATTTTCACTTGCAACTTGCTTTAACATGTTTAACAGTGCATGAATTGTTGTCTAAAACAAAAAAGAATGATGCATTTTATGGCTGGATCTGTTTTTATCACTTTCTGAAATGGACGTTGAAAATGAGCTTATCTCAGCCAGCAGAGTGGTCAAATCACAGTAATGCAAACTCAGTCAGAGACATAGATTTTCACCTGCAACTTGCTTTAACATGTTTAACAGTGCATGACATGTTGTCTAAAACAAAAAAGAATGATGCATTTTATGGCTGGATCTGTTTTATCACTTTCTGAATTAAACGTTGAAAATGAGCTTATGAGGTCAAATCACAGTAATGCAAACTCAGTCAGAGACATAGATTTTCACTTGCAACTTGCTTTAACATGTTTAACAGTGCATGAATTGTTGTCTAAAACAAAAAAGAATGATGCATTTTATGGCTGGATCTGTTTTTATCACTTTCTGAAATGGACGTTGAAAATGAGCTTATCTCAGCCAGCAGAGTTGTCAAATCACAGTAATGCAAACTCAGTCAGAGACATAGATTTTCACCTGCAACTTGCTTTAACATGTTTAACAGTGCATGAAATGTTGTCTAAAACAAAAAAGAATGATGCTTTTTATGGCTGGATCTGTTTTATCACTTTCTGAATTGGACGTTGAAAATGAGCTTATGAGGTCAAATCACAGTAATGCAAACTCAGTCAGAGACATAGATTTTCACTTGCAACTTGCTTTAACATGTTTAACAGTGCATGAATTGTTGTCTAAAACAAAAAAGAATGATGCATTTTATGGCTGGAACTGTTTTTATCACTTTCTGAATTGGACGTTGAAAATGAGCTTATCTCAGCCAGCAGAGAGGTCAAATCACAGTAATGCAAACTCAGTCAGAGACATAGTTTTTCACTTGCAACTTGCTTTAACATGTTTAACAGTGCATGAATTGTTGTCTAAAACAAAAAAGAATGATGCATTTTATGGCTGGATCTGTTTTTATCACTTTCTGAAATGGACGTTGAAAATGAGCTTATCTCAGCCAGCAGAGAGGTCAAATCACAGTAATGCAAACTCTGTCAGAGACATAGATTTTCACCTGCAACTTGCTTTAACATGTTTAACAGTGCATGAAATGTTGTCTAAAACAAAAAAGAATGATGCATTTTATGGCTGGATCTGTTTTTATTACTTTCTGAATTGGACGTTGAAAATGAGCTTATCTCAGCCAGCAGAGAGGTCAAATCACAGTAATGCAAACTCAGTCAGAGACATAGATTTTCACTTGCAACTTGCTTTAACATGTTTAACAGTGCATGAATTGTTGTCTAAAACAAAAAAGAATGATGCATTTTATGGCTGGATCTGTTTTATCACTTTCTGAATTGGACGTTGAAAATGAGCTTATCTCAGCCAGCAGAGAGGTCAAATCACAGTAATGCAAACTCAGTCAGAGACATAGATTTTCACTTGCAACTTGCTTTAACATGTTTAACAGTGCATGAATTGTTGTCTAAAACAAAAAAGAATGATGCATTTTATGGCTGGATCTGTTTTTATCACTTTCTGAAATGGACGTTGAAAATGAGCTTATCTCAGCCAGCAGAGAGGTCAAATCACAGTAATGCAAACTCAGTCAGAGACATAGATTTTCACTTGCAACTTGCTTTAACATGTTTAACAGTGCATGAATTGTCTAAAACAAAAAAGAATGATGCATTTTATGGCTGGATCTGTTTTATCACTTTCTGAATTGGACGTTGAAAATGAGCTTATCTCAGCCAGCAGAGAGGTCAAATCACAGTAATGCAAACTCAGTCAGAGACATAGATTTTCACTTGCAACTTGCTTTAACATGTTTAACAGTGCATAAATTGTTGTCTAAAACAAAAAAGAATGATGCATTTTATGGCTGGATCTGTTTTTATCACTTTCTGAAATGGACGTTGAAAATGAGCTTATCTCAGCCAGCAGAGAGGTCAAATCACAGTAATGCAAACTCAGTCAGAGACATAGATTTTCACTTGCAACTTGCTTTAACATGTTTAACAGTGCATGAATTGTTGTCTAAAACAAAAAAGAATGATGCATTTTATGGCTGGATCTGTTTTTATCACTTTCTGAAATGGACGTTGAAATGAGCTTATCTCAGCCAGCAGAGTGGTCAAATCACAGTAATGCAAACTCAGTCAGAGACATAGATTTTCACCTGCAACTTGCTTTAACATGTTTAACAGTGCATGAAATGTTGTCTAAAACAAAAAAGAATGATGCATTTTATGGCTGGATCTGTTTTATCACTTTCTGAATTGGACGTTGAAAATGAGCTTATGAGGTCAAATCACAGTAATGCAAACTCAGTCAGAGACATAGATTTTCACTTGCAACTTGCTGTAACATGTTTAACAGTGCATGAATTGTTGTCTAAAACAAAAAAGAATGATGCATTTTATGGCTGGATCTGTTTTTATCACTTTCTGAATTGGACGTTGAAAATGAGCTTATCTCAGCCAGCAGAGAGGTCAAATAACAGTAATGCAAACTCAGTCAGAGACATAGATTTTCACTTGCAACTTGCTTTAACATGTTTAACAGTGCATGAATTGTTGTCTAAAACAAAAAAGAATGATGCATTTTATGGCTGGATCTGTTTTATCACTTTCTGAATTGGACGTTGAAAATGAGCTTATCTCAGCCAGCAGAGAGGTCAAATCACAGTAATGCAAACTCAGTCAGAGACATAGATTTTCACTTGCAACTTGCTTTAACATGTTTAACAGTGCATGAATTGTTGTCTAAAACAAAAAAGAATGATGCATTTTATGGCTGGATCTGTTTTTATCACTTTCTGAAATGGACGTTGAAAATGAGCTTATCTCAGCCAGCAGAGAGGTCAAATCACAGTAATGCAAACTCAGTCAGAGACATAGATTTTCACTTGCAACTTGCTTTAACATGTTTAACAGTGCATGAATTGTTGTCTAAAACAAAAAAGAATGATGCATTTTATGGCTGGATCTGTTTTTATCACTTTCTGAAATGGACGTTGAAAATGAGCTTATCTCAGCCAGCAGAGTGGTCAAATCACAGTAATGCAAACTCAGTCAGAGACATAGATTTTCACCTGCAACTTGCTTTAACATGTTTAACAGTGCATGAAATGTTGTCTAAAACAAAAAAGAATGATGCATTTTATGGCTGGATCTGTTTTATCACTTTCTGAATTGGACGTTGAAAATGAGCTTATGAGGTCAAATCACAGTAATGCAAACTCAGTCAGAGACATAGATTTTCACTTGCAACTTGCTTTAACATGTTTAACAGTGCATGAACTGTTGTCTAAAACAAAAAAGAATGATGCATTTTATGGCTGGATCTGTTTTTATTACTTTCTGAATTGAACGTTGAAAATGAGCTTATCTCAGCCAGCAGAGAGGTCAAATCACAGTAATGCAAACTCAGTCAGAGACATAGATTTTCACTTGCAACTTGCTTTAACATGTTTAACAGTGCATGAATTGTTGTCTAAAACAAAAAAGAATGATGCATTTTATGGCTGGATCTGTTTTATCACTTTCTGAATTGGACGTTGAAAATGAGCTTATCTCAGCCAGCAGAGAGGTCAAATCACAGTAATGCAAACTCAGTCAGAGACATAGATTTTCACTTGCAACTTGCTTTAACATGTTTAACAGTGCATGAATTGTTGTCTAAAACAAAAAAGAATGATGCATTTTATGGCTGGATCTGTTTTTATCACTTTCTGAAATGGACGTTGAAAATGAGCTTATCTCAGCCAGCAGAGAGGTCAAATCACAGTAATGCAAACTCAGTCAGAGACATAGATTTTCACTTGCAACTTGCTTTAACATGTTTAACAGTGCATGAATTGTTGTCTAAAACAAAAAAGAATGATGCATTTTATGGCTGGATCTGTTTTTATCACTTTCTGAAATGGACGTTGAAAATGAGCTTATCTCAGCCAGCAGAGAGGTCAAATCACAGTAATGCAAACTCAGTCAGAGACATAGATTTTCACCTGCAACTTGCTTTAACATGTTTAACAGTGCATGAAATGTTGTCTAAAACAAAAAAGAATGATGCATTTTATGGCTGGATCTGTTTTAACACTTTCTGAATTGGACGTTGAAAATGAGCTTATGAGGTCAAATCACAGTAATGCAAACTCAGTCAGAGACATAGATTTTCACTTGCAACTTGCTTTAACATGTTTAACAGTGCATGAATTGTTGTCTAAAACAAAAAAGAATGATGCATTTTATGGCTGGAACTGTTTTTATCACTTTCTGAATTGGACGTTGAAAATGAGCTTATCTCAGCCAGCAGAGAGGTCAAATCACAGTAATGCAAACTCAGTCAGAGACAAAGATTTTCACTTGCAACTTGCTTTAACATGTTTAACAGTGCATGAATTGTTGTCTAAAACAAAAAAGAATGATGCATTTTATGGCTGGATCTGTTTTTATCACTTTCTGAATTGGACGTTGAAAATGAGCTTATCTCAGCCAGCAGAGAGGTCAAATCACAGTAATGCAAACTCAGTCAGAGACATAGATTTTCACTTGCAACTTGCTTTAACATGTTTAACAGTGCATGAACTGTTGTCTAAAAAAAAAAGAATGATGCATTTTATGGCTGGATCTGTTTTTATTACTTTCTGAATTGGACGTTGAAAATGAGCTTATCTCAGCCAGCAGAGAGGTCAAATCACAGTAATGCAAACTCAGTCAGAGACATAGATTTTCACTTGCAACTTGCTTTAACATGTTTAACAGTGCATGAATTGTTGTCTAAAACAAAAAAGAATGATGCATTTTATGGCTGGATCTGTTTTATCACTTTCTGAATTGGACGTTGAAAATGAGCTTATCTCAGCCAGCAGAGAGGTCAAATCACAGTAATGCAAACTCAGTCAGAGACATAGATTTTCACTTGCAACTTGCTTTAACATGTTTAACAGTGCATAAATTGTTGTCTAAAACAAAAAAGAATGATGCATTTTATGGCTGGATCTGTTTTTATCACTTTCTGAAATGGACGTTGAAAATGAGCTTATCTCAGCCAGCAGAGAGGTCAAATCACAGTAATGCAAACTCAGTCAGAGACATAGATTTTCACTTGCAACTTGCTTTAACATGTTTAACAGTGCATGAATTGTTGTCTAAAACAAAAAAGAATGATGCATTTTATGGCTGGATCTGTTTTTATCACTTTCTGAATTGGACGTTGAAAATGAGCTTATCTCAGCCAGCAGAGAGGTCAAATCACAGTAATGCAAACTCAGTCAGAGACATAGATTTTCACTTGCAACTTGCTTTAACATGTTTAACAGTGCATGAATTGTTGTCTAAAACAAAAAAGAATGATGCATTTTATGGCTGGATCTGTTTTATCACTTTCTGAATTGGACGTTGAAAATGAGCTTATCTCAGCCAGCAGAGAGGTCAAATCACAGTAATGCAAACTCAGTCAGAGACATAGATTTTCACTTGCAACTTGCTTTAACATGTTTAACAGTGCATAAATTGTTGTCTAAAACAAAAAAGAATGATGCATTTTATGGCTGGATCTGTTTTTATCACTTTCTGAAATGGACGTTGAAAATGAGCTTATCTCAGCCAGCAGAGAGGTCAAATCACAGTAATGCAAACTCAGTCAGAGACATAGATTTTCACTTGCAACTTGCTTTAACATGTTTAACAGTGCATGAATTGTTGTCTAAAACAAAAAAGAATGATGCATTTTATGGCTGGATCTGTTTTTATCACTTTCTGAAATGGACGTTGAAAATGAGCTTATCTCAGCCAGCAGAGTTGTCAAATCACAGTAATGCAAACTCAGTCAGAGACATAGATTTTCACCTGCAACTTGCTTTAACATGTTTAACAGTGCATGAAATGTTGTCTAAAACAAAAAAGAATGATGCTTTTTATGGCTGGATCTGTTTTATCACTTTCTGAATTGGACGTTGAAAATGAGCTTATGAGGTCAAATCACAGTAATGCAAACTCAGTCAGAGACATAGATTTTCACTTGCAACTTGCTTTAACATGTTTAACAGTGCATGAATTGTTGTCTAAAACAAAAAAGAATGATGCATTTTTTGGCTGGAACTGTTTTTATCACTTTCTGAATTGGACGTTGAAAATGAGCTTATCTCAGCCAGCAGAGAGGTCAAATCACAGTAATGCAAACTCAGTCAGAGACATAGATTTTCACTTGCAACTTGCTTTAACATGTTTAACAGTGCATGAATTGTTGTCTAAAACAAAAAAGAATGATGCATTTTATGGCTGGATCTGTTTTTATCACTTTCTGAAATGGACGTTGAAAATGAGCTTATCTCAGCCAGCAGAGAGGTCAAATCACAGTAATGCAAACTCTGTCAGAGACATAGATTTTCACTTGCAACTTGCTTTAACATGTTTAACAGTGCATGAAATGTTGTCTAAAACAAAAAAGAATGATGCATTTTATGGCTGGATCTGTTTTTATTACTTTCTGAATTGGACGTTGAAAATGAGCTTATCTCAGCCAGCAGAGAGGTCAAATCACAGTAATGCAAACTCAGTCAGAGACATAGATTTTCACTTGCAACTTGCTTTAACATGTTTAACAGTGCATGAATTGTTGTCTAAAACAAAAAAGAATGATGCATTTTATGGCTGGATCTGTTTTATCACTTTCTGAATTGGACGTTGAAAATGAGCTTATCTCAGCCAGCAGAGAGGTCAAATCACAGTAATGCAAACTCAGTCAGAGACATAGATTTTCACTTGCAACTTGCTTTAACATGTTTAACAGTGCATGAATTGTTGTCTAAAACAAAAAAGAATTATGCATTTTATGGCTGGATCTGTTTTATCACTTTCTGAATTGGACGTTGAAAATGAGCTTATCTCAGCCAGCAGAGAGGTCAAATCACAGTAATGCAAACTCAGTCAGAGACATAGATTTTCACTTGCAACTTGCTTTAACATGTTTAACAGTGCATAAATTATTGTCTAAAACAAAAAAGAATGATGCATTTTATGGCTGGATCTGTTTTTATCACTTTCTGAAATGGACGTTGAAAATGAGCTTATCTCAGCCAGCAGAGAGGTCAAATCACAGTAATGCAAACTCAGTCAGAGACATAGATTTTCACTTGAAACTTGCTTTAACATGTTTAACAGTGCATGAATTGTTGTCTAAAACAAAAAAGAATGATGCATTTTATGGCTGGATCTGTTTTTATCACTTTCTGAAATGGACGTTGAAAATGAGCTTATCTTAGCCAGCAGAGTGGTCAAATCACAGTAATGCAAACTCAGTCAGAGACATAGATTTTCACTTGCAACTTGCTTTAACATGTTTAACAGTGCATAAATTGTTGTCTAAAACAAAAAAGAATGATGCATTTTATGGCTGGATCTGTTTTATCACTTTCTGAATTGGACGTTGAAAATGAGCTTATGAGGTCAAATCACAGTAATGCAAACTCAGTCAGAGACATAGATTTTCACTTGCAACTTGCTTTAACATGTTTAACAGTGCATGAACTGTTGTCTAAAACAAAAAAGAATGATGCATTTTATGGCTGGATCTGTTTTTATTACTTTCTGAATTGGACGTTGAAAATGAGCTTATCTCAGCCAGCAGAGAGGTCAAATCACAGTAATGCAAACTCAGTCAGAGACATAGATTTTTACTTGCAACTTGCTTTAACATGTTTAACAGTGCATGAATTGTTGTCTAAAACAAAAAAGAATGATGCATTTTATGGCTGGATCTGTTTTATCACTTTCTGAATTGGACGTTGAAAATGAGCTTATCTCAGCCAGCAGAGAGGTCAAATCACAGTAATGCAAACTCAGTCAGAGACATAGATTTTCACTTGCAACTTGCTTTAACATGTTTAACAGTGCATGAATTGTTGTCTAAAACAAAAAAGAATGATGCATTTTATGGCTGGATCTGTTTTTATCACTTTCTGAAATGGACGTTGAAAATGAGCTTATCTCAGCCAGCAGAGAGGTCAAATCACAGTAATGCAAACTCAGTCAGAGACATAGATTTTCACTTGCAACTTGCTTTAACATGTTTAACAGTGCATGAATTGTTGTCTAAAACAAAAAAGAATGATGCATTTTATGGCTGGATCTGTTTTTATCACTTTCTGAAATGGACGTTGAAAATGAGCTTATCTCAGCCAGCAGAGTGGTCAAATCACAGTAATGCAAACTCAGTCAGAGACATAGATTTTCACCTGCAACTTGCTTTAACATGTTTAACAGTGCATGACATGTTGTCTAAAACAAAAAAGAATGATGCATTTTATGGCTGGATCTGTTTTATCACTTTCTGAATTAAACGTTGAAAATGAGCTTATGAGGTCAAATCACAGTAATGCAAACTCAGTCAGAGACATAGATTTTCACTTGCAACTTGCTGTAACATGTTTAACAGTGCATGAATTGTTGTCTAAAACAAAAAAGAATGATGCATTTTATGGCTGGATCTGTTTTTATCACTTTCTGAATTGGACGTTGAAAATGAGCTTATCTCAGCCAGCAGAGAGGTCAAATTACAGTAATGCAAACTCAGTCAGAGACATAGATTTTCACTTGCAACTTGCTGTAACATGTTTAACAGTGCATGAATTGTTGTCTAAAACAAAAAAGAATGATGCATTTTATGGCTGGATCTGTTTTATCACTTTCTGAATTGGACGTTGAAAATGAGCTTATGAGGTCAAATCACAGTAATGCAAACTCAGTCAGAGACATAGTTTTTCACTTGCAACTTGCTTTAACATGTTTAACAGTGCATGAATTGTTGTCTAAAACAAAAAAGAATGATGCATTTTATGGCTGGATCTGTTTTTATCACTTTCTGAAATGGACGTTGAAAATGAGCTTATCTCAGCCAGCAGAGAGGTCAAATCACAGTAATGCAAACTCTGTCAGAGACATAGATTTTCACCTGCAACTTGCTTTAACATGTTTAACAGTGCATGAAATGTTGTCTAAAACAAAAAAGAATGATGCATTTTATGGCTGGATCTGTTTTTATTACTTTCTGAATTGGACGTTGAAAATGAGCTTATCTCAGCCAGCAGAGAGGTCAAATCACAGTAATGCAAACTCAGTCAGAGACATAGATTTTCACTTGCAACTTGCTTTAACATGTTTAACAGTGCATGAATTGTTGTCTAAAACAAAAAAGAATGATGCATTTTATGGCTGGATCTGTTTTATCACTTTCTGAATTGGACGTTGAAAATGAGCTTATCTCAGCCAGCAGAGAGGTCAAATCACAGTAATGCAAACTCAGTCAGAGACATAGATTTTCACTTGCAACTTGCTTTAACATGTTTAACAGTGCATGAATTGTTGTCTAAAACAAAAAAGAATGATGCATTTTATGGCTGGATCTGTTTTTATCACTTTCTGAAATGGACGTTGAAAATGAGCTTATCTCAGCCAGCAGAGAGGTCAAATCACAGTAATGCAAACTCAGTCAGAGACATAGATTTTCACTTGCAACTTGCTTTAACATGTTTAACAGTGCATGAATTGTTGTCTAAAACAAAAAAGAATGATGCATTTTATGGCTGGATCTGTTTTATCACTTTCTGAATTGGACGTTGAAAATGAGCTTATCTCAGCCAGCAGAGAGGTCAAATCACAGTAATGCAAACTCAGTCAGAGACATAGATTTTCACTTGCAACTTGCTTTAACATGTTTAACAGTGCATAAATTGTTGTCTAAAACAAAAAAGAATGATGCATTTTATGGCTGGATCTGTTTTTATCACTTTCTGAAATGGACGTTGAAAATGAGCTTATCTCAGCCAGCAGAGAGGTCAAATCACAGTAATGCAAACTCAGTCAGAGACATAGATTTTCACTTGCAACTTGCTTTAACATGTTTAACAGTGCATGAATTGTTGTCTAAAACAAAAAAGAATGATGCATTTTATGGCTGGATCTGTTTTTATCACTTTCTGAAATGGACGTTGAAAATGAGCTTATCTCAGCCAGCAGAGTGGTCAAATCACAGTAATGCAAACTCAGTCAGAGACATAGATTTTCACCTGCAACTTGCTTTAACATGTTTAACAGTGCATGAAATGTTGTCTAAAACAAAAAAGAATGATGCATTTTATGGCTGGATCTGTTTTATCACTTTCTGAATTGGACGTTGAAAATGAGCTTATGAGGTCAAATCACAGTCAGAGACATAGATTTTCACTTGCAACTTGCTGTAACATGTTTAACAGTGCATGAATTGTTGTCTAAAACAAAAAAGAATGATGCATTTTATGGCTGGATCTGTTTTTATCACTTTCTGAATTGGACGTTGAAAATGAGCTTATCTCAGCCAGCAGAGAGGTCAAATCACAGTAATGCAAACTCAGTCAGAGACATAGATTTTCACTTGCAACTTGCTTTAACATGTTTAACAGTGCATGAATTGTTGTCTAAAACAAAAAGAATGATGCATTTTATGGCTGGATCTGTTTTTATCACTTTCTGAAATGGACGTTGAAAATGAGCTTATCTCAGCCAGCAGAGAGGTCAAATCACAGTAATGCAAACTCAGTCAGAGACATAGATTTTCACTTGCAACTTGCTTTAACATGTTTAACAGTGCATGAATTGTTGTCTAAAACAAAAAAGAATGATGCATTTTATGGCTGGATCTGTTTTATCACTTTCTGAATTGGACGTTGAAAATGAGCTTATCTCAGCCAGCAGAGAGGTCAAATCACAGTAATGCAAACTCAGTCAGAGACATAGATTTTCACTTGCAACTTGCTTTAACATGTTTAACAGTGCATGAATTGTTGTCTAAAACAAAAAAGAATGATGCATTTTATGGCTGGATCTGTTTTTATCACTTTCTGAAATGGACGTTGAAAATGAGCTTATCTCAGCCAGCAGAGTGGTCAAATCACAGTAATGCAAACTCAGTCAGAGACATAGATTTTCACCTGCAACTTGCTTTAACATGTTTAACAGTGCATGAAATGTTGTCTAAAACAAAAAAGAATGATGCATTTTATGGCTGGATCTGTTTTATCACTTTCTGAATTAAACGTTGAAAATGAGCTTATGAGGTCAAATCACAGTAATGCAAACTCAGTCAGAGACATAGATTTTTACTTGCAACTTGCTGTAACATGTTTAACAGTGCATGAATTGTTGTCTAAAACAAAAAAGAATGATGCATTTTGTGGCTGGATCTGTTTTTATCACTTTCTGAATTGGACGTTGAAAATGAGCTTATCTCAGCCAGCAGAGAGGTCAAATCACAGTAATGCAAACTCAGTCAGAGACATAGATTTTCACTTGCAACTTGCTTTAACATGTTTAACAGTGCATGAATTGTTGTCTAAAACAAAAAGAATGATGCATTTTATGGCTGGATCTGTTTTTATCACTTTCTGAAATGGACGTTGAAAATGAGCTTATCTCAGCCAGCAGAGAGGTCAAATCACAGTAATGCAAACTCAGTCAGAGACATAGATTTTCACTTGCAACTTGCTTTAACATGTTTAACAGTGCATGAATTGTTGTCTAAAACAAAAAGAATGATGCATTTTATGGCTGGATCTGTTTTTATCACTTTCTGAAATGGACGTTGAAAATGAGCTTATCTCAGCCAGCAGAGAGGTCAAATCACAGTAATGCAAACTCAGTCAGAGACATAGATTTTCACTTGCAACTTGCTTTAACATGTTTAACAGTGCATGAATTGTTGTCTAAAACAAAAAAGAATGATGCATTTTATGGCTGGAACTGTTTTTATCACTTTCTGAATTGGACGTTGAAAATGAGCTTATCTCAGCCAGCAGAGAGGTCAAATCACAGTAATGCAAACTCAGTCAGAGACATAGATTTTCACTTGCAACTTGCTTTAACATGTTTAACAGTGCATGAATTGTTGTCTAAAACAAAAAAGAATGATGCATTTTATGGCTGGATCTGTTTTTATCACTTTCTGAATTGGACGTTGAAAATGAGCTTATCTCAGCCAGCAGAGAGGTCAAATCACAGTAATGCAAACTCAGTCAGAGACATAGATTTTCACTTGCAACTTGCTTTAACATGTTTAACAGTGCATGAACTGTTGTCTAAAAAAAAAAAGAATGATGCATTTTATGGCTGGATCTGTTTTTATTACTTTCTGAATTGGACATTGAAAATGAGCTTATCTCAGCCAGCAGAGAGGTCAAATCACAGTAATGCAAACTCAGTCAGAGACATAGATTTTCACTTGCAACTTGCTTTAACATGTTTAACAGTGCATGAATTGTTGTCTAAAACAAAAAAGAATGATGCATTTTATGGCTGGATCTGTTTTATCACTTTCTGAATTGGACGTTGAAAATGAGCTTATCTCAGCCAGCAGAGAGGTCAAATCACAGTAATGCAAACTCAGTCAGAGACATAGATTTTCACTTGCAACTTGCTTTAACATGTTTAACAGTGCATAAATTGTTGTCTAAAACAAAAAAGAATGATGCATTTTATGGCTGGATCTGTTTTTATCACTTTCTGAAATGGACGTTGAAAATGAGCTTATCTCAGCCAGCAGAGAGGTCAAATCACAGTAATGCAAACTCAGTCAGAGACATAGATTTTCACTTGCAACTTGCTTTAACATGTTTAACAGTGCATGAATTGTTGTCTAAAACAAAAAAGAATGATGCATTTTATGGCTGGATCTGTTTTTATCACTTTCTGAAATGGACGTTGAAAATGAGCTTATCTCAGCCAGCAGAGTTGTCAAATCACAGTAATGCAAACTCAGTCAGAGACATAGATTTTCACCTGCAACTTGCTTTAACATGTTTAACAGTGCATGAAATGTTGTCTAAAACAAAAAAGAATGATGCATTTTATGGCTGGATCTGTTTTATCACTTTCTGAATTGGACGTTGAAAATGAGCTTATGAGGTCAAATTACAGTAATGCAAACTCAGTCAGAGACATAGATTTTCACTTGCAACTTGCTTTAACATGTTTAACAGTGCATGAATTGTTGTCTAAAACAAAAAAGAATGATGCATTTTATGGCTGGATCTGTTTTTATCACTTTCTGAAATGGACGTTGAAAATGAGCTTATCTCAGCCAGCAGAGAGGTCAAATCACAGTAATGCAAACTCAGTCAGAGACATAGATTTTCACCTGCAACTTGCTTTAACATGTTTAACAGTGCATGAAATGTTGTCTAAAACAAAAAAGAATGATGCATTTTATGGCTGGATCTGTTTTAACACTTTCTGAATTGGACGTTGAAAATGAGCTTATGAGGTCAAATCACAGTAATGCAAACTCAGTCAGAGACATAGATTTTCACTTGCAACTTGCTTTAACATGTTTAACAGTGCATGAATTGTTGTCTAAAACAAAAAAGAATGATGCATTTTATGGCTGGAACTGTTTTTATCACTTTCTGAATTGGACATTGAAAATGAGCTTATCTCAGCCAGCAGAGAGGTCAAATCACAGTAATGCAAACTCAGTCAGAGACATAGATTTTCACTTGCAACTTGCTTTAACATGTTTAACAGTGCATGAATTGTTGTCTAAAACAAAAAAGAATGATGCATTTTATGGCTGGATCTGTTTTATCACTTTCTGAATTGGACGTTGAAAATGAGCTTATCTCAGCCAGCAGAGAGGTCAAATCACAGTAATGCAAACTCAGTCAGAGACATAGATTTTCACTTGCAACTTGCTTTAACATGTTTAACAGTGCATAAATTGTTGTCTAAAACAAAAAAGAATGATGCATTTTATGGCTGGATCTGTTTTTATCACTTTCTGAAATGGACGTTGAAAATGAGCTTATCTCAGCCAGCAGAGAGGTCAAATCACAGTAATGCAAACTCAGTCAGAGACATAGATTTTCACTTGCAACTTGCTTTAACATGTTTAACAGTGCATGAATTGTTGTCTAAAACAAAAAAGAATGATGCATTTTATGGCTGGATCTGTTTTTATCACTTTCTGAAATGGACGTTGAAAATGAGCTTATCTCAGCCAGCAGAGTTGTCAAATCACAGTAATGCAAACTCAGTCAGAGACATAGATTTTCACCTGCAACTTGCTTTAACATGTTTAACAGTGCATGAAATGTTGTCTAAAACAAAAAAGAATGATGCATTTTATGGCTGGATCTGTTTTATCACTTTCTGAATTGGACGTTGAAAATGAGCTTATGAGGTCAAATTACAGTAATGCAAACTCAGTCAGAGACATAGATTTTCACTTGCAACTTGCTTTAACATGTTTAACAGTGCATGAATTGTTGTCTAAAACAAAAAAGAATGATGCATTTTATGGCTGGATCTGTTTTTATCACTTTCTGAAATGGACGTTGAAAATGAGCTTATCTCAGCCAGCAGAGAGGTCAAATCACAGTAATGCAAACTCAGTCAGAGACATAGATTTTCACCTGCAACTTGCTTTAACATGTTTAACAGTGCATGAAATGTTGTCTAAAACAAAAAAGAATGATGCATTTTATGGCTGGATCTGTTTTAACACTTTCTGAATTGGACGTTGAAAATGACCTTATGAGGTCAAATCACAGTAATGCAAACTCAGTCAGAGACATAGATTTTCACTTGCAACTTGCTTTAACATGTTTAACAGTGCATGAATTGTTGTCTAAAACAAAAAAGAATGATGCATTTTATGGCTGGAACTGTTTTTATCACTTTCTGAATTGGACGTTGAAAATGAGCTTATCTCAGCCAGCAGAGAGGTCAAATCACAGTAATGCAAACTCAGTCAGAGACATAGATTTTCACTTGCAACTTGCTTTAACATGTTTAACAGTGCATGAATTGTTGTCTAAAACAAAAAAGAATGATGCATTTTATGGCTGGATCTGTTTTTATCACTTTCTGAATTGGACGTTGAAAATGAGCTTATCTCAGCCAGCAGAGAGGTCAAATCACAGTAATGCAAACTCAGTCAGAGACATAGATTTTCACTTGCAACTTGCTTTAACATGTTTAACAGTGCATGAACTGTTGTCTAAAAAAAAAAGAATGATGCATTTTATGGCTGGATCTGTTTTTATTACTTTCTGAATTGGACGTTGAAAATGAGCTTATCTCAGCCAGCAGAGAGGTCAAATCACAGTAATGCAAACTCAGTCAGAGACATAGATTTTCACTTGCAACTTGCTTTAACATGTTTAACAGTGCATGAATTGTTGTCTAAAACAAAAAAGAATGATGCATTTTATGGCTGGATCTGTTTTATCACTTTCTGAATTGGACGTTGAAAATGAGCTTATCTCAGCCAGCAGAGAGGTCAAATCACAGTAATGCAAACTCAGTCAGAGACATAGATTTTCACTTGCAACTTGCTTTAACATGTTTAACAGTGCATAAATTGTTGTCTAAAACAAAAAAGAATGATGCATTTTATGGCTGGATCTGTTTTTATCACTTTCTGAAATGGACGTTGAAAATGAGCTTATCTCAGCCAGCAGAGAGGTCAAATCACAGTAATGCAAAATCAGTCAGAGACATAGATTTTCACTTGCAACTTGCTTTAACATGTTTAACAGTGCATGAATTGTTGTCTAAAACAAAAAAGAATGATGCATTTTATGGCTGGATCTGTTTTTATCACTTTCTGAATTGGACGTTGAAAATGAGCTTATCTCAGCCAGCAGAGAGGTCAAATCACAGTAATGCAAACTCAGTCAGAGACATAGATTTTCACTTGCAACTTGCTTTAACATGTTTAACAGTGCATGAATTGTTGTCTAAAACAAAAAAGAATGATGCATTTTATGGCTGGATCTGTTTTATCACTTTCTGAATTGGACGTTGAAAATGAGCTTATCTCAGCCAGCAGAGAGGTCAAATCACAGTAATGCAAACTCAGTCAGAGACATAGATTTTCACTTGCAACTTGCTTTAACATGTTTAACAGTGCATAAATTGTTGTCTAAAACAAAAAAGAATGATGCATTTTATGGCTGGATCTGTTTTTATCACTTTCTGAAATGGACGTTGAAAATGAGCTTATCTCAGCCAGCAGAGAGGTCAAATCACAGTAATGCAAACTCAGTCAGAGACATAGATTTTCACTTGCAACTTGCTTTAACATGTTTAACAGTGCATGAATTGTTGTCTAAAACAAAAAAGAATGATGCATTTTATGGCTGGATCTGTTTTTATCACTTTCTGAAATGGACGTTGAAAATGAGCTTATCTCAGCCAGCAGAGTTGTCAAATCACAGTAATGCAAACTCAGTCAGAGACATAGATTTTCACCTGCAACTTGCTTTAACATGTTTAACAGTGCATGAAATGTTGTCTAAAACAAAAAAGAATGATGCTTTTTATGGCTGGATCTGTTTTATCACTTTCTGAATTGGACGTTGAAAATGAGCTTATGAGGTCAAATCACAGTAATGCAAACTCAGTCAGAGACATAGATTTTCACTTGCAACTTGCTTTAACATGTTTAACAGTGCATGAATTGTTGTCTAAAACAAAAAAGAATGATGCATTTTTTGGCTGGAACTGTTTTTATCACTTTCTGAATTGGACGTTGAAAATGAGCTTATCTCAGCCAGCAGAGAGGTCAAATCACAGTAATGCAAACTCAGTCAGAGACATAGATTTTCACTTGAAACTTGCTTTAACATGTTTAACAGTGCATGAATTGTTGTCTAAAACAAAAAAAGAATGATGCATTTTATGGCTGGATCTGTTTTTATCACTTTCTGAAATGGACGTTGAAAATGAGCTTATCTTAGCCAGCAGAGTGGTCAAATCACAGTAATGCAAACTCAGTCAGAGACATAGATTTTCACTTGCAACTTGCTTTAACATGTTTAACAGTGCATAAATTGTTGTCTAAAACAAAAAAGAATGATGCATTTTATGGCTGGATCTGTTTTATCACTTTCTGAATTGGACGTTGAAAATGAGCTTATGAGGTCAAATCACAGTAATGCAAACTCAGTCAGAGACATAGATTTTCACTTGCAACTTGCTTTAACATGTTTAACAGTGCATGAACTGTTGTCTAAAACAAAAAAGAATGATGCATTTTATGGCTGGATCTGTTTTTATTACTTTCTGAATTGGACGTTGAAAATGAGCTTATCTCAGCCAGCAGAGAGGTCAAATCACAGTAATGCAAACTCAGTCAGAGACATAGATTTTTACTTGCAACTTGCTTTAACATGTTTAACAGTGCATGAATTGTTGTCTAAAACAAAAAAGAATGATGCATTTTATGGCTGGATCTGTTTTATCACTTTCTGAATTGGACGTTGAAAATGAGCTTATCTCAGCCAGCAGAGAGGTCAAATCACAGTAATGCAAACTCAGTCAGAGACATAGATTTTCACTTGCAACTTGCTTTAACATGTTTAACAGTGCATGAATTGTTGTCTAAAACAAAAAAGAATGATGCATTTTATGGCTGGATCTGTTTTTATCACTTTCTGAAATGGACGTTGAAAATGAGCTTATCTCAGCCAGCAGAGAGGTCAAATCACAGTAATGCAAACTCAGTCAGAGACATAGATTTTCACTTGCAACTTGCTTTAACATGTTTAACAGTGCATGAATTGTTGTCTAAAACAAAAAAGAATGATGCATTTTATGGCTGGATCTGTTTTTATCACTTTCTGAAATGGACGTTGAAAATGAGCTTATCTCAGCCAGCAGAGTGGTCAAATCACAGTAATGCAAACTCAGTCAGAGACATAGATTTTCACCTGCAACTTGCTTTAACATGTTTAACAGTGCATGACATGTTGTCTAAAACAAAAAAGAATGATGCATTTTATGGCTGGATCTGTTTTATCACTTTCTGAATTAAACGTTGAAAATGAGCTTATGAGGTCAAATCACAGTAATGCAAACTCAGTCAGAGACATAGATTTTCACTTGCAACTTGCTGTAACATGTTTAACAGTGCATGAATTGTTGTCTAAAACAAAAAAGAATGATGCATTTTATGGCTGGATCTGTTTTTATCACTTTCTGAATTGGACGTTGAAAATGAGCTTATCTCAGCCAGCAGAGAGGTCAAATTACAGTAATGCAAACTCAGTCAGAGACATAGATTTTCACTTGCAACTTGCTGTAACATGTTTAACAGTGCATGAATTGTTGTCTAAAACAAAAAAGAATGATGCATTTTATGGCTGGATCTGTTTTATCACTTTCTGAATTGGACGTTGAAAATGAGCTTATGAGGTCAAATCACAGTAATGCAAACTCAGTCAGAGACATAGTTTTTCACTTGCAACTTGCTTTAACATGTTTAACAGTGCATGAATTGTTGTCTAAAACAAAAAAGAATGATGCATTTTATGGCTGGATCTGTTTTTATCACTTTCTGAAATGGACGTTGAAAATGAGCTTATCTCAGCCAGCAGATTGGTCAAATCACAGTAATGCAAACTCTGTCAGAGACATAGATTTTCACCTGCAACTTGCTTTAACATGTTTAACAGTGCATGAAATGTTGTCTAAAACAAAAAAGAATGATGCATTTTATGGCTGGATCTGTTTTTATTACTTTCTGAATTGGACGTTGAAAATGAGCTTATCTCAGCCAGCAGAGAGGTCAAATCACAGTAATGCAAACTCAGTCAGAGACATAGATTTTCACTTGCAACTTGCTTTAACATGTTTAACAGTGCATGAATTGTTGTCTAAAACAAAAAAGAATGATGCATTTTATGGCTGGATCTGTTTTTATCACTTTCTGAAATGGACGTTGAAAATGAGCTTATCTCAGCCAGCAGAGAGGTCAAATCACAGTAATGCAAACTCAGTCAGAGACATAGATTTTCACCTGCAACTTGCTTTAACATGTTTAACAGTGCATGAAATGTTGTCTAAAACAAAAAAGAATGATGCATTTTATGGCTGGATCTGTTTTATCACTTTCTGAATTAAACGTTGAAAATGAGCTTATGAGGTCAAATCACAGTAATGCAAACTCAGTCAGAGACATAGATTTTCACTTGCAACTTGCTGTAACATGTTTAACAGTGCATGAATTGTTGTCTAAAACAAAAAAGAATGATGCATTTTATGGCTGGATCTGTTTTTATCACTTTCTGAATTGGACGTTGAAAATGAGCTTATCTCAGCCAGCAGAGAGGTCAAATTACAGTAATGCAAACTCAGTCAGAGACATAGATTTTCACTTGCAACTTGCTGTAACATGTTTAACAGTGCATGAATTGTTGTCTAAAACAAAAAAGAATGATGCATTTTATGGCTGGATCTGTTTTATCACTATCTGAATTGGACGTTGAAAATGAGCTTATGAGGTCAAATCACAGTAATGCAAACTCAGTCAGAGACATAGTTTTTCACTTGCAACTTGCTTTAACATGTTTAACAGTGCATGAATTGTTGTCTAAAACAAAAAAGAATGATGCATTTTATGGCTGGATCTGTTTTTATCACTTTCTGAAATGGACGTTGAAAATGAGCTTATCTCAGCCAGCAGAGAGGTCAAATCACAGTAATGCAAACTCTGTCAGAGACATAGATTTTCACCTGCAACTTGCTTTAACATGTTTAACAGTGCATGAAATGTTGTCTAAAACAAAAAAGAATGATGCATTTTATGGCTGGATCTGTTTTTATTACTTTCTGAATTGGACGTTGAAAATGAGCTTATCTCAGCCAGCAGAGAGGTCAAATCACAGTAATGCAAACTCAGTCAGAGACATAGATTTTCACTTGCAACTTGCTTTAACATGTTTAACAGTGCATGAATTGTTGTCTAAAACAAAAAAGAATGATGCATTTTATGGCTGGATCTGTTTTATCACTTTCTGAATTGGACGTTGAAAATGAGCTTATCTCAGCCAGCAGAGAGGTCAAATCACAGTAATGCAAACTCAGTCAGAGACATAGATTTTCACTTGCAACTTGCTTTAACATGTTTAACAGTGCATGAATTGTTGTCTAAAACAAAAAAGAATGATGCATTTTATGGCTGGATCTGTTTTTATCACTTTCTGAAATGGACGTTGAAAATGAGCTTATCTCAGCCAGCAGAGAGGTCAAATCACAGTAATGCAAACTCAGTCAGAGACATAGATTTTCACTTGCAACTTGCTTTAACATGTTTAACAGTGCATGAATTGTTGTCTAAAACAAAAAAGAATGATGCATTTTATGGCTGGATCTGTTTTATCACTTTCTGAATTGGACGTTGAAAATGAGCTTATCTCAGCCAGCAGAGAGGTCAAATCACAGTAATGCAAACTCAGTCAGAGACATAGATTTTCACTTGCAACTTGCTTTAACATGTTTAACAGTGCATAAATTGTTGTCTAAAACAAAAAAGAATGATGCATTTTATGGCTGGATCTGTTTTTATCACTTTCTGAAATGGACGTTGAAAATGAGCTTATCTCAGCCAGCAGAGAGGTCAAATCACAGTAATGCAAACTCAGTCAGAGACATAGATTTTCACTTGCAACTTGCTTTAACATGTTTAACAGTGCATGAATTGTTGTCTAAAACAAAAAAGAATGATGCATTTTATGGCTGGATCTGTTTTTATCACTTTCTGAAATGGACGTTGAAAATGAGCTTATCTCAGCCAGCAGAGTGGTCAAATCACAGTAATGCAAACTCAGTCAGAGACATAGATTTTCACCTGCAACTTGCTTTAACATGTTTAACAGTGCATGAAATGTTGTCTAAAACAAAAAAGAATGATGCATTTTATGGCTGGATCTGTTTTATCACTTTCTGAATTGGACGTTGAAAATGAGCTTATGAGGTCAAATCACAGTAATGCAAACTCAGTCAGAGACATAGATTTTCACTTGCAACTTGCTGTAACATGTTTAACAGTGCATGAATTGTTGTCTAAAACAAAAAAGAATGATGCATTTTATGGCTGGATCTGTTTTTATCACTTTCTGAATTGGACGTTGAAAATGAGCTTATCTCAGCCAGCAGAGAGGTCAAATCACAGTAATGCAAACTCAGTCAGAGACATAGATTTTCACTTGCAACTTGCTTTAACATGTTTAACAGTGCATGAATTGTTGTCTAAAACAAAAAGAATGATGCATTTTATGGCTGGATCTGTTTTTATCACTTTCTGAAATGGACGTTGAAAATGAGCTTATCTCAGCCAGCAGAGAGGTCAAATCACAGTAATGCAAACTCAGTCAGAGACATAGATTTTCACTTGCAACTTGCTTTAACATGTTTAACAGTGCATGAATTGTTGTCTAAAACAAAAAAGAATGATGCATTTTATGGCTGGATCTGTTTTATCACTTTCTGAATTGGACGTTGAAAATGAGCTTATCTCAGCCAGCAGAGAGGTCAAATCACAGTAATGCAAACTCAGTCAGAGACATAGATTTTCACTTGCAACTTGCTTTAACATGTTTAACAGTGCATGAATTGTTGTCTAAAACAAAAAAGAATGATGCATTTTATGGCTGGATCTGTTTTTATCACTTTCTGAAATGGACGTTGAAAATGAGCTTATCTCAGCCAGCAGAGAGGTCAAATCACAGTAATGCAAACTCAGTCAGAGACATAGATTTTCACTTGCAACTTGCTTTAACATGTTTAACAGTGCATGAATTGTTGTCTAAAACAAAAAAGAATGATGCATTTTATGGCTGGATCTGTTTTTATCACTTTCTGAAATGGACGTTGAAAATGAGCTTATCTCAGCCAGCAGAGTGGTCAAATCACAGTAATGCAAACTCAGTCAGAGACATAGATTTTCACCTGCAACTTGCTTTAACATGTTTAACAGTGCATGAAATGTTGTCTAAAACAAAAAAGAATGATGCATTTTATGGCTGGATCTGTTTTATCACTTTCTGAATTAAACGTTGAAAATGAGCTTATGAGGTCAAATCACAGTAATGCAAACTCAGTCAGAGACATAGATTTTCACTTGCAACTTGCTGTAACATGTTTAACAGTGCATGAATTGTTGTCTAAAACAAAAAAGAATGATGCATTTTATGGCTGGATCTGTTTTTATCACTTTCTGAATTGGACGTTGAAAATGAGCTTATCTCAGCCAGCAGAGAGGTCAAATCACAGTAATGCAAACTCAGTCAGAGACATAGATTTTCACTTGCAACTTGCTTTAACATGTTTAACAGTGCATGAATTGTTGTCTAAAACAAAAAGAATGATTCATTTTATGGCTGGATCTGTTTTTATCACTTTCTGAAATGGACGTTGAAAATGAGCTTATCTCAGCCAGCAGAGAGGTCAAATCACAGTAATGCAAACTCAGTCAGAGACATAGATTTTCACTTGCAACTTGCTTTAACATGTTTAACAGTGCATGAATTGTTGTCTAAAACAAAAAAGAATGATGCATTTTATGGCTGGATCTGTTTTTATCACTTTCTGAAATGGACGTTGAAAATGAGCTTATCTCAGCCAGCAGAGAGGTCAAATCACAGTAATGCAAACTCTGTCAGAGACATAGATTTTCACCTGCAACTTGCTTTAACATGTTTAACAGTGCATGAAATGTTGTCTAAAACAAAAAAGAATGATGCATTTTATGGCTGGATCTGTTTTTATTACTTTCTGAATTGGACGTTGAAAATGAGCTTATCTCAGCCAGCAGAGAGGTCAAATCACAGTAATGCAAACTCAGTCAGAGACATAGATTTTCACTTGCAACTTGCTTTAACATGTTTAACAGTGCATGAATTGTTGTCTAAAACAAAAAAGAATGATGCATTTTATGGCTGGATCTGTTTTATCACTTTCTGAATTGGACGTTGAAAATGAGCTTATCTCAGCCAGCAGAGAGGTCAAATCACAGTAATGCAAACTCAGTCAGAGACATAGATTTTCACTTGCAACTTGCTTTAACATGTTTAACAGTGCATGAATTGTTGTCTAAAACAAAAAAGAATGATGCATTTTATGGCTGGATCTGTTTTTATCACTTTCTGAAATGGACGTTGAAAATGAGCTTATCTCAGCCAGCAGAGAGGTCAAATCACAGTAATGCAAACTCAGTCAGAGACATAGATTTTCACTTGCAACTTGCTTTAACATGTTTAACAGTGCATGAATTGTTGTCTAAAACAAAAAAGAATGATGCATTTTATGGCTGGATCTGTTTTATCACTTTCTGAATTGGACGTTGAAAATGAGCTTATCTCAGCCAGCAGAGAGGTCAAATCACAGTAATGCAAACTCAGTCAGAGACATAGATTTTCACTTGCAACTTGCTTTAACATGTTTAACAGTGCATRAATTGTTGTCTAAAACAAAAAAGAATGATGCATTTTATGGCTGGATCTGTTTTTATCACTTTCTGAAATGGACGTTGAAAATGAGCTTATCTCAGCCAGCAGAGAGGTCAAATCACAGTAATGCAAACTCAGTCAGAGACATAGATTTTCACTTGCAACTTGCTTTAACATGTTTAACAGTGCATGAATTGTTGTCTAAAACAAAAAAGAATGATGCATTTTATGGCTGGATCTGTTTTTATCACTTTCTGAAATGGACGTTGAAAATGAGCTTATCTCAGCCAGCAGAGTGGTCAAATCACAGTAATGCAAACTCAGTCAGAGACATAGATTTTCACCTGCAACTTGCTTTAACATGTTTAACAGTGCATGAAATGTTGTCTAAAACAAAAAAGAATGATGCATTTTATGGCTGGATCTGTTTTATCACTTTCTGAATTGGACGTTGAAAATGAGCTTATGAGGTCAAATCACAGTAATGCAAACTCAGTCAGAGACATAGATTTTCACTTGCAACTTGCTGTAACATGTTTAACAGTGCATGAATTGTTGTCTAAAACAAAAAAGAATGATGCATTTTATGGCTGGATCTGTTTTTATCACTTTCTGAATTGGACGTTGAAAATGAGCTTATCTCAGCCAGCAGAGAGGTCAAATCACAGTAATGCAAACTCAGTCAGAGACATAGATTTTCACTTGCAACTTGCTTTAACATGTTTAACAGTGCATGAATTGTTGTCTAAAACAAAAAGAATGATGCATTTTATGGCTGGATCTGTTTTTATCACTTTCTGAAATGGACGTTGAAAATGAGCTTATCTCAGCCAGCAGAGAGGTCAAATCACAGTAATGCAAACTCAGTCAGAGACATAGATTTTCACTTGCAACTTGCTTTAACATGTTTAACAGTGCATGAATTGTTGTCTAAAACAAAAAAGAATGATGCATTTTATGGCTGGATCTGTTTTATCACTTTCTGAATTGGACGTTGAAAATGAGCTTATCTCAGCCAGCAGAGAGGTCAAATCACAGTAATGCAAAGTCAGAGACATAGATTTTCACTTGCAACTTGCTTTAACATGTTTAACAGTGCATGAATTGTTGTCTAAAACAAAAAAGAATGATGCATTTTATGGCTGGATCTGTTTTTATCACTTTCTGAAATGGACGTTGAAAATGAGCTTATCTCAGCCAGCAGAGAGGTCAAATCACAGTAATGCAAACTCAGTCAGAGACATAGATTTTCACTTGCAACTTGCTTTAACATGTTTAACAGTGCATGAACTGTTGTCTAAAACAAAAAAGAATGATGCATTTTATGGCTGGATCTGTTTTTATTACTTTCTGAATTGGACGTTGAAAATGAGCTTATCTCAGCCAGCAGAGAGGTCAAATCACAGTAATGCAAACTCAGTCAGAGACATAGATTTTCACTTGCAACTTGCTTTAACATGTTTAACAGTGCATGAATTGTTGTCTAAAACAAAAAAGAATGATGCATTTTATGGCTGGATCTGTTTTATCACTTTCTGAATTGGACGTTGAAAATGAGCTTATGAGGTCAAATCACAGTAATGCAAACTCAGTCAGAGACATAGATTTTCACTTGCAACTTGCTTTAACATGTTTAACAGTGCATGAACTGTTGTCTAAAACAAAAAAGAATGATGCATTTTATGGCTGGATCTGTTTTTATTACTTTCTGAATTGGACGTTGAAAATGAGCTTATCTCAGCCAGCAGAGAGGTCAAATCACAGTAATGCAAACTCAGTCAGAGACATAGATTTTCACTTGCAACTTGCTTTAACATGTTTAACAGTGCATGAATTGTTGTCTAAAACAAAAAAGAATGATGCATTTTATGGCTGGATCTGTTTTATCACTTTCTGAATTGGACGTTGAAAATGAGCTTATCTCAGCCAGCAGAGAGGTCAAATCACAGTAATGCAAACTCAGTCAGAGACATAGATTTTCACTTGCAACTTGCTTTAACATGTTTAACAGTGCATGAATTGTTGTCTAAAACAAAAAAGAATGATGCATTTTATGGCTGGATCTGTTTTTATCACTTTCTGAAATGGACGTTGAAAATGAGCTTATCTCAGCCAGCAGAGAGGTCAAATCACAGTAATGCAAACTCAGTCAGAGACATAGATTTTCACTTGCAACTTGCTTTAACATGTTTAACAGTGCATGAATTGTTGTCTAAAACAAAAAAGAATGATGCATTTTATGGCTGGATCTGTTTTTATCACTTTCTGAATTGGACGTTGAAAATGAGCTTATGAGGTCAAATCACAGTAATGCAAACTCAGTCAGAGACATAGATTTTCACCTGCAACTTGCTTTAACATGTTTAACAGTGTATGAATTGTTGTCTAAAACAAAAAAGAATGATGCATTTTATGGCTGGATCTGTTTTTATCACTTTCTGAAATGGACGTTGAAAATGAGCTTATCTCAGCCAGCAGAGAGGTCAAATCACAGTAATGCAAACTCAGTCAGAGACATAGATTTTCACCTGCAACTTGCTTTAACATGTTTAACAGTGCATGAAATGTTGTCTAAAACAAAAAAGAATGATGCATTTTATGGCTGGATCTGTTTTATCACTTTCTGAATTAAACGTTGAAAATGAGCTTATGAGGTCAAATCACAGTAATGCAAACTCAGTCAGAGACATAGATTTTCACTTGCAACTTGCTGTAACATGTTTAACAGTGCATGAATTGTTGTCTAAAACAAAAAAGAATGATGCATTTTATGGCTGGATCTGTTTTTATCACTTTCTGAATTGGACGTTGAAAATGAGCTTATCTCAGCCAGCAGAGAGGTCAAATCACAGTAATGCAAACTCAGTCAGAGACATAGATTTTCACTTGCAACTTGCTGTAACATGTTTAACAGTGCATGAATTGTTGTCTAAAACAAAAAAGAATGATGCATTGTATGGCTGGATCTGTTTTATCACTTTCTGAATTGGACGTTGAAAATGAGCTTATGAGGTCAAATCACAGTAATGCAAACTCAGTCAGAGACATAGTTTTTCACTTGCAACTTGCTTTAACATGTTTAACAGTGCATGAATTGTTGTCTAAAACAAAAAAGAATGATGCATTTTATGGCTGGATCTGTTTTTATCACTTTCTGAAATGGACGTTGAAAATGAGCTTATCTCAGCCAGCAGAGAGGTCAAATCACAGTAATGCAAACTCTGTCAGAGACATAGATTTTCACCTGCAACTTGCTTTAACATGTTTAACAGTGCATGAAATGTTGTCTAAAACAAAAAAGAATGATGCATTTTATGGCTGGATCTGTTTTTATCACTTTCTGAATTGGACGTTGAAAATGAGCTTATCTCAGCCAGCAGAGAGGTCAAATCACAGTAATGCAAACTCAGTCAGAGACATAGATTTTCACTTGCAACTTGCTTTAACATGTTTAACAGTGCATGAATTGTTGTCTAAAACAAAAAAGAATGATGCATTTTATGGCTGGATCTGTTTTATCACTTTCTGAATTGGACGTTGAAAATGAGCTTATCTCAGCCAGCAGAGAGGTCAAATCACAGTAATGCAAACTCAGTCAGAGACATAGATTTTCACTTGCAACTTGCTTTAACATGTTTAACAGTGCATGAATTGTTGTCTAAAACAAAAAAGAATGATGCATTTTATGGCTGGATCTGTTTTTATCACTTTCTGAAATGGACGTTGAAAATGAGCTTATCTCAGCCAGCAGAGAGGTCAAATCACAGTAATGCAAAATCAGTCAGAGACATAGATTTTCACTTGCAACTTGCTTTAACATGTTTAACAGTGCATGAATTGTTGTCTAAAACAAAAAAGAATGATGCATTTTATGGCTGGATCTGTTTTATCACTTTCTGAATTGGACGTTGAAAATGAGCTTATCTCAGCCAGCAGAGAGGTCAAATCACAGTAATGCAAACTCAGTCAGAGACATAGATTTTCACTTGCAACTTGCTTTAACATGTTTAACAGTGCATAAATTGTTGTCTAAAACAAAAAAGAATGATGCATTTTATGGCTGGATCTGTTTTATCACTTTCTGAATTGGACGTTGAAAATGAGCTTATGAGGTCAAATCACAGTAATGCAAACTCAGTCAGAGACATAGATTTTCACTTGCAACTTGCTGTAACATGTTTAACAGTGCATGAATTGTTGTCTAAAACAAAAAAGAATGATGCATTTTATGGCTGGATCTGTTTTTATCACTTTCTGAATTGGACGTTGAAAATGAGCTTATCTCAGCCAGCAGAGAGGTCAAATCACAGTAATGCAAACTCAGTCAGAGACATAGATTTTCACTTGCAACTTGCTTTAACATGTTTAACAGTGCATGAATTGTTGTCTAAAACAAAAAAGAATGATGCATTTTATGGCTGGATCTGTTTTATCACTTTCTGAATTGGACGTTGAAAATGAGCTTATCTCAGCCAGCAGAGAGGTCAAATCACAGTAATGCAAACTCAGTCAGAGACATAGATTTTCACCTGCAACTTGCTTTAACATGTTTAACAGTGCATGAAATGTTGTCTAAAACAAAAAAGAATGATGCATTTTATGGCTGGATCTGTTTTATCACTTTCTGAATTGGACGTTGAAAATGAGCTTATGAGGTCAAATCACAGTAATGCAAACTCAGTCAGAGACATAGATTTTCACTTGCAACTTGCTTTAACATGTTTAACAGTGCATGAACTGTTGTCTAAAACAAAAAAGAATGATGCATTTTATGGCTGGATCTGTTTTTATTACTTTCTGAATTGGACGTTGAAAATGAGCTTATCTCAGCCAGCAGAGAGGTCAAATCACAGTAATGCAAACTCTGTCAGAGACATAGATTTTCACTTGCAACTTGCTTTAACATGTTTAACAGTGCATGAATTGTTGTCTAAAACAAAAAAGAATGATGCATTTTATGGCTGGATCTGTTTTATCACTTTCTGAATTGGACGTTGAAAATGAGCTTATCTCAGCCAGCAGAGAGGTCAAATCACAGTAATGCAAACTCAGTCAGAGACATATATTTTCACTTGCAACTTGCTTTAACATGTTTAACAGTGCATGAATTGTTGTCTAAAACAAAAAAGAATGATGCATTTTATGGCTGGATCTGTTTTTATCACTTTCTGAAATGGACGTTGAAAATGAGCTTATCTCAGCCAGCAGAGAGGTCAAATCACAGTAATGCAAACTCAGTCAGAGACATAGATTTTCACTTGCAACTTGCTTTAACATGTTTAACAGTGCATGAATTGTTGTCTAAAACAAAAAAGAATGATGCATTTTATGGCTGGATCTGTTTTTATCACTTTCTGAAATGGACGTTGAAAATGAGCTTATCTCAGCCAGCAGAGTGGTCAAATCACAGTAATGCAAACTCAGTCAGAGACATAGATTTTCACCTGCAACTTGCTTTAACATGTTTAACAGTGCATGAAATGTTGTCTAAAACAAAAAAGAATGATGCATTTTTCGGCTGGATCTGTTTTATCACTTTCTGAATTAAACGTTGAAAATGAGCTTATGAGGTCAAATCACAGTAATGCAAACTCAGTCAGAGACATAGATTTTCACTTGCAACTTGCTGTAACATGTTTAACAGTGCATGAATTGTTGTCTAAAACAAAAAAGAATGATGCATTTTATGGCTGGATCTGTTTTTATCACTTTCTGAATTGGACGTTGAAAATGAGCTTATCTCAGCCAGCAGAGAGGTCAAATCACAGTAATGCAAACTCAGTCAGAGACATAGATTTTCACTTGCAACTTGCTGTAACATGTTTAACAGTGCATGAATTGTTGTCTAAAACAAAAAAGAATGATGCATTTTATGGCTGGATCTGTTTTATCACTTTCTGAATTGGACGTTGAAAATGAGCTTATGAGGTCAAATCACAGTAATGCAAACTCAGTCAGAGACATAGTTTTTCACTTGCAACTTGCTTTAACATGTTTAACAGTGCATGAATTGTTGTCTAAAACAAAAAAGAATGATGCATTTTATGGCTGGATCTGTTTTTATCACTTTCTGAAATGGACGTTGAAAATGAGCTTATCTCAGCCAGCAGAGAGGTCAAATCACAGTAATGCAAACTCTGTCAGAGACATAGATTTTCACCTGCAACTTGCTTTAACATGTTTAACAGTGCATGAAATGTTGTCTAAAACAAAAAAGAATGATGCATTTTATGGCTGGATCTGTTTTTATTACTTTCTGAATTGGACGTTGAAAATGAGCTTATCTCAGCCAGCAGAGAGGTCAAATCCCAGTAATGCAAACTCAGTCAGAGACATAGATTTTCACTTGCAACTTGCTTTAACATGTTTAACAGTGCATGAATTGTTGTCTAAAACAAAAAAGAATGATGCATTTTATGGCTGGATCTGTTTTATCACTTTCTGAATTGGACGTTGAAAATGAGCTTATCTCAGCCAGCAGAGAGGTCAAATCACAGTAATGCAAACTCAGTCAGAGACATAGATTTTCACTTGCAACTTGCTTTAACATGTTTAACAGTGCATGAATTGTTGTCTAAAACAAAAAAGAATGATGCATTTTATGGCTGGATCTGTTTTTATCACTTTCTGAAATGGACGTTGAAAATGAGCTTATCTCAGCCAGCAGAGAGGTCAAATCACAGTAATGCAAACTCAGTCAGAGACATAGATTTTCACTTGCAACTTGCTTTAACATGTTTAACAGTGCATGAATTGTTGTCTAAAACAAAAAAGAATGATGCATTTTATGGCTGGATCTGTTTTATCACTTTCTGAATTGGACGTTGAAAATGAGCTTATCTCAGCCAGCAGAGAGGTCAAATCACAGTAATGCAAACTCAGTCAGAGACATAGATTTTCACTTGCAACTTGCTTTAACATGTTTAACAGTGCATAAATTGTTGTCTAAAACAAAAAAGAATGATGCATTTTATGGCTGGATCTGTTTTTATCACTTTCTGAAATGGACGTTGAAAATGAGCTTATCTCAGCCAGCAGAGAGGTCAAATCACAGTAATGCAAACTCAGTCAGAGACATAGATTTTCACTTGCAACTTGCTTTAACATGTTTAACAGTGCATGAATTGTTGTCTAAAACAAAAAAGAATGATGCATTTTATGGCTGGATCTGTTTTTATCACTTTCTGAAATGGACGTTGAAAATGAGCTTATCTCAGCCCGCAGAGTGGTCAAATCACAGTAATGCAAACTCAGTCAGAGACATAGATTTTCACCTGCAACTTGCTTTAACATGTTTAACAGTGCATGAAATGTTGTCTAAAACAAAAAAGAATGATGCATTTTATGGCTGGATCTGTTTTATCACTTTCTGAATTGGACGTTGAAAATGAGCTTATGAGGTCAAATCACAGTAATGCAAACTCAGTCAGAGACATAGATTTTCACTTGCAACTTGCTGTAACATGTTTAACAGTGCATGAATTGTTGTCTAAAACAAAAAGAATGATGCATTTTATGGCTGGATCTGTTTTTATCACTTTCTGAATTGGACGTTGAAAATGAGCTTATCTCAGCCAGCAGAGAGGTCAAATCACAGTAATGCAAACTCAGTCAGAGACATAGATTTTCACTTGCAACTTGCTTTAACATGTTTAACAGTGCATGAATTGTTGTCTAAAACAAAAAGAATGATGCATTTTATGGCTGGATCTGTTTTTATCACTTTCTGAAATGGACGTTGAAAATGAGCTTATCTCAGCCAGCAGAGAGGTCAAATCACAGTAATGCAAACTCAGTCAGAGACATAGATTTTCACTTGCAACTTGCTTTAACATGTTTAACAGTGCATGAATTGTTGTCTAAAACAAAAAAGAATGATGCATTTTATGGCTGGATCTGTTTTATCACTTTCTGAATTGGACGTTGAAAATGAGCTTATCTCAGCCAGCAGAGAGGTCAAATCACAGTAATGCAAACTCAGTCAGAGACATAGATTTTCACTTGCAACTTGCTTTAACATGTTTAACAGTGCATGAACTGTTGTCTAAAACAAAAAAGAATGATGCATTTTATGGCTGGATCTGTTTTTATTACTTTCTGAATTGGACGTTGAAAATGAGCTTATCTCAGCCAGCAGAGAGGTCAAATCACAGTAATGCAAACTCAGTCAGAGACATAGATTTTCACTTGCAACTTGCTTTAACATGTTTAACAGTGCATGAATTGTTGTCTAAAACAAAAAAGAATGATGCATTTTATGGCTGGATCTGTTTTATCACTTTCTGAATTGGACGTTGAAAATGAGCTTATCTCAGCCAGCAGAGAGGTCAAATCACAGTAATGCAAACTCAGTCAGAGACATAGATTTTCACTTGCAACTTGCTTTAACATGTTTAACAGTGCATGAATTGTTGTCTAAAACAAAAAAGAATGATGCATTTTATGGCTGGATCTGTTTTTATCACTTTCTGAAATGGACGTTGAAAATGAGCTTATCTCAGCCAGCAGAGAGGTCAAATCACAGTAATGCAAACTCAGTCAGAGACATAGATTTTCACTTGCAACTTGCTTTAACATGTTTAACAGTGCATGAATTGTTGTCTAAAACAAAAAAGAATGATGCATTTTATGGCTGGATCTGTTTTTATCACTTTCTGAAATGGACGTTGAAAATGAGCTTATCTCAGCCAGCAGAGTGGTCAAATCACAGTAATGCAAACTCAGTCAGAGACATAGATTTTCACCTGCAACTTGCTTTAACATGTTTAACAGTGCATGAAATGTTGTCTAAAACAAAAAAGAATGATGCATTTTATGGCTGGATCTGTTTTATCACTTTCTGAATTAAACGTTGAAAACGAGCTTATGAGGTCAAATCACAGTAATGCAAACTCAGTCAGAGACATAGATTTTCACTTGCAACTTGCTGTAACATGTTTAACAGTGCATGAATTGTTGTCTAAAACAAAAAAGAATGATGCATTTTATGGCTGGATCTGTTTTTATCACTTTCTGAATTGGACGTTGAAAATGAGCTTATCTCAGCCAGCAGAGAGGTCAAATCACAGTAATGCAAACTCAGTCAGAGACATAGATTTTCACTTGCAACTTGCTTTAACATGTTTAACAGTGCATGAATTGTTGTCTAAAACAAAAAAGAATGATGCATTTTATGGCTGGATCTGTTTTTATCACTTTCTGAATTGGACGTTGAAAATGAGCTTATCTCAGCCAGCAGAGAGGTCAAATCACAGTAATGCAAACTCAGTCAGAGACATAGATTTTCACTTGCAACTTGCTTTAACATGTTTAACAGTGCATGAATTGTTGTCTAAAACAAAAAAGAATGATGCATTTTATGGCTGGATCTGTTTTTATCACTTTCTGAAATGGACGTTGAAAATGAGCTTATCTCAGCCAGCAGAGTGGTCAAATCACAGTAATGCAAACTCAGTCAGAGACATAGATTTTCACCTGCAACTTGCTTTAACATGTTTAACAGTGCATGAAATGTTGTCTAAAACAAAAAAGAATGATGCATTTTATGGCTGGATCTGTTTTATCACTTTCTGAATTGGACGTTGAAAATGAGCTTATGAGGTCAAATCACAGTAATGCAAACTCAGTCAGAGACATAGATTTTCACTTGCAACTTGCTTTAACATGTTTAACAGTGCATGAACTGTTGTCTAAAACAAAAAAGAATGATGCATTTTATGGCTGGATCTGTTTTTATTACTGTCTGAATTAGACGTTGAAAATGAGCTTATCTCAGCCAGCAGAGAGGTCAAATCACAGTAATGCAAACTCAGTCAGAGACATAGATTTTCACTTGCAACTTGCTCTAACATGTTTAACAGTGCATGAATTGTTGTCTAAAACAAAAAAGAATGATGCATTTTATGGCTGGATCTGTTTTATCACTTTCTGAATTGGACGTTGAAAATAAGCTTATCTCAGCCAGCAGAGAGGTCAAATCACAGTAATGCAAACTCAGTCAGAGACATAGATTTTCACTTGCAACTTGCTTTAACATGTTTAACAGTGCATGAATTGTTGTCTAAAACAAAAAAGACTGATGCATTTTATGGCTGGATCTGTTTTTATCACTTTCTGAAATGGACGTTGAAAATGAGCTTATCTCAGCCAGCAGAGAGGTCAAATCACAGTAATGCAAACTCAGTCAGAGACATAGATTTTCACTTGCAACTTGCTTTAACATGTTTAACAGTGCATGAATTGTTGTCTAAAACAAAAAAGAATGATGCATTTTATGGCTGGATCTGTTTTTATCACTTTCTGAAATGGACGTTGAAAATGAGCTTATCTCAGCCAGCAGAGTGGTCAAATCACAGTAATGCAAACTCAGTCAGAGACATAGATTTTCACCTGCAACTTGCTTTAACATGTTTAACAGTGCATGAAATGTTGTCTAAAACAAAAAAGAATGATGCATTTTATGGCTGGATCTGTTTTATCACTTTCTGAATTAAACGTTGAAAATGAGCTTATGAGGTCAAATCACAGTAATGCAAACTCAGTCAGAGACATAGATTTTCACTTGCAACTTGCTGTAACATGTTTAACAGTGCATGAATTGTTGTCTAAAACAAAAAAGAATGATGCATTTTATGGCTGGATCTGTTTTTATCACTTTCTGAATTGGACGTTGAAAATGAGCTTATCTCAGCCAGCAGAGAGGTCAAATCACAGTAATGCAAACTCAGTCAGAGACATAGATTTTCACTTGCAACTTGCTTTAACATGTTTAACAGTGCATGAATTGTTGTCTAAAACAAAAAGAATGATGCATTTTATGGCTGGATCTGTTTTTATCACTTTCTGAAATGGACGTTGAAAATGAGCTTATCTCAGCCAGCAGAGAGGTCAAATCACAGTAATGCAAACTCAGTCAGAGACATAGATTTTCACTTGCAACTTGCTTTAACATGTTTAACAGTGCATGAATTGTTGTCTAAAACAAAAAAGAATGATGCATTTTATGGCTGGATCTKTTTTTATCACTTTCTGAAATGGACGTTGAAAATGAGCTTATCTCAGCCAGCAGAGAGGTCAAATCACAGTAATGCAAACTCAGTCAGAGACATAGATTTTCACCTGCAACTTGCTTTAACWWGTTTAACAGTGCATGAAATGTTGTCTAAAACAAAAAAGAATGATGCATTTTATGGCTGGATCTGTTTTATCACTTTCTGAATTGGACGTTGAAAATGAGCTTATGAGGTCAAATCACAGTAATGCAAACTCAGTCAGAGACATAGATTTTCACTTGCAACTTGCTTTAACATGTTTAACAGTGCATGAACTGTTGTCTAAAACAAAAAAGAATGATGCATTTTATGGCTGGATCTGTTTTTATCACTTTCTGAAATGGACGTTGAAAATGAGCTTATCTCAGCCAGCAGAGTGGTCAAATCACAGTAATGCAAACTCAGTCAGAGACATAGATTTTCACCTGCAACTTGCTTTAACATGTTTAACAGTGCATGAAATGTTGTCTAAAACAAAAAAGAATGATGCATTTTATGGCTGGATCTGTTTTATCACTTTCTGAATTGGACGTTGAAAATGAGCTTATGAGGTCAAATCACAGTAATGCAAACTCAGTCAGAGACATAGATTTTCACTTGCAACTTGCTGTAACATGTTTAACAGTGCATGAATTGTTGTCTAAAACAAAAAAGAATGATGCATTTTATGGCTGGATCTGTTTTTATCACTTTCTGAATTGGACGTTGAAAATGAGCTTATCTCAGCCAGCAGAGAGGTCAAATCACAGTAATGCAAACTCAGTCAGAGACATAGATTTTCACTTGCAACTTGCTTTAACATGTTTAACAGTGCATGAATTGTTGTCTAAAACAAAAAGAATGATGCATTTTATGGCTGGATCTGTTTTTATCACTTTCTGAAATGGACGTTGAAAATGAGCTTATCTCAGCCAGCAGAGAGGTCAAATCACAGTAATGCAAACTCAGTCAGAGACATAGATTTTCACTTGCAACTTGCTTTAACATGTTTAACAGTGCATGAATTGTTGTCTAAAACAAAAAAGAATGATGCATTTTATGGCTGGATCTGTTTTATCACTTTCTGAATTGGACGTTGAAAATGAGCTTATCTCAGCCAGCAGAGAGGTCAAATCACAGTAATGCAAACTCAGTCAGAGACATAGATTTTCACTTGCAACTTGCTTTAACATGTTTAACAGTGCATGAATTGTTGTCTAAAACAAAAAAGAATGATGCATTTTATGGCTGGATCTGTTTTTATCACTTTCTGAAATGGACGTTGAAAATGAGCTTATCTCAGCCAGCAGAGAGGTCAAATCACAGTAATGCAAACTCAGTCAGAGACATAGATTTTCACTTGCAACTTGCTTTAACATGTTTAACAGTGCATGAATTGTTGTCTAAAACAAAAAAGAATGATGCATTTTATGGCTGGATCTGTTTTTATCACTTTCTGAAATGGACGTTGAAAATGAGCTTATCTCAGCCAGCAGAGTGGTCAAATCACAGTAATGCAAACTCAGTCAGAGACATAGATTTTCACCTGCAACTTGCTTTAACATGTTTAACAGTGCATGAAATGTTGTCTAAAACAAAAAAGAATGATGCATTTTATGGCTGGATCTGTTTTATCACTTTCTGAATTGGACGTTGAAAATGAGCTTATGAGGTCAAATCACAGTAATGCAAACTCAGTCAGAGACATAGATTTTCACTTGCAACTTGCTTTAACATGTTTAACAGTGCATGAACTGTTGTCTAAAACAAAAAAGAATGATGCATTTTATGGCTGGATCTGTTTTTATTACTTTCTGAATTGGACGTTGAAAATGAGCTTATCTCAGCCAGCAGAGAGGTCAAATCACAGTAATGCAAACTCAGTCAGAGACATAGATTTTCACTTGCAACTTGCTTTAACATGTTTAACAGTGCATGAATTGTTGTCTAAAACAAAAAAGAATGATGCATTTTATGGCTGGATCTGTTTTATCACTTTCTGAATTGGACGTTGAAAATGAGCTTATCTCAGCCAGCAGAGAGGTCAAATCACAGTAATGCAAACTCAGTCAGAGACATAGATTTTCACTTGCAACTTGCTTTAACATGTTTAACAGTGCATGAATTGTTGTCTAAAACAAAAAAGAATGATGCATTTTATGGCTGGATCTGTTTTTATCACTTTCTGAAATGGACGTTGAAAATGAGCTTATCTCAGCCAGCAGAGAGGTCAAATCACAGTAATGAAAACTCAGTCAGAGACATAGATTTTCACCTGCAACTTGCTTTAACATGTTTAACAGTGCATGAAATGTTGTCTAAAACAAAAAAGAATGATGCATTTTATGGCTGGATCTGTTTTTATCACTTTCTGAATTGGACGTTGAAAATGAGCTTATGAGGTCAAATCACAGTAATGCAAACTCAGTCAGAGACATAGATTTTCACTTGCAACTTGCTTTAACATGTTTAACAGTGCATGAATTGTTGTCTAAAACAAAAAAGAATGATGCATTTTATGGCTGGATCTGTTTTTATCACTTTCTGAAATGGACGTTGAAAATGAGCTTATCTCAGCCAGCAGAGAGGTCAAATCACAGTAATGCAAACTCTGTCAGAGACATAGATTTTCACCTGCAACTTGCTTTAACATGTTTAACAGTGCATGAAATGTTGTCTAAAACAAAAAAGAATGATGCATTTTATGGCTGGATCTGTTTTTATTACTTTCTGAAATGGACGTTGAAAATGAGCTCATCTCAGCCAGCAGAGAGGTCAAATCACAGTAATGCAAACTCAGTCAGAGACATAGATTTTCACTTGCAACTTGCTTTAACATGTTTAATAGTGCATGAATTGTTGTCTAAAACAAAAAAGAATGATGCATTTTATGGCTGGATCTGTTTTATCACTTTCTGAATTGGACGTTGAAAATGAGCTTATCTCAGCCAGCAGAGAGGTCAAATCACAGTAATGCAAACTCAGTCAGAGACATAGATTTTCACTTGCAACTTGCTTTAACATGTTTAACAGTGCATAAATTGTTGTCTAAAACAAAAAAGAATGATGCATTTTATGGCTGGATCTGTTTTATCACTTTCTGAATTGGACGTTGAAAATGAGCTTATCTCAGCCAGCAGAGAGGTCAAATCACAGTAATGCAAACTCAGTCAGATACATAGATTTTCACTTGCAACTTGCTTTAACATGTTTAACAGAGCATGAATTGTTGTCTAAAACAAAAAAGAATGATGCATTTTATGGCTGGATCTGTTTTTATCACTTTCTGAATTGGACGTTGAAAATGAGCTTATGAGGTCAAATCACAGTAATGCAAACTCAGTCAGAGACATAGATTTTCACTTGCAACTTGCTGTAACATGTTTAACAGTGCATGAATTGTTGTCTAAAACAAAAAAGAATGATGCATTTTATGGCTGGATCTGTTTTTATCACTTTCTGAATTGGACGTTGAAAATGAGCTTATCTCAGCCAGCAGAGAGGTCAAATCACAGTAATGCAAACTCAGTCAGAGACATAGATTTTCACTTGCAACTTGCTTTAACATGTTTAACAGTGCATGAATTGTTGTCTAAAACAAAAAAGAATGATGCATTTTATGGCTGGATCTGTTATTATCACTTTCTGAAATGGACGTTGAAAATGAGCTTATCTCAGCCAGCAGAGAGGTCAAATCACAGTAATGCAAACTCAGTCAGAGACATAGATTTTCACTTGCAACTTGCTTTAACATGTTTAACAGTGCATGAATTGTTGTCTAAAACAAAAAGAATGATGCATTTTATGGCTGGATCTGTTTTTATCACTTTCTGAAATGGACGTTGAAAATGAGCTTATCTCAGCCAGCAGAGAGGTCAAATCACAGTAATGCAAACTCAGTCAGAGACATAGATTTTCACTTGCAACTTGCTTTAACATGTTTAACAGTGCATGAATTGTTGTCTAAAACAAAAAAGAATGATGCATTTTATGGCTGGATCTGTTTTATCACTTTCTGAATTGGACGTTGAAAATGAGCTTATCTCAGCCAGCAGAGWGGTCAAATCACAGTAATGCAAACTCAGTCAGAGACATAGATTTTCACCTGCAACTTGCTTTAACATGTTTAACAGTGCATGAATTGTTGTCTAAAACAAAAAGAATGATGCATTTTATGGCTGGATCTGTTTTTATCACTTTCTGAAATGGACGTTGAAAATGAGCTTATCTCAGCCAGCAGAGAGGTCAAATCACAGTAATGCAAACTCAGTCAGAGACATAGATTTTCACCTGCAACTTGCTTTAACATGTTTAACAGTGCATGAATTGTTGTCTAAAACAAAAAAGAATGATGCATTTTATGGCTGGATCTGTTTTTATCACTTTCTGAATTGGACGTTGAAAATGAGCTTATCTCAGCCAGCAGAGAGGTCAAATCACAGTAATGCAAACTCAGTCAGAGACATAGATTTTCACYTGCAACTTGCTTTAACATGTTTAACAGTGCATGAATTGTTGTCTAAAACAAAAAAGAATGATGCATTTTATGGCTGGATCTGTTTTTATCACTTTCTGAAATGGACGTTGAAAATGAGCTTATCTCAGCCAGCAGAGAGGTCAAATCACAGTAATGCAAACTCAGTCAGAGACATAGATTTTCACCTGCAACTTGCTTTAACATGTTTAACAGTGCATGAAATGTTGTCTAAAACAAAAAAGAATGATGCATTTTATGGCTGGATCTGTTTTATCACTTTCTGAATTGGACGTTGAAAATGAGCTTATGAGGTCAAATCACAGTAATGCAAACTCAGTCAGAGACATAGATTTTCACCTGCAACTTGCTTTAACATGTTTAACAGTGCATGAATTGTTGTCTAAAACAAAAAAGAATGATGCATTTTATGGCTGGATCTGTTTTTATCACTTTCTGAAATGGACGTTGAAAATGAGCTTATCTCAGCCAGCAGAGAGGTCAAATCACAGTAATGCAAACTCAGTCAGAGACATAGATTTTCACTTGCAACTTGCTTTAACATGTTTAACAGTGCATGAATTGTTGTCTAAAACAAAAAAGAATGATGCATTTTATGGCTGGATCTGTTTTTATCACTTTCTGAAATGGACGTTGAAAATGAGCTTATCTCAGCCAGCAGAGAGGTCAAATCACAGTAATGCAAACTCAGTCAGAGACATAGATTTTCACCTGCAACTTGCTTTAACATGTTTAACAGTGCATGAAATGTTGTCTAAAACAAAAAAGAATGATGCATTTTATGGCTGGATCTGTTTTATCACTTTCTGAATTGGACGTTGAAAATGAGCTTATGAGGTCAAATCACAGTAATGCAAACTCAGTCAGAGACATAGATTTTCACTTGCAACTTGCTTTAACATGTTTAACAGTGCATGAATTGTTGTCTAAAACAAAAAAGAATGATGCATTTTATGGCTGGATCTGTTTTTATCACTTTCTGAAATGGACGTTCAAAATGAGCTTATCTCAGCCAGCAGAGAGGTCAAATCACAGTAATGCAAACTCWGTCAGAGACATAGATTTTCACCTGCAACTTGCTTTAACATGTTTAACAGTGCATGAAATGTTGTCTAAAACAAAAAAGAATGATGCATTTTATGGCTGGATCTGTTTTTATTACTTTCTGAAATGGACGTTGAAAATGAGCTCATCTCAGCCAGCAGAGAGGTCAAATCACAGTAATGCAAACTCAGTCAGAGACATAGATTTTCACTTGCAACTTGCTTTAACATGTTTAACAGTGCATGAATTGTTGTCTAAAACAAAAAAGAATGATGCATTTTATGGCTGGATCTGTTTTTATCACTTTCTGAAATGGACGTTGAAAATGAGCTTATCTCAGCCAGCAGAGAGGTCAAATCACAGTAATGCAAACTCAGTCAGAGACATAGATTTTCACCTGCAACTTGCTTTAACATGTTTAACAGTGCATGAAATGTTGTCTAAAACAAAAAAGAATGATGCATTTTATGGCTGGATCTGTTTTATCACTTTCTGAATTGGACGTTGAAAATGAGCTTATGAGGTCAAATCACAGTAATGCAAACTCAGTCAGAGACATAGATTTTCACTTGCAACTTGCTTTAACATGTTTAACAGTGCATGAATTGTTGTCTAAAACAAAAAAGAATGATGCATTTTATGGCTGGATCTGTTTTTATCACTTTCTGAAATGGACGTTGAAAATGAGCTTATCTCAGCCAGCAGAGAGGTCAAATCACAGTAATGCAAACTCTGTCAGAGACATAGATTTTCACCTGCAACTTGCTTTAACATGTTTAACAGTGCATGAAATGTTGTCTAAAACAAAAAAGAATGATGCATTTTATGGCTGGATCTGTTTTTATTACTTTCTGAAATGGACGTTGAAAATGAGCTCATCTCAGCCAGCAGAGAGGTCAAATCACAGTAATGCAAACTCAGTCAGAGACATAGATTTTCACTTGCAACTTGCTTTAACATGTTTAACAGTGCATGAATTGTTGTCTAAAACAAAAAAGAATGATGCATTTTATGGCTGGATCTGTTTTATCACTTTCTGAATTGGACGTTGAAAATGAGCTTATCTCAGCCAGCAGAGAGGTCAAATCACAGTAATGCAAACTCAGTCAGAGACATAGATTTTCACTTGCAACTTGCTTTAACATGTTTAACAGAGCATGAATTGTTGTCTAAAACAAAAAAGAATGATGCATTTTATGGCTGGATCTGTTTTATCACTTTCTGAATTGGACGTTGAAAATGAGCTTATCTCAGCCAGCAGAGAGGTCAAATCACAGTAATGCAAACTCAGTCAGAGACATAGATTTTCACTTGCAACTTGCTTTAACATGTTTAACAGTGTATGAATTGTTGTCTAAAACAAAAAAGAATGATGCATTTTATGGCTGGATCTGTTTTTATCACTTTCTGAAATGGACGTTGAAAATGAGCTTATCTCAGCCAGCAGAGAGGTCAAATCACAGTAATGCAAACTCAGTCAGAGACATAGATTTTCACTTCCAACTTGCTTTAACATGTTTAACAGTGCATAAATTGTTGTCTAAAACAAAAAAGAATGATGCATTTTATGGCTGGATCTGTTTTTATCACTTTCTGAAATGGACGTTGAAAATGAGCTTATCTCAGCCAGCAGAGAGGTCAAATCACAGTAATGCAAACTCAGTCAGAGACATAGATTTTCACTTGCAACTTGCTTTAACATGTTTAACAGTGCATGAATTGTTGTCTAAAACAAAAAAGAATGATGTATTTTATGGCTGGGTCTGTTTTTATCACTTTCTGAAATGGACGTTGAAAATGAGCTTATCTCAGCCAGCAGAGTGGTCAAATCACAGTAATGCAAACTCAGTCAGAGACATAGATTTTCACCTGCAACTTGCTTTAACATGTTTAACAGTGCATGAAATGTTGTCTAAAACAAAAAAGAATGATGCATTTTATGGCTGGATCTGTTTTATCACTTTCTGAATTGGACGTTGAAAATGAGCTTATGAGGTCAAATCACAGTAATGCAAACTCAGTCAGAGACATAGATTTTCACTTGCAACTTGCTTTAACATGTTTAACAGTGCATGAATTGTTGTCTAAAACAAAAAAGAATGATGCATTTTATGGCTGGATCTGTTTTTATCACTTTCTGAAATGGACGTTGAAAATGAGCTTATCTCAGCCAGCAGAGAGGTCAAATCACAGTAATGCAAACTCAGTCAGAGACATAGATTTTCACTTGCAACTTGCTTTAACATGTTTAACAGTGCATGAATTGTTGTCTAAAACAAAAAAGAATGATGCATTTTATGGCTGGATCTGTTTTTATCACTTTCTGAAATGGACGTTGAAAATGAGCTTATCTCAGCCAGCAGAGTGGTCAAATCACAGTAATGCAAACTCAGTCAGAGACATAGATTTTCACCTGCAACTTGCTTTAACATGTTTAACAGTGCATGAAATGTTGTCTAAAACAAAAAAGAATGATGCATTTTATGGCTGGATCTGTTTTATCACTTTCTGAATTGGACGTTGAAAATGAGCTTATGAGGTCAAATCACAGTAATGCAAACTCAGTCAGAGACATAGATTTTCACTTGCAACTTGCTTTAACATGTTTAACAGTGCATGAATTGTTGTCTAAAACAAAAAAGAATGATGCATTTTATGGCTGAATCTGTTTTTATCACTTTCTGAAATGGACGTTGAAAATGAGCTTATCTCAGCCAGCAGAGAGGTCAAATCACAGTAATGCAAACTCAGTCAGAGACATAGATTTTCACCTGCAACTTGCTTTAACATGTTTAACAGTGCATGAAATGTTGTCTAAAACAAAAAAGAATGATGCATTTTATGGCTGGATCTGTTTTATCACTTTCTGAATTGGACGTTGAAAATGAGCTTATGAGGTCAAATCACAGTAATGCAAACTCAGTCAGAGACATAGATTTTCACTTGCAACTTGCTKTAACATGTTTAACAGTGCATGAATTGTTGTCTAAAACAAAAAAGAATGATGCATTTTATGGCTGGATCTGTTTTTATCACTTTCTGAATTGGACGTTGAAAATGAGCTTATCTCAGCCAGCAGAGAGGTCAAATCACAGTAATGCAAACTCAGTCAGAGACATAGATTTTCACTTGCAACTTGCTTTAACATGTTTAACAGTGCATGAATTGTTGTCTAAAACAAAAAAGAATGATGCATTTTATGGCTGGATCTGTTTTTATCACTTTCTGAAATGGACGTTGAAAATKAGCTTATCTCAGCCAGCAGAGAGGTCAAATCACAGTAATGCAAACTCAGTCAGAGACATAGATTTTCACTTGCAACTTGCTTTAACATGTTTAACAGTGCATGAATTGTTGTCTAAAACAAAAAAGAATGATGCATTTTATGGCTGGATCTGTTTTTATCACTTTCTGAAATGGACGTTGAAAATGAGCTTATCTCAGCCAGCAGAGAGGTCAAATCACAGTAATGCAAACTCAGTCAGAGACATAGATTTTCACCTGCAACTTGCTTTAACATGTTTAACAGTGCATGAAATGTTGTCTAAAACAAAAAAAGAATGATGCATTTTATGGCTGGATCTGTTTTATCACTTTCTGAATTGGACGTTGAAAATGAGCTTATGAGGTCAAATCACAGTAATGCAAACTCAGTCAGAGACATAGATTTTCACTTGCAACTTGCTTTAACATGTTTAACAGTGCATGAATTGTTGTCTAAAACAAAAAAGAATGATGCATTTTATGGCTGGATCTGTTTTTATCACTTTCTGAAATGGACGTTGAAAATGAGCTTATCTCAGCCAGCAGAGAGGTCAAATCACAGTAATGCAAACTCAGTCAGAGACATAGATTTTCACCTGCAACTTGCTTTAACATGTTTAACAGTGCATGAAATGTTGTCTAAAACAAAAAAGAATGATGCATTTTATGGCTGGATCTGTTTTATCACTTTCTGAATTGGACGTTGAAAATGAGCTTATGAGGTCAAATCACAGTAATGCAAACTCAGTCAGAGACATAGATTTTCACTTGCAACTTGCTTTAACATGTTTAACAGTGCATGAATTGTTGTCTAAAACAAAAAAGAATGATGCATTTTATGGCTGGATCTGTTTTTATCACTTTCTGAAATGGACGTTGAAAATGAGCTTATCTCAGCCAGCAGAGAGGTCAAATCACAGTAATGCAAACTCAGTCAGAGACATAGATTTTCACTTGCAACTTGCTTTAACATGTTTAACAGTGCATGAATTGTTGTCTAAAACAAAAAAGAATGATGCATTTTATGGCTGGATCTGTTTTTATCACTTTCTGAAATGGACGTTGAAAATGAGCTTATCTCAGCCAGCAGAGTGGTCAAATCACAGTAATGCAAACTCAGTCAGAGACATAGATTTTCACCTGCAACTTGCTTTAACATGTTTAACAGTGCATGAAATGTTGTCTAAAACAAAAAAGAATGATGCATTTTATGGCTGGATCTGTTTTATCACTTTCTGAATTGGACGTTGAAAATGAGCTTATGAGGTCAAATCACAGTAATGCAAACTCAGTCAGAGACATAGATTTTCACTTGCAACTTGCTTTAACATGTTTAACAGTGCATGAATTGTTGTCTAAAACAAAAAAGAATGATGCATTTTATGGCTGGATCTGTTTTTATCACTTTCTGAAATGGACGTTGAAAATGAGCTTATCTCAGCCAGCAGAGAGGTCAAATCACAGTAATGCAAACTCAGTCAGAGACATAGATTTTCACCTGCAACTTGCTTTAACATGTTTAACAGTGCATGAAATGTTGTCTAAAACAAAAAAGAATGATGCATTTTATGGCTGGATCTGTTTTATCACTTTCTGAATTGGACGTTGAAAATGAGCTTATGAGGTCAAATCACAGTAATGCAAACTCAGTCAGAGACATAGATTTTCACTTGCAACTTGCTTTAACATGTTTAACAGTGCATGAATTGTTGTCTAAAACAAAAAAGAATGATGCATTTTATGGCTGGATCTGTTTTTATCACTTTCTGAAATGGACGTTGAAAATGAGCTTATCTCAGCCAGCAGAGAGGTCAAATCACAGTAATGCAAACTCTGTCAGAGACATAGATTTTCACCTGCAACTTGCTTTAACATGTTTAACAGTGCATGAAATGCTGTCTAAAACAAAAAAGAATKATGCATTTTATGGCTGCATCTGTTTTTATTACTTTCTGAAATGGACGTTGAAAATGAGCTCATCTCAGCCAGCAGAGAGGTCAAATCACAGTAATGCAAACTCAGTCAGAGACATAGATTTTCACTTGCAACTTGCTTTAACATGTTTAACAGTGCATGAATTGTTGTCTAAAACAAAAAAGAATGATGCATTTTATGGCTGGATCTGTTTTATCACTTTCTGAATTGGACGTTGAAAATGAGCTTATGAGGTCAAATCACAGTAATGCAAACTCAGTCAGAGACATAGATTTTCACTTGCAACTTGCTGTAACATGTTTAACAGTGCATGAATTGTTGTCTAAAACAAAAAAGAATGATGCATTTTATGGCTGGATCTGTTTTTATCACTTTCTGAATTGGACGTTGAAAATGAGCTTATCTCAGCCAGCAGAGAGGTCAAATCACAGTAATGCAAACTCAGTCAGAGACATAGATTTTCACTTGCAACTTGCTTTAACATGTTTAACAGTGCATGAATTGTTGTCTAAAACAAAAAAGAATGATGCATTTTATGGCTGGATCTGTTTTATCACTTTCTGAAATGGACGTTGAAAATGAGCTTATCTCAGCCAGCAGTGAGGTCAAATCACAGTAATGCAAACTCAGTCAGAGACATAGATTTTCACTTGCAACTTGCTTTAACATGTTTAACAGTGCATGAATTGTTGTCTAAAACAAAAAAGAATGATGCATTTTATGGCTGGATCTGTTTTTATCACTTTCTGAAATGGACGTTGAAAATGAGCTTATCTCAGCCAGCAGAGTGGTCAAATCACAGTAATGCAAACTCAGTCAGAGACATAGATTTTCACCTGCAACTTGCTTTAACATGTTTAACAGTGCATGAAATGTTGTCTAAAACAAAAAAGAATGATGCATTTTATGGCTGGATCTGTTTTATCACTTTCTGAATTGGACGTTGAAAATGAGCTTATGAGGTCAAATCACAGTAATGCAAACTCAGTCAGAGACATAGATTTTCACTTGCAACTTGCTTTAACATGTTTAACAGTGCATGAATTGTTGTCTAAAACAAAAAAGAATGATGCATTTTATGGCTGGATCTGTTTTTATCACTTTCTGAAATGGACGTTGAAAATGAGCTTATCTCAGCCAGCAGAGAGGTCAAATCACAGTAATGCAAACTCAGTCAGAGACATAGATTTTCACCTGCAACTTGCTTTAACATGTTTAACAGTGCATGAAATGTTGTCTAAAACAAAAAAGAATGATGCATTTTATGGCTGGATCTGTTTTATCACTTTCTGAATTGGACGTTGAAAATGAGCTTATGAGGTCAAATCACAGTAATGCAAACTCAGTCAGAGACATAGATTTTCACTTGCAACTTGCTTTAACATGTTTAACAGTGCATGAATTGTTGTCTAAAACAAAAAAGAATGATGCATTTTATGGCTGGATCTGTTTTTATCACTTTCTGAAATGGACGTTGAAAATGAGCTTATCTCAGCCAGCAGAGAGGTCAAATCACAGTAATGCAAACTCTGTCAGAGACATAGATTTTCACCTGCAACTTGCTTTAACATGTTTAACAGTGCATGAAATGTTGTCTAAAACAAAAAAGAATGATGCATTTTATGGCTGGATCTGTTTTATCACTTTCTGAATTGGACGTTGAAAATGAGCTTATGAGGTCAAATCACAGTAATGCAAACTCAGTCAGAGACATAGATTTTCACTTGCAACTTGCTTTAACATGTTTAACAGTGCATGAATTGTTGTCTAAAACAAAAAAGAATGATGCATTTTATGGCTGGATCTGTTTTTATCACTTTCTGAAATGGACGTTGAAAATGAGCTTATCTCAGCCAGCAGAGAGGTCAAATCACAGTAATGCAAACTCAGTCAGAGACATAGATTTTCACTTGCAACTTGCTTTAACATGTTTAACAGTGCACGAATTGTTGTCTAAAACAAAAAAGAATGATGCATTTTATGGCTGGATCTGTTTTTATCACTTTCTGAAATGGACGTTGAAAATGAGCTTATCTCAGCCAGCAGAGTGGTCAAATCACAGTAATGCAAACTCAGTCAGAGACATAGATTTTCACCTGCAACTTGCTTTAACATGTTTAACAGTGCATGAAATGTTGTCTAAAACAAAAAAGAATGATGCATTTTATGGCTGGATCTGTTTTATCACTTTCTGAATTGGACGTTGAAAATGAGCTTATGAGGTCAAATCACAGTAATGCAAACTCAGTCAGAGACATAGATTTTCACTTGCAACTTGCTTTAACATGTTTAACAGTGCATGAATTGTTGTCTAAAACAAAAAAGAATGATGCATTTTATGGCTGGATCTGTTTTTATCACTTTCTGAAATGGACGTTGAAAATGAGCTTATCTCAGCCAGCAGAGAGGTCAAATCACAGTAATGCAAACTCAGTCAGAGACATAGATTTTCACCTGCAACTTGCTTTAACATGTTTAACAGTGCATGAAATGTTGTCTAAAACAAAAAAGAATGATGCATTTTATGGCTGGATCTGTTTTATCACTTTCTGAATTGGACGTTGAAAATGAGCTTATGAGGTCAAATCACAGTAATGCAAACTCAGTCAGAGACATAGATTTTCACTTGCAACTTGCTTTAACATGTTTAACAGTGCATGAATTGTTGTCTAAAACAAAAAAGAATGATGCATTTTATGGCTGGATCTGTTTTTATCACTTTCTGAAATGGACGTTGAAAATGAGCTTATCTCAGCCAGCAGAGAGGTCAAATCACAGTAATGCAAACTCTGTCAGAGACATAGATTTTCACCTGCAACTTGCTTTAACATGTTTAACAGTGCATGAAATGCTGTCTAAAACAAAAAAGAATGATGCATTTTATGGCTGCATCTGTTTTTATTACTTTCTAAAATGGACGTTGAAAATGAGCTCATCTCAGCCAGCAGAGAGGTCAAATCACAGTAATGCAAACTCAGTCAGAGACATAGATTTTCACTTGCAACTTGCTTTAACATGTTTAACAGTGCATGAATTGTTGTCTAAAACAAAAAAGAATGATGCATTTTATGGCTGRATCTGTTTTTATCACTTTCTGAAATGGACGTTGAAAATGAGCTTATCTCAGCCAGCAGAGAGGTCAAATCACAGTAATGCAAACTCAGTCAGAGACATAGATTTTCACCTGCAACTTGCTTTAACATGTTTAACAGTGCATGAAATGTTGTCTAAAACAAAAAAGAATGATGCATTTTATGGCTGGATCTGTTTTATCACTTTCTGAATTGGACGTTGAAAATGAGCTTATGAGGTCAAATCACAGTAATGCAAACTCAGTCAGAGACATAGATTTTCACTTGCAACTTGCTKTAACATGTTTAACAGTGCATGAATTGTTGTCTAAAACAAAAAAGAATGATGCATTTTATGGCTGGATCTGTTTTTATCACTTTCTGAATTGGACGTTGAAAATGAGCTTATCTCAGCCAGCAGAGAGGTCAAATCACAGTAATGCAAACTCAGTCAGAGACATAGATTTTCACTTGCAACTTGCTTTAACATGTTTAACAGTGCATGAATTGTTGTCTAAAACAAAAAAGAATGATGCATTTTATGGCTGGATCTGTTTTATCACTTTCTGAAATGGACGTTGAAAATGAGCTTATCTCAGCCAGCAGAGAGGTCAAATCACAGTAATGCAAACTCAGTCAGAGACATAGATTTTCACTTGCAACTTGCTTTAACATGTTTAACAGTGCATGAATTGTTGTCTAAAACAAAAAAGAATGATGCATTTTATGGCTGGATCTGTTTTATCACTTTCTGAATTGGACGTTGAAAATGAGCTTATGAGGTCAAATCACAGTAATGCAAACTCAGTCAGAGACATAGATTTTCACTTGCAACTTGCTTTAACATGTTTAACAGTGCATGAATTGTTGTCTAAAACAAAAAAGAATGATGCATTTTATGGCTGGATCTGTTTTTATCACTTTCTGAAATGGACGTTGAAAATGAGCTTATCTCAGCCAGCAGAGAGGTCAAATCACAGTAATGCAAACTCWGTCAGAGACATAGATTTTCACCTGCAACTTGCTTTAACATGTTTAACAGTGCATGAAATGTTGTCTAAAACAAAAAAGAATGATGCATTTTATGGCTGGATCTGTTTTATCACTTTCTGAATTGGACGTTGAAAATGAGCTTATGAGGTCAAATCACAGTAATGCAAACTCAGTCAGAGACATAGATTTTCACTTGCAACTTGCTTTAACATGTTTAACAGTGCATGAATTGTTGTCTAAAACAAAAAAGAATGATGCATTTTATGGCTGGATCTGTTTTTATCACTTTCTGAAATGGACGTTGAAAATGAGCTTATCTCAGCCAGCAGAGAGGTCAAATCACAGTAATGCAAACTCAGTCAGAGACATAGATTTTCACTTGCAACTTGCTTTAACATGTTTAACAGTGCATGAATTGTTGTCTAAAACAAAAAAGAATGATGCATTTTATGGCTGGATCTGTTTTTATCACTTTCTGAAATGGACGTTGAAAATGAGCTTATCTCAGCCAGCAGAGAGGTCAAATCACAGTAATGCAAACTCAGTCAGAGACATAGATTTTCACCTGCAACTTGCTTTAACATGTTTAACAGTGCATGAAATGTTGTCTAAAACAAAAAAGAATGATGCATTTTATGGCTGGATCTGTTTTATCACTTTCTGAATTGGACGTTGAAAATGAGCTTATGAGGTCAAATCACAGTAATGCAAACTCAGTCAGAGACATAGATTTTCACTTGCAACTTGCTTTAACATGTTTAACAGTGCATGAATTGTTGTCTAAAACAAAAAAGAATGATGCATTTTATGGCTGGATCTGTTTTTATCACTTTCTGAAATGGACGTTGAAAATGAGCTTATCTCAGCCAGCAGAGAGGTCAAATCACAGTAATGCAAACTCAGTCAGAGACATAGATTTTCACCTGCAACTTGCTTTAACATGTTTAACAGTGCATGAAATGTTGTCTAAAACAAAAAAGAATGATGCATTTTATGGCTGGATCTGTTTTATCACTTTCTGAATTGGACGTTGAAAATGAGCTTATGAGGTCAAATCACAGTAATGCAAACTCAGTCAGAGACATAGATTTTCACTTGCAACTTGCTTTAACATGTTTAACAGTGCATGAATTGTTGTCTAAAACAAAAAAGAATGATGCATTTTATGGCTGRATCTGTTTTTATCACTTTCTGAAATGGACGTTGAAAATGAGCTTATCTCAGCCAGCAGAGAGGTCAAATCACAGTAATGCAAACTCAGTCAGAGACATAGATTTTCACCTGCAACTTGCTTTAACATGTTTAACAGTGCATGAAATGTTGTCTAAAACAAAAAAGAATGATGCATTTTATGGCTGGATCTGTTTTATCACTTTCTGAATTGGACGTTGAAAATGAGCTTATGAGGTCAAATCACAGTAATGCAAACTCAGTCAGAGACATAGATTTTCACTTGCAACTTGCTKTAACATGTTTAACAGTGCATGAATTGTTGTCTAAAACAAAAAAGAATGATGCATTTTATGGCTGGATCTGTTTTTATCACTTTCTGAATTGGACGTTGAAAATGAGCTTATCTCAGCCAGCAGAGAGGTCAAATCACAGTAATGCAAACTCAGTCAGAGACATAGATTTTCACTTGCAACTTGCTTTAACATGTTTAACAGTGCATGAATTGTTGTCTAAAACAAAAAAGAATGATGCATTTTATGGCTGGATCTGTTTTTATCACTTTCTGAAATGGACGTTGAAAATGAGCTTATCTCAGCCAGCAGAGAGGTCAAATCACAGTAATGCAAACTCAGTCAGAGACATAGATTTTCACCTGCAACTTGCTTTAACATGTTTAACAGTGCATGAAATGTTGTCTAAAACAAAAAAGAATGATGCATTTTATGGCTGGATCTGTTTTATCACTTTCTGAATTGGACGTTGAAAATGAGCTTWTGAGGTCAAATCACAGTAATGCAAACTCAGTCAGAGACATAGATTTTCACTTGCAACTTGCTTTAACATGTTTAACAGTGCATGAATTGTTGTCTAAAACAAAAAAGAATGATGCATTTTATGGCTGGATCTGTTTTTATCACTTTCTGAAATGGACGTTGAAAATGAGCTTATCTCAGCCAGCAGAGAGGTCAAATCACAGTAATGCAAACTCAGTCAGAGACATAGATTTTCACCTGCAACTTGCTTTAACATGTTTAACAGTGCATGAAATGTTGTCTAAAACAAAAAAGAATGATGCATTTTATGGCTGGATCTGTTTTATCACTTTCTGAATTGGACGTTGAAAATGAGCTTATGAGGTCAAATCACAGTAATGCAAACTCAGTCAGAGACATAGATTTTCACTTGCAACTTGCTTTAACATGTTTAACAGTGCATGAATTGTTGTCTAAAACAAAAAAGAATGATGCATTTTATGGCTGGATCTGTTTTTATCACTTTCTGAAATGGATGTTGAAAATGAGCTTATCTCAGCCAGCAGAGAGGTCAAATCACAGTAATGCAAACTCAGTCAGAGACATAGATTTTCACTTGCAACTTGCTTTAACATGTTTAACAGTGCATGAATTGTTGTCTAAAACAAAAAAGAATGATGCATTTTATGGCTGGATCTGTTTTTATCACTTTCTGAAATGGACGTTGAAAATGAGCTTATCTCAGCCAGCAGAGTGGTCAAATCACAGTAATGCAAACTCAGTCAGAGACATAGATTTTCACCTGCAACTTGCTTTAACATGTTTAACAGTGCATGAAATGTTGTGTAAAACAAAAAAGAATGATGCATTTTATGGCTGGATCTGTTTTATCACTTTCTGAATTGGACGTTGAAAATGAGCTTATGAGGTCAAATCACAGTAATGCAAACTCAGTCAGAGACATAGATTTTCACTTGCAACTTGCTTTAACATGTTTAACAGTGCATGAATTGTTGTCTAAAACAAAAAAGAATGATGCATTTTATGGCTGGATCTGTTTTTATCACTTTCTGAAATGGACGTTGAAAATGAGCTTATCTCAGCCAGCAGAGAGGTCAAATCACAGTAATGCAAACTCAGTCAGAGACATAGATTTTCACCTGCAACTTGCTTTAACATGTTTAACAGTGCATGAAATGTTGTCTAAAACAAAAAAGAATGATGCATTTTATGGCTGGATCTGTTTTATCACTTTCTGAATTGGACGTTGAAAATGAGCTTATGAGGTCAAATCACAGTAATGCAAACTCAGTCAGAGACATAGATTTTCACTTGCAACTTGCTTTAACATGTTTAACAGTGCATGAATTGTTGTCTAAAACAAAAAAGAATGATGCATTTTATGGCTGGATCTGTTTTTATCACTTTCTGAAATGGACGTTGAAAATGAGCTTATCTCAGCCAGCAGAGAGGTCAAATCACAGTAATGCAAACTCTGTCAGAGACATAGATTTTCACCTGCAACTTGCTTTAACATGTTTAACAGTGCATGAAATGCTGTCTAAAACAAAAAAGAATKATGCATTTTATGGCTGCATCTGTTTTTATTACTTTCTGAAATGGACGTTGAAAATGAGCTCATCTCAGCCAGCAGAGAGGTCAAATCACAGTAATGCAAACTCAGTCAGAGACATAGATTTTCACTTGCAACTTGCTTTAACATGTTTAACAGTGCATGAATTGTTGTCTAAAACAAAAAAGAATGATGCATTTTATGGCTGGATCTGTTTTATCACTTTCTGAATTGGACGTTGAAAATGAGCTTATGAGGTCAAATCACAGTAATGCAAACTCAGTCAGAGACATAGATTTTCACTTGCAACTTGCTGTAACATGTTTAACAGTGCATGAATTGTTGTCTAAAACAAAAAAGAATGATGCATTTTATGGCTGGATCTGTTTTTATCACTTTCTGAATTGGACGTTGAAAATGAGCTTATCTCAGCCAGCAGAGAGGTCAAATCACAGTAATGCAAACTCAGTCAGAGACATAGATTTTCACTTGCAACTTGCTTTAACATGTTTAACAGTGCATGAATTGTTGTCTAAAACAAAAAAGAATGATGCATTTTATGGCTGGATCTGTTTTATCACTTTCTGAATTGGACGTTGAAAATGAGCTTATGAGGTCAAATCACAGTAATGCAAACTCAGTCAGAGACATAGATTTTCACCTGCAACTTGCTTTAACATGTTTAACAGTGCATGAATTGTTGTCTAAAACAAAAAAGAATGATGCATTTTATGGCTGGATCTGTTTTTATCACTTTCTGAAATGGACGTTGAAAATGAGCTTATCTCAGCCAGCAGAGAGGTCAAATCACAGTAATGCAAACTCAGTCAGAGACATAGATTTTCACTTGCAACTTGCTTTAACATGTTTAACAGTGCATGAATTGTTGTCTAAAACAAAAAAGAATGATGCATTTTATGGCTGGATCTGTTTTTATCACTTTCTGAAATGGACGTTGAAAATGAGCTTATCTCAGCCAGCAGAGAGGTCAAATCACAGTAATGCAAACTCAGTCAGAGACATAGATTTTCACCTGCAACTTGCTTTAACATGTTTAACAGTGCATGAAATGTTGTCTAAAACAAAAAAGAATGATGCATTTTATGGCTGGATCTGTTTTATCACTTTCTGAATTGGACGTTGAAAATGAGCTTATGAGGTCAAATCACAGTAATGCAAACTCAGTCAGAGACATAGATTTTCACTTGCAACTTGCTTTAACATGTTTAACAGTGCATGAATTGTTGTCTAAAACAAAAAAGAATGATGCATTTTATGGCTGGATCTGTTTTTATCACTTTCTGAAATGGACGTTGAAAATGAGCTTATCTCAGCCAGCAGAGAGGTCAAATCACAGTAATGCAAACTCTGTCAGAGACATAGATTTTCACCTGCAACTTGCTTTAACATGTTTAACAGTGCATGAAATGTTGTCTAAAACAAAAAAGAATGATGCATTTTATGGCTGGATCTGTTTTTATTACTTTCTGAAATGGACGTTGAAAATGAGCTCATCTCAGCCAGCAGAGAGGTCAAATCACAGTAATGCAAACTCAGTCAGAGACATAGATTTTCACTTGCAACTTGCTTTAACATGTTTAACAGTGCATGAATTGTTGTCTAAAACAAAAAAGAATGATGCATTTTATGGCTGGATCTGTTTTTATCACTTTCTGAAATGGACGTTGAAAATGAGCTTATCTCAGCCAGCAGAGAGGTCAAATCACAGTAATGCAAACTCAGTCAGAGACATAGATTTTCACCTGCAACTTGCTTTAACATGTTTAACAGTGCATGAAATGTTGTCTAAAACAAAAAAGAATGATGCATTTTATGGCTGGATCTGTTTTATCACTTTCTGAATTGGACGTTGAAAATGAGCTTATGAGGTCAAATCACAGTAATGCAAACTCAGTCAGAGACATAGATTTTCACTTGCAACTTGCTTTAACATGTTTAACAGTGCATGAATTGTTGTCTAAAACAAAAAAGAATGATGCATTTTATGGCTGGATCTGTTTTTATCACTTTCTGAAATGGACGTTGAAAATGAGCTTATCTCAGCCAGCAGAGAGGTCAAATCACAGTAATGCAAACTCTGTCAGAGACATAGATTTTCACCTGCAACTTGCTTTAACATGTTTAACAGTGCATGAAATGTTGTCTAAAACAAAAAAGAATGATGCATTTTATGGCTGGATCTGTTTTTATTACTTTCTGAAATGGACGTTGAAAATGAGCTCATCTCAGCCAGCAGAGAGGTCAAATCACAGTAATGCAAACTCAGTCAGAGACATAGATTTTCACTTGCAACTTGCTTTAACATGTTTAACAGTGCATGAATTGTTGTCTAAAACAAAAAAGAATGATGCATTTTATGGCTGGATCTGTTTTTATCACTTTCTGAAATGGACGTTGAAAATGAGCTTATCTCAGCCAGCAGAGAGGTCAAATCACAGTAATGCAAACTCAGTCAGAGACATAGATTTTCACCTGCAACTTGCTTTAACATGTTTAACAGTGCATGAAATGTTGTCTAAAACAAAAAAGAATGATGCATTTTATGGCTGGATCTGTTTTATCACTTTCTGAATTGGACGTTGAAAATGAGCTTATGAGGTCAAATCACAGTAATGCAAACTCAGTCAGAGACATAGATTTTCACTTGCAACTTGCTTTAACATGTTTAACAGTGCATGAATTGTTGTCTAAAACAAAAAAGAATGATGCATTTTATGGCTGGATCTGTTTTTATCACTTTCTGAAATGGACGTTGAAAATGAGCTTATCTCAGCCAGCAGAGAGGTCAAATCACAGTAATGCAAACTCAGTCAGAGACATAGATTTTCACTTGCAACTTGCTTTAACATGTTTAACAGTGCATGAATTGTTGTCTAAAACAAAAAAGAATGATGCATTTTATGGCTGGATCTGTTTTTATCACTTTCTGAAATGGACATTGAAAATGAGCTTATCTCAGCCAGCAGAGTGGTCAAATCACAGTAATGCAAACTCAGTCAGAGACATAGATTTTCACCTGCAACTTGCTTTAACATGTTTAACAGTGCATGAAATGTTGTCTAAAACAAAAAAGAATGATGCATTTTATGGCTGGATCTGTTTTATCACTTTCTGAATTGGACGTTGAAAATGAGCTTATGAGGTCAAATCACAGTAATGCAAACTCAGTCAGAGACATAGATTTTCACTTGCAACTTGCTTTAACATGTTTAACAGTGCATGAATTGTTGTCTAAAACAAAAAAGAATGATGCATTTTATGGCTGGATCTGTTTTTATCACTTTCTGAAATGGACGTTGAAAATGAGCTTATCTCAGCCAGCAGAGAGGTCAAATCACAGTAATGCAAACTCAGTCAGAGACATAGATTTTCACCTGCAACTTGCTTTAACATGTTTAACAGTGCATGAAATGTTGTCTAAAACAAAAAAGAATGATGCATTTTATGGCTGGATCTGTTTTATCACTTTCTGAATTGGACGTTGAAAATGAGCTTATGAGGTCAAATCACAGTAATGCAAACTCAGTCAGAGACATAGATTTTCACTTGCAACTTGCTTTAACATGTTTAACAGTGCATGAATTGTTGTCTAAAACAAAAAAGAATGATGCATTTTATGGCTGGATCTGTTTTTATCACTTTCTGAAATGGACGTTGAAAATGAGCTTATCTCAGCCAGCAGAGAGGTCAAATCACAGTAATGCAAACTCAGTCAGAGACATAGATTTTCACCTGCAACTTGCTTTAACATGTTTAACAGTGCATGAAATGTTGTCTAAAACAAAAAAGAATGATGCATTTTATGGCTGGATCTGTTTTATCACTTTCTGAATTGGACGTTGAAAATGAGCTTATGAGGTCAAATCACAGTAATGCAAACTCAGTCAGAGACATAGATTTTCACTTGCAACTTGCTTTAACATGTTTAACAGTGCATGAATTGTTGTCTAAAACAAAAAAGAATGATGCATTTTATGGCTGGATCTGTTTTTATCACTTTCTGAAATGGACGTTGAAAATGAGCTTATCTCAGCCAGCAGAGAGGTCAAATCACAGTAATGCAAACTCTGTCAGAGACATAGATTTTCACCTGCAACTTGCTTTAACATGTTTAACAGTGCATGAAATGCTGTCTAAAACAAAAAAGAATTATGCATTTTATGGCTGCATCTGTTTTTATTACTTTCTGAAATGGACGTTGAAAATGAGCTCATCTCAGCCAGCAGAGAGGTCAAATCACAGTAATGCAAACTCAGTCAGAGACATAGATTTTCACTTGCAACTTGCTTTAACATGTTTAACAGTGCATGAATTGTTGTCTAAAACAAAAAAGAATGATGCATTTTATGGCTGGATCTGTTTTTATCACTTTCTGAAATGGACGTTGAAAATGAGCTTATCTCAGCCAGCAGAGAGGTCAAATCACAGTAATGCAAACTCAGTCAGAGACATAGATTTTCACCTGCAACTTGCTTTAACATGTTTAACAGTGCATGAAATGTTGTCTAAAACAAAAAAGAATGATGCATTTTATGGCTGGATCTGTTTTATCACTTTCTGAATTGGACGTTGAAAATGAGCTTATGAGGTCAAATCACAGTAATGCAAACTCAGTCAGAGACATAGATTTTCACTTGCAACTTGCTTTAACATGTTTAACAGTGCATGAATTGTTGTCTAAAACAAAAAAGAATGATGCATTTTATGGCTGGATCTGTTTTTATCACTTTCTGAAATGGACGTTGAAAATGAGCTTATCTCAGCCAGCAGAGAGGTCAAATCACAGTAATGCAAACTCAGTCAGAGACATAGATTTTCACTTGCAACTTGCTTTAACATGTTTAACAGTGCATGAATTGTTGTCTAAAACAAAAAAGAATGATGCATTTTATGGCTGGATCTGTTTTTATCACTTTCTGAAATGGACGTTGAAAATGAGCTTATCTCAGCCAGCAGAGTGGTCAAATCACAGTAATGCAAACTCAGTCAGAGACATAGATTTTCACCTGCAACTTGCTTTAACATGTTTAACAGTGCATGAAATGTTGTCTAAAACAAAAAAGAATGATGCATTTTATGGCTGGATCTGTTTTATCACTTTCTGAATTGGACGTTGAAAATGAGCTTATGAGGTCAAATCACAGTAATGCAAACTCAGTCAGAGACATAGATTTTCACTTGCAACTTGCTTTAACATGTTTAACAGTGCATGAATTGTTGTCTAAAACAAAAAAGAATGATGCATTTTATGGCTGGATCTGTTTTTATCACTTTCTGAAATGGACGTTGAAAATGAGCTTATCTCAGCCAGCAGAGAGGTCAAATCACAGTAATGCAAACTCAGTCAGAGACATAGATTTTCACCTGCAACTTGCTTTAACATGTTTAACAGTGCATGAAATGTTGTCTAAAACAAAAAAGAATGATGCATTTTATGGCTGGATCTGTTTTATCACTTTCTGAATTGGACGTTGAAAATGAGCTTATGAGGTCAAATCACAGTAATGCAAACTCAGTCAGAGACATAGATTTTCACTTGCAACTTGCTTTAACATGTTTAACAGTGCATGAATTGTTGTCTAAAACAAAAAAGAATGATGCATTTTATGGCTGGATCTGTTTTTATCACTTTCTGAAATGGACGTTGAAAATGAGCTTATCTCAGCCAGCAAAGAGGTCAAATCACAGTAATGCAAACTCTGTCAGAGACATAGATTTTCACCTGCAACTTGCTTTAACATGTTTAACAGTGCATGAAATGCTGTCTAAAACAAAAAAGAATTATGCATTTTATGGCTGCATCTGTTTTTATTACTTTCTGAAATGGACGTTGAAAATGAGCTCATCTCAGCCAGCAGAGAGGTCAAATCACAGTAATGCAAACTCAGTCAGAGACATAGATTTTCACTTGCAACTTGCTTTAACATGTTTAACAGTGCATGAATTGTTGTCTAAAACAAAAAAGAATGATGCATTTTATGGCTGGATCTGTTTTATCACTTTCTGAATTGGACGTTGAAAATGAGCTTATGAGGTCAAATCACAGTAATGCAAACTCAGTCAGAGACATAGATTTTCACTTGCAACTTGCTGTAACATGTTTAACAGTGCATGAATTGTTGTCTAAAACAAAAAAGAATGATGCATTTTATGGCTGGATCTGTTTTTATCACTTTCTGAATTGGACGTTGAAAATGAGCTTATCTCAGCCAGCAGAGAGGTCAAATCACAGTAATGCAAACTCAGTCAGAGACATAGATTTTCACTTGCAACTTGCTTTAACATGTTTAACAGTGCATGAATTGTTGTCTAAAACAAAAAAGAATGATGCATTTTATGGCTGGATCTGTTTTATCACTTTCTGAAATGGACGTTGAAAATGAGCTTATCTCAGCCAGCAGTGAGGTCAAATCACAGTAATGCAAACTCAGTCAGAGACATAGATTTTCACTTGCAACTTGCTTTAACATGTTTAACAGTGCATGAATTGTTGTCTAAAACAAAAAAGAATGATGCATTTTATGGCTGGATCTGTTTTTATCACTTTCTGAAATGGACGTTGAAAATGAGCTTATCTCAGCCAGCAGAGTGGTCAAATCACAGTAATGCAAACTCAGTCAGAGACATAGATTTTCACCTGCAACTTGCTTTAACATGTTTAACAGTGCATGAAATGTTGTCTAAAACAAAAAAGAATGATGCATTTTATGGCTGGATCTGTTTTATCACTTTCTGAATTGGACGTTGAAAATGAGCTTATGAGGTCAAATCACAGTAATGCAAACTCAGTCAGAGACATAGATTTTCACTTGCAACTTGCTTTAACATGTTTAACAGTGCATGAATTGTTGTCTAAAACAAAAAAGAATGATGCATTTTATGGCTGGATCTGTTTTTATCACTTTCTGAAATGGACGTTGAAAATGAGCTTATCTCAGCCAGCAGAGAGGTCAAATCACAGTAATGCAAACTCAGTCAGAGACATAGATTTTCACCTGCAACTTGCTTTAACATGTTTAACAGTGCATGAAATGTTGTCTAAAACAAAAAAGAATGATGCATTTTATGGCTGGATCTGTTTTATCACTTTCTGAATTGGACGTTGAAAATGAGCTTATGAGGTCAAATCACAGTAATGCAAACTCAGTCAGAGACATAGATTTTCACTTGCAACTTGCTTTAACATGTTTAACAGTGCATGAATTGTTGTCTAAAACAAAAAAGAATGATGCATTTTATGGCTGGATCTGTTTTTATCACTTTCTGAAATGGACGTTGAAAATGAGCTTATCTCAGCCAGCAGAGAGGTCAAATCACAGTAATGCAAACTCTGTCAGAGACATAGATTTTCACCTGCAACTTGCTTTAACATGTTTAACAGTGCATGAAATGTTGTCTAAAACAAAAAAGAATGATGCATTTTATGGCTGGATCTGTTTTATCACTTTCTGAATTGGACGTTGAAAATGAGCTTATGAGGTCAAATCACAGTAATGCAAACTCAGTCAGAGACATAGATTTTCACTTGCAACTTGCTTTAACATGTTTAACAGTGCATGAATTGTTGTCTAAAACAAAAAAGAATGATGCATTTTATGGCTGGATCTGTTTTTATCACTTTCTGAAATGGACGTTGAAAATGAGCTTATCTCAGCCAGCAGAGAGGTCAAATCACAGTAATGCAAACTCAGTCAGAGACATAGATTTTCACTTGCAACTTGCTTTAACATGTTTAACAGTGCACGAATTGTTGTCTAAAACAAAAAAGAATGATGCATTTTATGGCTGGATCTGTTTTTATCACTTTCTGAAATGGACGTTGAAAATGAGCTTATCTCAGCCAGCAGAGTGGTCAAATCACAGTAATGCAAACTCAGTCAGAGACATAGATTTTCACCTGCAACTTGCTTTAACATGTTTAACAGTGCATGAAATGTTGTCTAAAACAAAAAAGAATGATGCATTTTATGGCTGGATCTGTTTTATCACTTTCTGAATTGGACGTTGAAAATGAGCTTATGAGGTCAAATCACAGTAATGCAAACTCAGTCAGAGACATAGATTTTCACTTGCAACTTGCTTTAACATGTTTAACAGTGCATGAATTGTTGTCTAAAACAAAAAAGAATGATGCATTTTATGGCTGGATCTGTTTTTATCACTTTCTGAAATGGACGTTGAAAATGAGCTTATCTCAGCCAGCAGAGAGGTCAAATCACAGTAATGCAAACTCAGTCAGAGACATAGATTTTCACCTGCAACTTGCTTTAACATGTTTAACAGTGCATGAAATGTTGTCTAAAACAAAAAAGAATGATGCATTTTATGGCTGGATCTGTTTGATCACTTTCTGAATTGGACGTTGAAAATGAGCTTATGAGGTCAAATCACAGTAATGCAAACTCAGTCAGAGACATAGATTTTCACTTGCAACTTGCTTTAACATGTTTAACAGTGCATGAATTGTTGTCTAAAACAAAAAAGAATGATGCATTTTATGGCTGGATCTGTTTTTATCACTTTCTGAAATGGACGTTGAAAATGAGCTTATCTCAGCCAGCAGAGAGGTCAAATCACAGTAATGCAAACTCTGTCAGAGACATAGATTTTCACCTGCAACTTGCTTTAACATGTTTAACAGTGCATGAAATGCTGTCTAAAACAAAAAAGAATGATGCATTTTATGGCTGCATCTGTTTTTATTACTTTCTAAAATGGACGTTGAAAATGAGCTCATCTCAGCCAGCAGAGAGGTCAAATCACAGTAATGCAAACTCAGTCAGAGACATAGATTTTCACTTGCAACTTGCTTTAACATGTTTAACAGTGCATGAATTGTTGTCTAAAACAAAAAAGAATGATGCATTTTATGGCTGAATCTGTTTTTATCACTTTCTGAAATGGACGTTGAAAATGAGCTTATCTCAGCCAGCAGAGAGGTCAAATCACAGTAATGCAAACTCAGTCAGAGACATAGATTTTCACCTGCAACTTGCTTTAACATGTTTAACAGTGCATGAAATGTTGTCTAAAACAAAAAAGAATGATGCATTTTATGGCTGGATCTGTTTTATCACTTTCTGAATTGGACGTTGAAAATGAGCTTATGAGGTCAAATCACAGTAATGCAAACTCAGTCAGAGACATAGATTTTCACTTGCAACTTGCTGTAACATGTTTAACAGTGCATGAATTGTTGTCTAAAACAAAAAAGAATGATGCATTTTATGGCTGGATCTGTTTTTATCACTTTCTGAATTGGACGTTGAAAATGAGCTTATCTCAGCCAGCAGAGAGGTCAAATCACAGTAATGCAAACTCAGTCAGAGACATAGATTTTCACTTGCAACTTGCTTTAACATGTTTAACAGTGCATGAATTGTTGTCTAAAACAAAAAAGAATGATGCATTTTATGGCTGGATCTGTTTTATCACTTTCTGAAATGGACGTTGAAAATGAGCTTATCTCAGCCAGCAGAGAGGTCAAATCACAGTAATGCAAACTCAGTCAGAGACATAGATTTTCACTTGCAACTTGCTTTAACATGTTTAACAGTGCATGAATTGTTGTCTAAAACAAAAAAGAATGATGCATTTTATGGCTGGATCTGTTTTATCACTTTCTGAATTGGACGTTGAAAATGAGCTTATGAGGTCAAATCACAGTAATGCAAACTCAGTCAGAGACATAGATTTTCACTTGCAACTTGCTTTAACATGTTTAACAGTGCATGAATTGTTGTCTAAAACAAAAAAAGAATGATGCATTTTATGGCTGGATCTGTTTTTATCACTTTCTGAAATGGACGTTGAAAATGAGCTTATCTCAGCCAGCAGAGAGGTCAAATCACAGTAATGCAAACTCTGTCAGAGACATAGATTTTCACCTGCAACTTGCTTTAACATGTTTAACAGTGCATGAAATGTTGTCTAAAACAAAAAAGAATGATGCATTTTATGGCTGGATCTGTTTTATCACTTTCTGAATTGGACGTTGAAAATGAGCTTATGAGGTCAAATCACAGTAATGCAAACTCAGTCAGAGACATAGATTTTCACTTGCAACTTGCTTTAACATGTTTAACAGTGCATGAATTGTTGTCTAAAACAAAAAAGAATGATGCATTTTATGGCTGGATCTGTTTTTATCACTTTCTGAAATGGACGTTGAAAATGAGCTTATCTCAGCCAGCAGAGAGGTCAAATCACAGTAATGCAAACTCAGTCAGAGACATAGATTTTCACTTGCAACTTGCTTTAACATGTTTAACAGTGCATGAATTGTTGTCTAAAACAAAAAAGAATGATGCATTTTATGGCTGGATCTGTTTTTATCACTTTCTGAAATGGACGTTGAAAATGAGCTTATCTCAGCCAGCAGAGTGGTCAAATCACAGTAATGCAAACTCAGTCAGAGACATAGATTTTCACCTGCAACTTGCTTTAACATGTTTAACAGTGCATGAAATGTTGTCTAAAACAAAAAAGAATGATGCATTTTATGGCTGGATCTGTTTTATCACTTTCTGAATTGGACGTTGAAAATGAGCTTATGAGGTCAAATCACAGTAATGCAAACTCAGTCAGAGACATAGATTTTCACTTGCAACTTGCTTTAACATGTTTAACAGTGCATGAATTGTTGTCTAAAACAAAAAAGAATGATGCATTTTATGGCTGGATCTGTTTTTATCACTTTCTGAAATGGACGTTGAAAATGAGCTTATCTCAGCCAGCAGAGAGGTCAAATCACAGTAATGCAAACTCAGTCAGAGACATAGATTTTCACCTGCAACTTGCTTTAACATGTTTAACAGTGCATGAAATGTTGTCTAAAACAAAAAAGAATGATGCATTTTATGGCTGGATCTGTTTTATCACTTTCTGAATTGGACGTTGAAAATGAGCTTATGAGGTCAAATCACAGTAATGCAAACTCAGTCAGAGACATAGATTTTCACTTGCAACTTGCTTTAACATGTTTAACAGTGCATGAATTGTTGTCTAAAACAAAAAAGAATGATGCATTTTATGGCTGGATCTGTTTTTATCACTTTCTGAAATGGACGTTGAAAATGAGCTTATCTCAGCCAGCAGAGAGGTCAAATCACAGTAATGCAAACTCTGTCAGAGACATAGATTTTCACCTGCAACTTGCTTTAACATGTTTAACAGTGCATGAAATGCTGTCTAAAACAAAAAAGAATGATGCATTTTATGGCTGCATCTGTTTTTATTACTTTCTRAAATGGACGTTGAAAATGAGCTCATCTCAGCCAGCAGAGAGGTCAAATCACAGTAATGCAAACTCAGTCAGAGACATAGATTTTCACTTGCAACTTGCTTTAACATGTTTAACAGTGCATGAATTGTTGTCTAAAACAAAAAAGAATGATGCATTTTATGGCTGAATCTGTTTTTATCACTTTCTGAAATGGACGTTGAAAATGAGCTTATCTCAGCCAGCAGAGAGGTCAAATCACAGTAATGCAAACTCAGTCAGAGACATAGATTTTCACCTGCAACTTGCTTTAACATGTTTAACAGTGCATGAAATGTTGTCTAAAACAAAAAAAATGATGCATTTTATGGCTGGATCTGTTTTATCACTTTCTGAATTGGACGTTGAAAATGAGCTTATGAGGTCAAATCACAGTAATGCAAACTCAGTCAGAGACATAGATTTTCACTTGCAACTTGCTGTAACATGTTTAACAGTGCATGAATTGTTGTCTAAAACAAAAAAGAATGATGCATTTTATGGCTGGATCTGTTTTTATCACTTTCTGAATTGGACGTTGAAAATGAGCTTATCTCAGCCAGCAGAGAGGTCAAATCACAGTAATGCAAACTCAGTCAGAGACATAGATTTTCACTTGCAACTTGCTTTAACATGTTTAACAGTGCATGAATTGTTGTCTAAAACAAAAAAGAATGATGCATTTTATGGCTGGATCTGTTTTATCACTTTCTGAAATGGACGTTGAAAATGAGCTTATCTCAGCCAGCAGAGAGGTCAAATCACAGTAATGCAAACTCAGTCAGAGACATAGATTTTCACTTGCAACTTGCTTTAACATGTTTAACAGTGCATGAATTGTTGTCTAAAACAAAAAAGAATGATGCATTTTATGGCTGGATCTGTTTTTATCACTTTCTGAAATGGACGTTGAAAATGAGCTTATCTCAGCCAGCAGAGAGGTCAAATCACAGTAATGCAAACTCAGTCAGAGACATAGATTTTCACCTGCAACTTGCTTTAACATGTTTAACAGTGCATGAAATGTTGTCTAAAACAAAAAAGAATGATGCATTTTATGGCTGGATCTGTTTTATCACTTTCTGAATTGGACGTTGAAAATGAGCTTATGAGGTCAAATCACAGTAATGCAAACTCAGTCAGAGACATAGATTTTCACTTGCAACTTGCTTTAACATGTTTAACAGTGCATGAATTGTTGTCTAAAACAAAAAAGAATGATGCATTTTATGGCTGGATCTGTTTTTATCACTTTCTGAAATGGACGTTGAAAATGAGCTTATCTCAGCCAGCAGAGAGGTCAAATCACAGTAATGCAAACTCAGTCAGAGACATAGATTTTCACCTGCAACTTGCTTTAACATGTTTAACAGTGCATGAAATGTTGTCTAAAACAAAAAAGAATGATGCATTTTATGGCTGGATCTGTTTTATCACTTTCTGAATTGGACGTTGAAAATGAGCTTATGAGGTCAAATCACAGTAATGCAAACTCAGTCAGAGACATAGATTTTCACTTGCAACTTGCTTTAACATGTTTAACAGTGCATGAATTGTTGTCTAAAACAAAAAAGAATGATGCATTTTATGGCTGGATCTGTTTTTATCACTTTCTGAAATGGACGTTGAAAATGAGCTTATCTCAGCCAGCAGAGAGGTCAAATCACAGTAATGCAAACTCAGTCAGAGACATAGATTTTTACTTGCAACTTGCTTTAACATGTTTAACAGTGCATGAATTGTTGTCTAAAACAAAAAAGAATGATGCATTTTATGGCTGGATCTGTTTTTATCACTTTCTGAAATGGACGTTGAAAATGAGCTTATCTCAGCCAGCAGAGTGGTCAAATCACAGTAATGCAAACTCAGTCAGAGACATAGATTTTCACCTGCAACTTGCTTTAACATGTTTAACAGTGCATGAAATGTTGTCTAAAACAAAAAAGAATGATGCATTTTATGGCTGGATCTGTTTTATCACTTTCTGAATTGGACGTTGAAAATGAGCTTATGAGGTCAAATCACAGTAATGCAAACTCAGTCAGAGACATAGATTTTCACTTGCAACTTGCTTTAACATGTTTAACAGTGCATGAATTGTTGTCTAAAACAAAAAAGAATGATGCATTTTATGGCTGGATCTGTTTTTATCACTTTCTGAAATGGACGTTGAAAATGAGCTTATCTCAGCCAGCAGAGAGGTCAAATCACAGTAATGCAAACTCAGTCAGAGACATAGATTTTCACCTGCAACTTGCTTTAACATGTTTAACAGTGCATGAAATGTTGTCTAAAACAAAAAAGAATGATGCATTTTATGGCTGGATCTGTTTTATCACTTTCTGAATTGGACGTTGAAAATGAGCTTATGAGGTCAAATCACAGTAATGCAAACTCAGTCAGAGACATAGATTTTCACTTGCAACTTGCTTTAACATGTTTAACAGTGCATGAATTGTTGTCTAAAACAAAAAAGAATGATGCATTTTATGGCTGGATCTGTTTTTATCACTTTCTGAAATGGACGTTGAAAATGAGCTTATCTCAGCCAGCAGAGAGGTCAAATCACAGTAATGCAAACTCTGTCAGAGACATAGATTTTCACCTGCAACTTGCTTTAACATGTTTAACAGTGCATGAAATGCTGTCTAAAACAAAAAAGAATTATGCATTTTATGGCTGCATCTGTTTTTATTACTTTCTGAAATGGACGTTGAAAATGAGCTCATCTCAGCCAGCAGAGAGGTCAAATCACAGTAATGCAAACTCAGTCAGAGACATAGATTTTCACTTGCAACTTGCTTTAACATGTTTAACAGTGCATGAATTGTTGTCTAAAACAAAAAAGAATGATGCATTTTATGGCTGGATCTGTTTTATCACTTTCTGAATTGGACGTTGAAAATGAGCTTATGAGGTCAAATCACAGTAATGCAAACTCAGTCAGAGACATAGATTTTCACTTGCAACTTGCTGTAACATGTTTAACAGTGCATGAATTGTTGTCTAAAACAAAAAAGAATGATGCATTTTATGGCTGGATCTGTTTTTATCACTTTCTGAATTGGACGTTGAAAATGAGCTTATCTCAGCCAGCAGAGAGGTCAAATCACAGTAATGCAAACTCAGTCAGAGACATAGATTTTCACTTGCAACTTGCTTTAACATGTTTAACAGTGCATGAATTGTTGTCTAAAACAAAAAAGAATGATGCATTTTATGGCTGGATCTGTTTTATCACTTTCTGAAATGGACGTTGAAAATGAGCTTATCTCAGCCAGCAGTGAGGTCAAATCACAGTAATGCAAACTCAGTCAGAGACATAGATTTTCACTTGCAACTTGCTTTAACATGTTTAACAGTGCATGAATTGTTGTCTAAAACAAAAAAGAATGATGCATTTTATGGCTGGATCTGTTTTTATCACTTTCTGAAATGGACGTTGAAAATGAGCTTATCTCAGCCAGCAGAGTGGTCAAATCACAGTAATGCAAACTCAGTCAGAGACATAGATTTTCACCTGCAACTTGCTTTAACATGTTTAACAGTGCATGAAATGTTGTCTAAAACAAAAAAGAATGATGCATTTTATGGCTGGATCTGTTTTATCACTTTCTGAATTGGACGTTGAAAATGAGCTTATGAGGTCAAATCACAGTAATGCAAACTCAGTCAGAGACATAGATTTTCACTTGCAACTTGCTTTAACATGTTTAACAGTGCATGAATTGTTGTCTAAAACAAAAAAGAATGATGCATTTTATGGCTGGATCTGTTTTTATCACTTTCTGAAATGGACGTTGAAAATGAGCTTATCTCAGCCAGCAGAGAGGTCAAATCACAGTAATGCAAACTCAGTCAGAGACATAGATTTTCACCTGCAACTTGCTTTAACATGTTTAACAGTGCATGAAATGTTGTCTAAAACAAAAAAGAATGATGCATTTTATGGCTGGATCTGTTTTATCACTTTCTGAATTGGACGTTGAAAATGAGCTTATGAGGTCAAATCACAGTAATGCAAACTCAGTCAGAGACATAGATTTTCACTTGCAACTTGCTTTAACATGTTTAACAGTGCATGAATTGTTGTCTAAAACAAAAAAGAATGATGCATTTTATGGCTGGATCTGTTTTTATCACTTTCTGAAATGGACGTTGAAAATGAGCTTATCTCAGCCAGCAGAGAGGTCAAATCACAGTAATGCAAACTCTGTCAGAGACATAGATTTTCACCTGCAACTTGCTTTAACATGTTTAACAGTGCATGAAATGTTGTCTAAAACAAAAAAGAATGATGCATTTTATGGCTGGATCTGTTTTATCACTTTCTGAATTGGACGTTGAAAATGAGCTTATGAGGTCAAATCACAGTAATGCAAACTCAGTCAGAGACATAGATTTTCACTTGCAACTTGCTTTAACATGTTTAACAGTGCATGAATTGTTGTCTAAAACAAAAAAGAATGATGCATTTTATGGCTGGATCTGTTTTTATCACTTTCTGAAATGGACGTTGAAAATGAGCTTATCTCAGCCAGCAGAGAGGTCAAATCACAGTAATGCAAACTCAGTCAGAGACATAGATTTTCACTTGCAACTTGCTTTAACATGTTTAACAGTGCATGAATTGTTGTCTAAAACAAAAAAGAATGATGCATTTTATGGCTGGATCTGTTTTTATCACTTTCTGAAATGGACGTTGAAAATGAGCTTATCTCAGCCAGCAGAGTGGTCAAATCACAGTAATGCAAACTCAGTCAGAGACATAGATTTTCACCTGCAACTTGCTTTAACATGTTTAACAGTGCATGAAATGTTGTCTAAAACAAAAAAGAATGATGCATTTTATGGCTGGATCTGTTTTATCACTTTCTGAATTGGACGTTGAAAATGAGCTTATGAGGTCAAATCACAGTAATGCAAACTCAGTCAGAGACATAGATTTTCACTTGCAACTTGCTTTAACATGTTTAACAGTGCATGAATTGTTGTCTAAAACAAAAAAGAATGATGCATTTTATGGCTGGATCTGTTTTTATCACTTTCTGAAATGGACGTTGAAAATGAGCTTATCTCAGCCAGCAGAGAGGTCAAATCACAGTAATGCAAACTCAGTCAGAGACATAGATTTTCACCTGCAACTTGCTTTAACATGTTTAACAGTGCATGAAATGTTGTCTAAAACAAAAAAGAATGATGCATTTTATGGCTGGATCTGTTTTATCACTTTCTGAATTGGACGTTGAAAATGAGCTTATGAGGTCAAATCACAGTAATGCAAACTCAGTCAGAGACATAGATTTTCACTTGCAACTTGCTTTAACATGTTTAACAGTGCATGAATTGTTGTCTAAAACAAAAAAGAATGATGCATTTTATGGCTGGATCTGTTTTTATCACTTTCTGAAATGGACGTTGAAAATGAGCTTATCTCAGCCAGCAGAGAGGTCAAATCACAGTAATGCAAACTCTGTCAGAGACATAGATTTTCACCTGCAACTTGCTTTAACATGTTTAACAGTGCATGAAATGCTGTCTAAAACAAAAAAGAATGATGCATTTTATGGCTGCATCTGTTTTTATTACTTTCTAAAATGGACGTTGAAAATGAGCTCATCTCAGCCAGCAGAGAGGTCAAATCACAGTAATGCAAACTCAGTCAGAGACATAGATTTTCACTTGCAACTTGCTTTAACATGTTTAACAGTGCATGAATTGTTGTCTAAAACAAAAAAGAATGATGCATTTTATGGCTGGATCTGTTTTATCACTTTCTGAATTGGACGTTGAAAATGAGCTTATCTCAGCCAGCAGAGAGGTCAAATCACAGTAATGCAAACTCAGTCAGAGACATAGATTTTCACTTGCAACTTGCTTTAACATGTTTAACAGAGCATGAATTGTTGTCTAAAACAAAAAAGAATGATGCATTTTATGGCTGGATCTGTTTTATCACTTTCTGAATTGGACGTTGAAAATGAGCTTATGAGGTCAAATCACAGTAATGCAAACTCAGTCAGAGACATAGATTTTCACTTGCAACTTGCTGTAACATGTTTAACAGTGCATGAAATGTTGTCTAAAACAAAAAAGAATGATGCATTTTATGGCTGGATCTGTTTTTATCACTTTCTGAATTGGACGTTGAAAATGAGCTTATCTCAGCCAGCAGAGAGGTCAAATCACAGTAATGCAAACTCAGTCAGAGACATAGATTTTCACTTGCAACTTGCTTTAACATGTTTAACAGTGCATGAATTGTTGTCTAAAACAAAAAAGAATGATGCATTTTATGGCTGGATCTGTTTTATCACTTTCTGAAATGGACGTTGAAAATGAGCTTATCTCAGCCAGCAGAGAGGTCAAATCACAGTAATGCAAACTCAGTCAGAGACATAGATTTTCACTTGCAACTTGCTTTAACATGTTTAACAGTGCATGAATTGTTGTCTAAAACAAAAAAGAATGATGCATTTTATGGCTGGATCTGTTTTTATCACTTTCTGAAATGGACGTTGAAAATGAGCTTATCTCAGCCAGCAGAGTGGTCAAATCACAGTAATGCAAACTCAGTCAGAGACATAGATTTTCACCTGCAACTTGCTTTAACATGTTTAACAGTGCATGAAATGTTGTCTAAAACAAAAAAGAATGATGCATTTTATGGCTGGATCTGTTTTATCACTTTCTGAATTGGACGTTGAAAATGAGCTTATGAGGTCAAATCACAGTAATGCAAACTCAGTCAGAGACATAGATTTTCACTTGCAACTTGCTTTAACATGTTTAACAGTGCATGAATTGTTGTCTAAAACAAAAAAGAATGATGCATTTTATGGCTGGATCTGTTTTTATCACTTTCTGAAATGGACGTTGAAAATGAGCTTATCTCAGCCAGCAGAGAGGTCAAATCACAGTAATGCAAACTCWGTCAGAGACATAGATTTTCACCTGCAACTTGCTTTAACATGTTTAACAGTGCATGAAATGTTGTCTAAAACAAAAAAGAATGATGCATTTTATGGCTGGATCTGTTTTTATTACTTTCTGAATTGGACGTTGAAAATGAGCTTATCTCAGCCAGCAGAGAGGTCAAATCACAGTAATGCAAACTCAGTCAGAGACATAGATTTTCACTTGCAACTTGCTTTAACATGTTTAACAGTGCATGAATTGTTGTCTAAAACAAAAAAGAATGATGCATTTTATGGCTGGATCTGTTTTTATCACTTTCTGAAATGGACGTTGAAAATGAGCTTATCTCAGCCAGCAGAGAGGTCAAATCACAGTAATGCAAACTCTGTCAGAGACATAGATTTTCACCTGCAACTTGCTTTAACATGTTTAACAGTGCATGAAATGTTGTCTAAAACAAAAAAGAATGATGCATTTTATGGCTGCATCTGTTTTTATTACTTTCTGAAATGGACGTTGAAAATGAGCTCATCTCAGCCAGCAGAGAGGTCAAATCACAGTAATGCAAACTCAGTCAGAGACATAGATTTTCACTTGCAACTTGCTTTAACATGTTTAACAGTGCATGAATTGTTGTCTAAAACAAAAAAGAATGATGCATTTTATGGCTGGATCTGTTTTATCACTTTCTGAATTGGACGTTGAAAATGAGCTTATCTCAGCCAGCAGAGAGGTCAAATCACAGTAATGCAAACTCAGTCAGAGACATAGATTTTCACTTGCAACTTGCTTTAACATGTTTAACAGAGCATGAATTGTTGTCTAAAACAAAAAAGAATGATGCATTTTATGGCTGGATCTGTTTTATCACTTTCTGAATTGGACGTTGAAAATGAGCTTATCTCAGCCAGCAGAGAGGTCAAATCACAGTAATGCAAACTCAGTCAGAGACATAGATTTTCACTTGCAACTTGCTTTAACATGTTTAACAGTGTATGAATTGTTGTCTAAAACAAAAAAGAATGATGCATTTTATGGCTGGATCTGTTTTTATCACTTTCTGAAATGGACGTTGAAAATGAGCTTATCTCAGCCAGCAGAGAGGTCAAATCACAGCAGAGGTGGGACCAAGTCATTGTTTGGCAAGTCACAAGTAAGTCTCAATTCATTGCCCTCAAGTCCCGAGTCAAGTCCCGAGTCAAGACAGGCAAGTCCCGAGTCAAGTCCCGAGTCAAAGGCAACAAGTCTCAAGTCAAGTCCAAAGTCCTGCAGTTTGATTTTCGAGTCTTTTCGAGTCTTTATAACAGAAAAATAAAATATATACAGATTAGGTATGGTTGTAAGATCTATTAATTAAACAAACCTTTTTTTATTAAAGAACATCGCTCAGATATATAAAAATACAAATGCAATTTTCTGAAAAAGTACTGAACAGTGCTGCGTCACGTCTCCACAGCATAATGCACAAGAACGAGTTCCACCAAAAAAAGACTCCATTTTGCCTCACATCACACAGAAATTGCAGGTCTACTGCTGTCTAATTCATTAAGTTTAGTTGTACTATGTTATGTCTTCGGTGATCAACTTGTGATTAACCAAAATTACATAACCTCAATGTGGTAGCAGTAGACCAACTCCTGTATATGCTGCAAAGTTAAATTGAGTGAAATTGGAATTTTGTCAATTGAATCTCGTCTGTGCTAAAGAGATGGAGTTGCAAATCTGTCTAGCAGCAATGTAAAATGGTAGCACATATTGTTAATGAAGTAGGCTACTTCATACAAACAATAAAGTTGTTTTCTTCACATAACGTTGAAGAGCTTTGCTCTCTACCTTGTGTGATGCTCGTGCACGGATTTCCTCTGTTTGTGGACAAAACTGATTGCGAGTTCTCAAATTTTCTCTCGCTCTCAAATATGCACTGCTCACACACAAATTTTCTTGAGCGCTCTCAGAGATTATATGCAAACTCACAATTTGTGTCGTGTTCCCTCTTCCTTTCATGCTTTTTGATATGATTCATATTGCTGCACTGTTTAATAACAATAACCAAAATACTAAAATAGACTTACATATTAAATGTTTAATCTAATGAACCATAACATTTTTGGTTGTTTTATATGATGAGATATTTTCAGTTTCAAACACTTAAAGACAGAGAATAGACCAGTGGTGCCCCCCTGAAAATTTGCTTAAGGGGGGCCAGAAGAGGCCAGCTACGTCAGTGGCACCAATCAATCCACAATAATTTAGTGGCTGCTATTTATTTATTGAAATATTGCATTGTATTGCATTTATGTAAGTAGATTTAAATAAATAATGTCAACAGCAAAATCATATCGGTTGGCCACAGGGGTGGCTAGAGTTTACACAGGGGTAACACCCCTTGTAAAGGGGTTTACACCACTATAAGGCACCCCTGGAATAGATGTTGGATGTAAAAAATACATTTTATTTTAAAAGCATTTAAACAAAAACTAATGCAAGCAGAAATGTAACTGTGATAAAAATAAGGAAACACTTGAAAAGGTATTATAGCCTACTGTACTATTCACTCTTCAAATAAATCTCACTATCAATCTCATTTTATCATGGCAGCTAAAATAAAGTAAACTAGTGTTTGCTGGCTTCCACTTTACTGATGAGATTGTGGAGGACATTTTCCATGTCATCCTCTTCATTTTGAGGAAAGCTGTGCCACAGGGCCCCTGAACACGTATATTGGCATGTACTGTGTTTTGAACAGTAGCCTACTACAGTAAAGAACTTCAATTGATCAGTTGTGGTAATACTATAGTTGCTATGGTAACACAAGTGTAATATAAACAAATTACCCAGTGCTGTATTATTTTACAATATAGGGTATTTTATACTACAAATCACTACACTTTGTATTATTTTATCTGTTCACTATTGGTAATACTACTGTATTATGAAGCATTAATTAACAAGTCGTAAATAATACTAGCCTAAAACATAAGTATAATACAAGTATACAACAAGTATAATACTCAAAAACACTAGAATTTATTAAAGAATTTACCTTAACCTTTTAGTTTTTTGTGTACTGTTAATAAATAGTAAAGCAAGAAAGAAACCATATCAACATTCTTGGAATAACCCTTCGCTAAGCCTCGCCCTCCTTAGTTACTGTTGCTACGCCTGTCAAGCTTTCATGCCTGGCACATCTCTTACAGTGTGTATGCGCTGGTGTCAGACATTCCCAAGGATTTAATTAGTCATTTTTGGCAAACAGGTGAGATATCTGAGAAAGCCAGACAAAAGAGGACTGCAGTATACATTACAGGGGTATATTCACAACATAATAGCAACTGATTAGAAAATAATTTTATCAAAATTGAAGCAAGGTTAGCCTAGCCACCTCATACGCTGAACATTCAACAGCATAGTTCATGCACAGCAGGAGAGGTGAAATTATAAAATAATCTAATAACCTAAGAAACTGATGGATTTGTGCCGAATATTAGCATCATTGACCCATAACAGTGTACAGTACCTATTACTGTCAGCATGTTTGTGTGCTCTTTATCCAGTTTTTATTCAAATTTGCAGTTAAGTGGAAGAACAAAAATTGAAATGCACAATCATTAAAGTATAAATAACAGAAGTGAACAAATAGATTTTTCCTACCAGCAAATATTAGTGTATGTATTTATATGCGTTACAATAGCGAGGGTTTAAACTAAGCAGTTTAAACCCTCGCTAAATACTTGCCCTGCCCAAATTTTCACTGGCCCCACCAAAAAAAAAAAAGAAGTTAATCGCTATTTGAATGTGCGTGTGTGTGTGTGTGTGTGTGTGTGTGTGTGTGTGTATACACACACACACACACACACACAGTTGATTTCAGAATTATTAGTCCCCCTAAATTATTAGCACCCGTTTATTTTTTTCCCCAATTTCTATTTAACAGAGAACAGATTTTCTCAGCACATTTCTAAACATAATAGTTTTAATAACTCATCTCTAATAACTGATTTATTTTATCTTTGTCATGATGACTGTAAATAATATTTTACTAGATATTCTTCAAGACACTTCTATACAGCTTAAAGTGACATTTAAAGGCTTAACTAGGGTAATTAGGTTAACTAGGCAGGTTAGGGTAATTAGGCTAGTTATTGTATAATGATGGTTTGTTCTGTAGACAGTCTGAAAAACAATTAGCTTAAGAGGCTAATAAATTTTACCTTAAAATGGTTAAAAAAATGTTTTTATTCTAGCCAAAATAAAACAAATAAGATTTTGTTCAGAGGAAAAAATATTATCAGACAAAATATCAACATTTCTTTGCTTTTTTAAACATCATTTAGGAAATATTTTAAAAAGAAAAAACAAAAAACAAAAGGGGGCTAATAAATCTGTATATATATTTACGGTAATTTTTAAAATGTTTAAGGAAAACTATTCAGTTCATCAAGGCTATATTTATAAATGTAAAAAAGGTGTAATTGTTAAATATTTATTAAAATTTTAAATAACTGCTTTGTTATTGTATTTAGTTTCAAATAAAATAATTACTCCAGACATTATTGATTTTATAACTATTACCATTAATAAATATAATAATAATTAATATTAGTGATTTCTGAAGGATCATGTGACTGGAGTAATGAAGCTAAAATCTCATCTTTAAAATCACTGGAATAAATGAATAAATTAAATGATAAACTACTTTTAAACAGTTATTTTATAGTGCAATATTTCACAATTTGTATTTATGATGAAATAATTGCAGCCCTGGTGAGCAGAAGAAGCTTGTTTTAACATGTTTAATCATACTGACCCCAAACTTTTGTGTATTGTGTATAGAATATTTTATAAGTGAAAATGTGCACTTTAATTTTAACAACCCACAGACATCGTCACCAAATACAAATCGAGGTCAGACTTTCTCATATATACAGAGCCTCACTTCAATTTTCAGGTTTTGTAGAAATCGATCAATTGAATTAATCAATCTATTAAAGAAACGTTGACTATAATTCTGTATTTTAGGCTTAAATTATAGAGAGACATAGCAGATGAACCGAGACTGCATCAGATCAATGTAAATCTTTCTTTCGAGCTGTCAGTGCGGAAATGAACAAAACAACAGGCCTAATACAACATAGGCCTATTATACGATTAAAATATGGAAAAATTAACAGATAGTAATTTCGGTCAATTTTCCTGACGGATAAACCGAGATCAGGCTGGATAAACAGCTCTCGGTAATATTTCAGCATGCTTTCACTTTCGCATTTACCGGTTAAGATTCGAATGACATCTCGCCCTGCTCATCATTCCCTCTTCATATAGCCGTATATATGGCTATTACACGATCATGATACACTGTGATATAGCCTGGGTCGTTAGTTCGTTGCATTGTTTTGTTTTCTCGCTACAATCGATACGTTCAATTGGACAGAGACCGTCTCATTCAGGCGATCTTGGACTGATTGATTTGGCGCGGAAGCGAGCGCAACTGCTGGATATATGCTAAAAAAAACTCGCTAACGGGTGAAACGAGACAGATTCCGAAACAAACGTCTATGTGTGAAAGCACCGTAAGATTGTATTTGCACACAATTGACAGACAGTCGCAGCACGCAGCTCTGGCTCGATCTGTCAGGCAAAAAGGCAGCAGCTGGCCCGATCGAGCCAGTAACATTTTGTACACTGGCCCGAGTGTCTCGCAAGCTGGCCCCGGGCCATCGGGCAGTCCTTATTGTCGAGCCCTGGCTCATAATATCGAGTTGAAAAAAAAGAAAGACCGCTGGAAAGCATAACCTGCTTTGTTTTTTTTTTATTTTTTTTTTATAAGAAACACAGTTTAGATCTGTTTAGGATAAGAGGAGTGTGAGTTATTGCCACCTATCATTGAATGTGAATATAGAAAACAAAACCAACTTAGCTTAACTCCTTTACCGCCCCTCACACAGCTTGATCCACGCTGGCATTTCTCCTCTTGGGCTTTGGTTTTGAAAAGGGAAAAAATCCCACCACCCAGTCCAAACTTTTAGGATAGCGGGTGTCAGATTTGCACAATCCAATTGCGCAACGATTTGGCTTGTTTCCCTCGCTCGAAAGCTTGACAGAGCCTCTGCCCGTAGCTACGATTGGTAAGCCGCGATTGGTGGGTGGCTGTTTTTGGGCGTGGCTTAGCGAAGTGTCAGTTTAACAGGAGGATCCCGTGAGAGCAAAAGCACTGAAGGTATGAGACGCCATCGTAAACAAAAGTCAAGCGAACGCAAAGAGACTGAATGCACGAGAGAGTGAGAGAGGAGAGAGAGAGAGGTGTATGTTGTATGTGAGAGAGAGAGAGAGAGAGAGAGAGAGAGAGAGAGAGAGAGCGAGAGAGAGAGGTGTATGTTGTATGTGAGAGAGAGAGAGAGAGAGAGAGAGAGAGAGAGCGAGAGAGAGCGAGTATTGGCACGCGAGTATTGGCTCGATCTCAAGTTCAAATTCAAATTCTCTCTGCGTTCGCTTGACTTTTGTCCACTCCGGCGCCTCATAGTAGTCACGTTGGATACTGTCGAATCAAAACAATCTACCGTGCTTCGATTGGACGTCATGCCGAAAGCGCGCATGCTCACACACATGTGCGCGCATGCTGTCACACACACGCACACATAAACGGGGAGAGAGAGAGAGCGGTTCATGTCAACATACTTTTTTATCTTTGGGCTTTTCATGGGAAGCAGCAAGTCTTTACAAGTCAATAGGGGCAAGTCCTAGTCAAAGTCCAAGTCATTTATGTTCAAGTCCAAGTCGAGTTGCAAGTCTTTTTATATTTTGTCAAGTCGAGTCTAAAGTCATCAAATTCATGACTCGAGTCTGACTCGAGTCCAAGTCACATGACTCGAGTCCACACCTCTGAATCACAGTAATGCAAACTCAGTCAGAGACATAGATTTTCACCTGCAACTTGCTTTAACATGTTTAACAGTGCATGAAATGTTGTCTAAAACAAAAAAGAATGATGCATTTTATGGCTGGATCTGTTTTATCACTTTCTGAATTGGACGTTGAAAATGAGCTTATGAGGTCAAATCACAGTAATGCAAACTCAGTCAGAGACATAGATTTTCACTTGCAACTTGCTGTAACATGTTTAACAGTGCATGAATTGTTGTCTAAAACAAAAAAGAATGATGCATTTTATGGCTAGATCTGTTTTTATCACTTTTTGAATTGGACGTTGAAAATGAGCTTATGAGGTCAAATCACAGTAATGCAAACTCAGTCAGAGACATAGATTTTCACTTGCAACTTGCTTTAACATGTTTAACAGTGTATGAATTGTTGTCTAAAACAAAAAAGAATGATGCATTTTATGGCTGGATCTGTTTTTATCACTTTCTGAAATGGACGTTGAAAATGAGCTTATCTCAGCCAGCAGAGAGGTCAAATCACAGTAATGCAAACTCAGTCAGAGACATAGATTTTCACCTGCAACTTGCTTTAACATGTTTAACAGTGCATGAAATGTTGTCTAAAACAAAAAAGAATGATGCATTTTATGGCTGGATCTGTTTTATCACTTTCTGAATTGGACGTTGAAAATGAGCTTATGAGGTCAAATCACAGTAATGCAAACTCAGTCAGAGACATAGATTTTCACTTGCAACTTGCTGTAACATGTTTAACAGTGCATGAATTGTTGTCTAAAACAAAAAAGAATGATGCATTTTATGGCTGGATCTGTTTTTATCACTTTCTGAATTGGACGTTGAAAATGAGCTTATCTCAGCCAGCAGAGAGGTCAAATCACAGTAATGCAAACTCAGTCAGAGACATAGATTTTCACTTGCAACTTGCTTTAACATGTTTAACAGTGCATGAATTGTTGTCTAAAACAAAAAAGAATGATGCATTTTATGGCTGGATCTGTTTTATCACTTTCTGAAATGGACGTTGAAAATGAGCTTATCTCAGCCAGCAGAGAGGTCAAATCACAGTAATGCAAACTCAGTCAGAGACATAGATTTTCACTTGCAACTTGCTTTAACATGTTTAACAGTGCATGAATTGTTGTCTAAAACAAAAAAGAATGATGCATTTTATGGCTGGATCTGTTTTTATCACTTTCTGAAATGGACGTTGAAAATGAGCTTATCTCAGCCAGCAGAGAGGTCAAATCACAGTAATGCAAACTCAGTCAGAGACATAGATTTTCACTTGCAACTTGCTTTAACATGTTTAACAGTGCATGAATTGTTGTCTAAAACAAAAAAAGAATGATGCATTTTATGGCTGGATCTGTTTTTATCACTTTCTGAAATGGACGTTGAAAATGAGCTTATCTCAGCCAGCAGAGTGGTCAAATCACAGTAATGCAAACTCAGTCAGAGACATAGATTTTCACCTGCAACTTGCTTTAACATGTTTAACAGTGCATGAAATGTTGTCTAAAACAAAAAAGAATGATGCATTTTATGGCTGGATCTGTTTTATCACTTTCTGAATTGGACGTTGAAAATGAGCTTATGAGGTCAAATCACAGTAATGCAAACTCAGTCAGAGACATAGATTTTCACTTGTAACTTGCTTTAACATGTTTAACAGTGCATGACTTGTTGTCTAAAACAAAAAAGAATGATGCATTTTATGGCTGGATCTGTTTTTATCACTTTCTGAAATGGACGTTGAAAATGAGCTTATCTCAGCCAGCAGAGAGGTCAAATCACAGTAATGCAAACTCAGTCAGAGACATAGATTTTCACTTGCAACTTGCTTTAACATGTTTAACAGTGCATGAATTGTTGTCTAAAACAAAAAGAATGATGCATTTTATGGCTGGATCTGTTTTTATCACTTTCTGAAATGGACGTTGAAAATGAGCTTATCTCAGCCAGCAGAGAGGTCAAATCACAGTAATGCAAACTCAATCAGAGACATAGATTTTCACTTGCAACTTGCTTTAACATGTTTAACAGTGCATGAATTGTTGTCTAAAACAAAAAAGAATGATGCATTTTATGGCTGGATCTGTTTTATCACTTTCTGAATTGGACGTTGAAAATGAGCTTATCTCAGCCAGCAGAGAGGTCAAATCACAGTAATGCAAACTCAGTCAGAGACATAGATTTTCACTTGCAACTTGCTTTAACATGTTTAACAGTGCATGAATTGTTGTCTAAAACAAAAAAGAATGATGCATTTTATGGCTGGATCTGTTTTTATCACTTTCTGAATTGGACGTTGAAAATGAGCTTATGAGGTCAAATCACAGTAATGCAAACTCAGTCAGAGACATAGATTTTCACCTGCAACTTGCTTTAACATGTTTAACAGTGTATGAATTGTTGTCTAAAACAAAAAAGAATGATGCATTTTATGGCTGGATCTGTTTTTATCACTTTCTGAAATGGACGTTGAAAATGAGCTTATCTCAGCCAGCAGAGAGGTCAAATCACAGTAATGCAAACTCAGTCAGAGACATAGATTTTCACCTGCAACTTGCTTTAACATGTTTAACAGTGCATGAAATGTTGTCCAAAACAAAAAAGAATGATGCATTTTATGGCTGGATCTGTTTTATCACTTTCTGAATTGGACGTTGAAAATGAGCTTATGAGGTCAAATCACAGTAATGCAAACTCAGTCAGAGACATAGATTTTCACTTGCAACTTGCTTTAACATGTTTAACAGTGCATGAATTGTTGTCTAAAACAAAAAAGAATGATGCATTTTATGGCTGGAACTGTTTTTATCACTTTCTGAATTGGACGTTGAAAATGAGCTTATCTCAGCCAGCAGAGAGGTCAAATCACAGTAATGCAAACTCAGTCAGAGACATAGATTTTCACTTGCAACTTGCTTTAACATGTTTAACAGTGCATGAAATGTTGTCTAAAACAAAAAAGAATGATGCATTTTATGGCTGGATCTGTTTTATCACTTTCTGAATTGGACGTTGAAAATGAGCTTATGAGGTCAAATCACAGTAATGCAAACTCAGTCAGAGACATAGATTTTCACTTGCAACTTGCTTTAACATGTTTAACAGTGCATGACTTGTTGTCTAAAACAAAAAAGAATGATGCATTTTATGGCTGGATCTGTTTTTATCACTTTCTGAAATGGACGTTGAAAATGAGCTTATGAGGTCAAATCACAGTAATGCAAACTCAGTCAGAGACATAGATTTTCACTTGCAACTTGCTTTAATATGTTTAACAGTGCATGAATTGTTGTCTAAAACAAAAAAGAATGATGCATTTTATGGCTGGATCTGTTTTTATCACTTTCTGAAATGGACGTTGAAAATGAGCTTATCTCAGCCAGCAGAGTGGTCAAATCACAGTAATGCAAACTCAGTCAGAGACATAGATTTTCACCTGCAACTTGCTTTAACATGTTTAACAGTGCATGAGTTGTTGTCTAAAACAAAAAAGAATGATGCATTTTATGGCTGGATCTGTTTTATCACTTTCTGAATTGGACGTTGAAAATGAGCTTATGAGGTCAAATCACAGTAATGCAAACTCAGTCAGAGACATAGATTTTCACTTGCAACTTGCTTTAACATGTTTAACAGTGCATGAATTGTTGTCTAAAACAAAAAAGAATGATGCATTTTATGGCTGGATCTGTTTTATCACTTTCTGAATTGGACGTTGAAAATGAGCTTATCTCAGCCAGCAGAGAGGTCAAATCACAGTAATGCAAACTCAGTCAGAGACATAGATTTTCACTTGCAACTTGCTTTAACATGTTTAACAGTGCATGAATTGTTGTCTAAAACAAAAAAGAATGATGCATTTTATGGCTGGATCTGTTTTTATCACTTTCTGAATTGGACGTTGAAAATGAGCTTATGAGGTCAAATCACAGTAATGCAAACTCAGTCAGAGACATAGATTTTCACTTGCAACTTGCTTTAACATGTTTAACAGTGTATGAATTGTTGTCTAAAACAAAAAAGAATGATGCATTTTATGGCTGGATCTGTTTTTATCACTTTCTGAAATGGACGTTGAAAATGAGCTTATCTCAGCCAGCAGAGAGGTCAAATCACAGTAATGCAAACTCAGTCAGAGACATAGATTTTCACCTGCAACTTGCTTTAACATGTTTAACAGTGCATGAAATGTTGTCCAAAACAAAAAAGAATGATGCATTTTATGGCTGGATCTGTTTTATCACTTTCTGAATTGGACGTTGAAAATGAGCTTATGAGGTCAAATCACAGTAATGCAAACTCAGTCAGAGATATAGATTTTCACCTGCAACTTGCTTTAACATGTTTAACAGTGCATGAATTGTTGTCTAAAACAAAAAAGAATGATGCATTTTATGGCTGGATCTGTTTTTATCACTTTCTGAAATGGACGTTGAAAATGAGCTTATCTCAGCCAGCAGTGATGTCAAATCACAGTAATGCAAACTCAGTCAGAGACATAGATTTTCACTTGCAACTTGCTTTAACATGTTTAACAGTGCATGAATTGTTGTCTAAAACAAAAAAGAATGATGCATTTTATGGCTGGATCTGTTTTTATCACTTTCTGAAATGGACGTTGAAAATGAGCTTATCTCAGCCAGCAGAGAGGTCAAATCACAGTAATGCAAACTCAGTCAGAGACATAGATTTTCACCTGCAACTTGCTTTAACATGTTTAACAGTGCATGAAATGTTGTCTAAAACAAAAAAGAATGATGCATTTTATGGCTGGATCTGTTTTATCACTTTCTGAATTGGACGTTGAAAATGAGCTTATGAGGTCAAATCACAGTAATGCAAACTCAGTCAGAGACATAGATTTTCACTTGCAACTTGCTTTAACATGTTTAACAGTGCATGAATTGTTGTCTAAAACAAAAAAGAATGATGCATTTTATGGCTGGATCTGTTTTATCACTTTCTGAAATGGACGTTGAAAATGAGCTTATCTCAGCCAGCAGAGAGGTCAAATCACAGTAATGCAAACTCAGTCAGAGACATAGATTTTCACCTGCAACTTGCTTTAACATGTTTAACAGTGCATGAAATGTTGTCTAAAACAAAAAAGAATGATGCATTTTATGGCTGGATCTGTTTTATCACTTTCTGAATTGGACGTTGAAAATGAGCTTATGAGGTCAAATCACAGTAATGCAAACTCAGTCAGAGACATAGATTTTCACTTGCAACTTGCTTTAACATGTTTAACAGTGCATGAATTGTTGTCTAAAACAAAAAAGAATGATGCATTTTATGGCTGGATCTGTTTTTATCACTTTCTGAATTGGACGTTGAAAATGAGCTTATCTCAGCCAGCAGAGAGGTCAAATCACAGTAATGCAAACTCAGTCAGAGACATAGATTTTCACCTGCAACTTGCTTTAACATGTTTAACAGTGTTAAACATGTTAACAAATGTTGTCTAAAACAAAAAAGAATGATGCATTTTATGGCTGGATCTGTTTTATCACTTTCTGAATTGGACGTTGAAAATGAGCTTATGAGGTCAAATCACAGTAATGCAAACTCAGTCAGAGACATAGATTTTCACTTGCAACTTGCTTTAACATGTTTAACAGTGCATGAATTGTTGTCTAAAACAAAAAAGAATGATGCATTTTATGGCTGGATCTGTTTTTATCACTTTCTGAAATGGACGTTGAAAATGAGCTTATCTCAGCCAGCAGAGAGGTCAAATCACAGTAATGCAAACTCTGTCAGAGACATAGATTTTCACCTGCAACTTGCTTTAACATGTTTAACAGTGCATGAAATGTTGTCTAAAACAAAAAAGAATGATGCATTTTATGGCTGGATCTGTTTTTATTACTTTCTGAATTGGACGTTGAAAATGAGCTTATCTCAGCCAGCAGAGAGGTCAAATCACAGTAATGCAAACTCAGTCAGAGACATAGATTTTCACTTGCAACTTGCTTTAACATGTTTAACAGTGCATGAATTGTTGTCTAAAACAAAAAAGAATGATGCATTTTATGGCTGGATCTGTTTTATCACTTTCTGAATTGGACGTTGAAAATGAGCTTATCTCAGCCAGCAGAGAGGTCAAATCACAGTAATGCAAACTCAGTCAGAGACATAGATTTTCACTTGCAACTTGCTTTAACATGTTTAACAGTGCATGAATTGTTGTCTAAAACAAAAAAGAATGATGCATTTTATGGCTGGATCTGTTTTATCACTTTCTGAATTGGACGTTGAAAATGAGCTTATCTCAGCCAGCAGAGAGGTCAAATCACAGTAATGCAAACTCAGTCAGAGACATAGATTTTCACTTGCAACTTGCTTTAACATGTTTAACAGTGCATGAATTGTTGTCTAAAACAAAAAAGAATGATGCATTTTATGGCTGGATCTGTTTTTATCACTTTCTGAAATGGACGTTGAAAATGAGCTTATCTCAGCCAGCAGAGAGGTCAAATCACAGTAATGCAAACTCAGTCAGAGACATAGATTTTCACTTGCAACTTGCTTTAACATGTTTAACAGTGTATGAATTGTTGTCTAAAACAAAAAAGAATGATGCATTTTATGGCTGGAACTGTTTTTATCACTTTCTGAAATGGACGTTGAAAATGAGCTTATCTCAGCCAGCAGAGAGGTCAAATCACAGTAATGCAAACTCAGTCAGAGACATATTTTTTTCACCTGCAACTTGCTTTAACATGTTTAACAGTGCATGAAATGTTGTCTAAAACAAAAAAGAATGATGCATTTTATGGCTAGATCTGTTTTATCACTTTCTGAATTGGACGTTGAAAATGAGCTTATGAAGTCAAATCACAGTAATGCAAACTCAGTCAGAGACATAGATTTTCACTTGCAACTTGCTTTAACATGTTTAACAGCGCATGAATTGTTGTCTAAAACAAAAAAGAATGATGCATTTTATGGCTGGATCTGTTTTTATCACTTTCTGAATTGGACGTTGAAAATGAGCTTATCTCAGCCAGCAGAGAGGTCAAATCACAGTAATGCAAACTCAGTCAGAGACATAGATTTTCACTTGCAACTTGCTTTAACATGTTTAACAGTGCATGAATTGTTGTCTAAAACAAAAAAAAAAATGATGCATTTTATGGCTGGATCTGTTTTTATCACTTTCTGAAATGGACGTTGAAAATGAGCTAATCTCAGCCAGCAGAGTGGTCAAATCACAGTAATGCAAACTCAGTCAGAGACATAGATTTTCACCTGCAACTTGCTTTAACATGTTTAACAGTGCATGAGTTGTTGTCTAAAACAAAAAAGAATGATGCATTTTATGGCTGGATCTGTTTTATCACTTTCTGAATTGGACGTTGAAAATGAGCTTATGAGGTCAAATCACAGTAATGCAAACTCAGTCAGAGACATAGATTTTCACTTGCAACTTGCTTTAACATGTTTAACAGTGCATGAATTGTTGTCTAAAACAAAAAAGAATGATGCATTTTATGGCTGGATCTGTTTTTATCACTTTCTGAATTGGACGTTGAAAATGAGCTTATCTCAGCCAGCAGAGAGGTCAAATCACAGTAATGCAAACTCAGTCAGAGACATAGATTTTCACCTGCAACTTGCTTTAACATGTTTAACAGTGCATGAAATGTTGTCTAAAACAAAAAAGAATGATGCATTTTATGGCTGGATCTGTTTTATCACTTTCTGAATTGGACGTTGAAAATGAGCTTATGAGGTCAAATCACAGTAATGCAAACTCAGTCAGAGACATAGATTTTCACTTGCAACTTGCTTTAACATGTTTAACAGTGCATGAATTGTTGTCTAAAACAAAAAAGAATGATGCATTTTATGGCTGGATCTGTTTTTATCACTTTCTGAAATGGACGTTGAAAATGAGCTTATCTCAGCCAGCAGAGAGGTCAAATCACAGTAATGCAAACTCTGTCAGAGACATAGATTTTCACCTGCAACTTGCTTTAACATGTTTAACAGTGCATGAAATGTTGTCTAAAACAAAAAAGAATGATGCATTTTATGGCTGGATCTGTTTTTATTACTTTCTGAATTGGACGTTGAAAATGAGCTTATCTCAGCCAGCAGAGAGGTCAAATCACAGTAATGCAAACTCAGTCAGAGACATAGATTTTCACTTGCAACTTGCTTTAACATGTTTAACAGTGCATGAATTGTTGTCTAAAACAAAAAAGAATGATGCATTTTATGGCTGGATCTGTTTTTATCACTTTCTGAAATGGACGTTGAAAATGAGCTTATCTCAGCCAGCAGAGAGGTCAAATCACAGTAATGCAAACTCAGTCAGAGACATAGATTTTCACCTGCAACTTGCTTTAACATGTTTAACAGTGCATGAAATGTTGTCTAAAACAAAAAAGAATGATGCATTTTATGGCTGGATCTGTTTTATCACTTTCTGAATTGGACGTTGAAAATGAGCTTATGAGGTCAAATCACAGTAATGCAAACTCAGTCAGAGACATAGATTTTCACTTGCAACTTGCTTTAACATGTTTAACAGTGCATGAATTGTTGTCTAAAACAAAAAAGAATGATGCATTTTATGGCTGGATCTGTTTTTATCACTTTCTGAAATGGACGTTGAAAATGAGCTTATCTCAGCCAGCAGAGAGGTCAAATCACAGTAATGCAAACTCTGTCAGAGACATAGATTTTCACCTGCAACTTGCTTTAACATGTTTAACAGTGCATGAAATGTTGTCTAAAACAAAAAAGAATGATGCATTTTATGGCTGGATCTGTTTTTATTACTTTCTGAATTGGACGTTGAAAATGAGCTTATCTCAGCCAGCAGAGAGGTCAAATCACAGTAATGCAAACTCAGTCAGAGACATAGATTTTCACTTGCAACTTGCTTTAACATGTTTAACAGTGCATGAATTGTTGTCTAAAACAAAAAAGAATGATGCATTTTATGGCTGGATCTGTTTTATCACTTTCTGAATTGGACGTTGAAAATGAGCTTATCTCAGCCAGCAGAGAGGTCAAATCACAGTAATGCAAACTCAGTCAGAGACATAGATTTTCACTTGCAACTTGCTTTAACATGTTTAACAGTGCATGAATTGTTGTCTAAAACAAAAAAGAATGATGCATTTTATGGCTGGATCTGTTTTATCACTTTCTGAAATGGACGTTGAAAATGAGCTTATCTCAGCCAGCAGAGAGGTCAAATCACAGTAATGCAAACTCAGTCAGAGACATAGATTTTCACTTGCAACTTGCTTTAACATGTTTAACAGTGTATGAATTGTTGTCTAAAACAAAAAAGAATGATGCATTTTATGGCTGGATCTGTTTTTATCACTTTCTGAAATGGACGTTGAAAATGAGCTTATCTCAGCCAGCAGAGAGGTCAAATCACAGTAATGCAAACTCAGTCAGAGACATATTTTTTTCACCTGCAACTTGCTTTAACATGTTTAACAGTGCATGAAATGTTGTCTAAAACAAAAAAGAATGATGCATTTTATGGCTGGATCTGTTTTATCACTTTCTGAATTGGACGTTGAAAATGAGCTTATGAAGTCAAATCACAGTAATGCAAACTCAGTCAGAGACATAGATTTTCACTTGCAACTTGCTTTAACATGTTTAACAGTGCATGAATTGTTGTCTAAAACAAAAAAGAATGATGCATTTTATGGCTGGATCTGTTTTTATCACTTTCTGAATTGGACGTTGAAAATGAGCTTATCTCAGCCAGCAGAGAGGTCAAATCACAGTAATGCAAACTCAGTCAGAGACATAGATTTTCACTTGCAACTTGCTTTAACATGTTTAACAGTGCATGAATTGTTGTCTAAAAAAAAAAAATAATGCATTTTATGGCTGGATCTGATTTTATCACATTCTGAATTTAACATTGAAAATGAGCTTTTCTCAGCCAGCAGAGGTCAAAATAAGCAGTAATGCAAACTCAGTCAGAGACATAGATTTTCACTTGCAACTTGCTTTAACATGTTTAACAGTGTATGAATTGTTGTCTAAAACAAAAAAGAATGATGCATTTTATGGCTGGAACTGTTTTTATCACTTTCTGAAATGGACGTTGAAAATGAGCTTATCTCAGCCAGCAGAGAGGTCAAATCACAGTAATGCAAACTCAGTCAGAGACATAGATTTTCACTTGCAACTTGCTTTAACATGTTTAACAGTGCATGAATTGTTGTCTAAAACAAAAAAGAATGATGCATTTTATGGCTGGATCTGTTTTATCACTTTCTGAATTGGACGTTGAAAATGAGCTTATGAAGTCAAATCACAGTAATGCAAACTCAGTCAGAGACATAGATTTTCACTTGCAACTTGCTTTAACATGTTTAACAGCGCATGAATTGTTGTCTAAAACAAAAAAGAATGATGCATTTTATGGCTGGATCTGTTTTTATCACTTTCTGAATTGGACGTTGAAAATGAGCTTATCTCAGCCAGCAGAGAGGTCAAATCACAGTAATGCAAACTCAGTCAGAGACATAGATTTTCACTTGCAACTTGCTTTAACATGTTTAACAGTGCATGAATTGTTGTCTAAAACAAAAAAAAATGATGCATTTTATGGCTGGATCTGTTTTTATCACTTTCTGAAATGGACGTTGAAAATGAGCTTATCTCAGCCAGCAGAGTGGTCAAATCACAGTAATGCAAACTCAGTCAGAGACATAGATTTTCACCTGCAACTTGCTTTAACATGTTTAACAGTGCATGAGTTGTTGTCTAAAACAAAAAAGAATGATGCATTTTATGGCTGGATCTGTTTTATCACTTTCTGAATTGGACGTTGAAAATGAGCTTATGAGGTCAAATCACAGTAATGCAAACTCAGTCAGAGACATAGATTTTCACTTGCAACTTGCTTTAACATGTTTAACAGTGCATGAATTGTTGTCTAAAACAAAAAAGAATGATGCATTTTATGGCTGGATCTGTTTTTATCACTTTCTGAATTGGACGTTGAAAATGAGCTTATCTCAGCCAGCAGAGAGGTCAAATCACAGTAATGCAAACTCAGTCAGAGACATAGATTTTCACCTGCAACTTGCTTTAACATGTTTAACAGTGCATGAAATGTTGTCTAAAACAAAAAAGAATGATGCATTTTATGGCTGGATCTGTTTTATCACTTTCTGAATTGGACGTTGAAAATGAGCTTATGAGGTCAAATCACAGTAATGCAAACTCAGTCAGAGACATAGATTTTCACTTGCAACTTGCTTTAACATGTTTAACAGTGCATGAATTGTTGTCTAAAACAAAAAAGAATGATGCATTTTATGGCTGGAACTGTTTTTATCACTTTCTGAAATGGACGTTGAAAATGAGCTTATCTCAGCCAGCAGAGAGGTCAAATCACAGTAATGCAAACTCTGTCAGAGACATAGATTTTCACCTGCAACTTGCTTTAACATGTTTAACAGTGCATGAAATGTTGTCTAAAACAAAAAAGAATGATGCATTTTATGGCTGGATCTGTTTTTATTACTTTCTGAATTGGACGTTGAAAATGAGCTTATCTCAGCCAGCAGAGAGGTCAAATCACAGTAATGCAAACTCAGTCAGAGACATAGATTTTCACTTGCAACTTGCTTTAACATGTTTAACAGTGCATGAATTGTTGTCTAAAACAAAAAAGAATGATGCATTTTATGGCTGGATCTGTTTTATCACTTTCTGAATTGGACGTTGAAAATGAGCTTATCTCAGCCAGCAGAGAGGTCAAATCACAGTAATGCAAACTCAGTCAGAGACATAGATTTTCACTTGCAACTTGCTTTAACATGTTTAACAGTGCATGAATTGTTGTCTAAAACAAAAAAGAATGATGCATTTTATGGCTGGATCTGTTTTATCACTTTCTGAATTGGACGTTGAAAATGAGCTTATCTCAGCCAGCAGAGAGGTCAAATCACAGTAATGCAAACTCAGTCAGAGACATAGATTTTCACTTGCAACTTGCTTTAACATGTTTAACAGTGCATGAATTGTTGTCTAAAACAAAAAAGAATGATGCATTTTATGGCTGGATCTGTTTTTATCACTTTCTGAAATGGACGTTGAAAATGAGCTTATCTCAGCCAGCAGAGAGGTCAAATCACAGTAATGCAAACTCAGTCAGAGACATAGATTTTCACTTGCAACTTGCTTTAACATGTTTAACAGTGTATGAATTGTTGTCCAAAACAAAAAAGAATGATGCATTTTATGGCTGGATCTGTTTTTATCACTTTCTGAAATGGACGTTGAAAATGAGCTTATCTCAGCCAGCAGAGAGGTCTGTAATAATGTTCGTTGTTGAGGGAAGAAGAAGACAGGGTCGGCGATTCAGGTAAGCAAATATTTTATTTATTATTAAATGCCACCACACAGGTAACGGGGTATGTGTGTGTGTGTGTGTTCTCTCTCTCCTCCCGACTGCTCCTCCCGTTCTCCTTAAGAAGGGAGTCTCTCCGGCCCAATCACTAGAAAGACAGGTGTTATTTATCATTTCTGATTGACCCGCTGATTAGCCGCCGGGCTCCTCGCATGCTCTCCCCCCTGATTGGGTGTTCGATCACGCTTACCTCTCCACATACCCCCACCGCCCGCCTCAGGCCGGGGAGCCGTCCGGCCTGCAGCCCTCCCCCCCCCCGCCCTCGAGAGGAAGTCGGCTACAGCCATTTGTACGCCCGGCCTGTGGATCACCTTGAACTTAAAAGGTTGTAAAGCTAGATACCAACGGGTGATCCGCGCATTGGTATCCTTCATGCGGTGAAGCCACTGGAGAGGAGCGTGATCTGAACAGAGAGCGAATTCCCTACCCAGGAGGTAATAGCGGAGAGTGAGAACGGCCCACCTGATCGCCAGGCACTCCTTCTCTATGGTGCTGTACTTAGCCTCACTCTTGCTGAGTTTGCGGCTAATGTACAGCACCGGCCGTTCCACTCCCGCCACCTCCTGCGAGAGAACCGCCCCCAGTCCCCGATCGGATGCGTCCGTCTGTAAAACAAAGGGGAGAGCAAAGTCAGGAGCGTGCAATAGCGGCCCCCCGCAAAGTATAGATTTTACCTTTGAGAAGGCCTGTTGGCACTGCTCCGACCATTGGACGGTATCCGGTCCCTCCTTTTTAGTGAGATCAGTCAATGAGCTGACAAGGGCCGAATAATTAGGGACAAAACGCCTATAATAACCTGCCAGCCCCAAAAACTGTCTCACCTCCTTTTTGGTCTTAGGTCTCGGACAGGTTGCAATGGCTGCAGTCTTATCAATTTGGGGCTGCACCTGCCCGTGACCTAAGTGGAAACCCAGATACCTTACCTCCACTCGCCCAATTGCGCACTTCCGTGGGTTGGCCGTGAGCCCGGCCCGTCTCAGCGCCGACAATACCGCCCTCAAATGTTGCATATGCCGCTGCCAGTCATTACTGTAAATGATGATATCATCTAGATAAGCAGCGGCATATGCTGTGTGAGGGCCGAGTATTTTGTCCATCAGGCGCTGAAACGTCGCCGGTGCCCCGAACAGCCCGAACGGAAGCGTCACAAATTGGTGCAATCCAAACGGCGTAGTGAAGGCTGTTTTTTCGCGGGATATTGGAGATAAGGGGATCTGCCAATAGCCCTTCGTTAAATCCAATGTCGAGTAATATCGAGCAGCACCTAACCGGTCGAGCAACTCGTCAATACGCGGCATTGGATAAGCGTCAAATTTTGACACAGCATTCACCTTGCGGTAATCCACACAGAACCGGACCGAGCCGTCCGTCTTAGGCACCAAGACAATCGGGCTGGCCCAGTCGCTGTGGGATTCTTCCACTACTCCCATTTTCAACATATTACTCAATTCTTCCTGAATCACTTTTTTCTTGTGTTCAGGTAGGCGATACGGCCGGGTCCTAACGACCACGCCCGGTTCGGTCTCGATATGGTGCTGAATTAGGTTAGTACGACCGGGCAGGGGCGAAAACACGTCAGAGTATTCACGTTGGAGGTGCCGGATGTCGAGGAGCTGGCTCGCTGAGAGATGATCGCCCCCGGTGACCAGAGCGCTCGGCCGTTCACGGCCGGAGCTCTCCGGCCCCAGGTCATCCTCGTTAGTAACAAGCGTAGCCAGCGCCACGTCCTCCGGCTCCCTCCACTGCTTAAGCAGATTAATGTGGTAAATCTGACGCGAGTCAGCCCTGTCCGAACGAACCACCTCGTAATCGAGATCACTGACTCGCCGTGTGACCACAAACGGCCCTTGCCACTTGGCGAGTAATTTAGAGCTGGAAGTGGGTAGCAGTACAAGTACTTTATCTCCCTGTGAAAATTTACGGAGTTTAGTGCCCTTATCATATCGCCGGCGTTGGTCATCCTGAGCCTTAAGCAAATTCTCTGTAGAGAGCCGCCCCAGTGTGTGGAGTTTTGCTCTAAGGTCCAGGATATATTGAATTTCATTCTTACTATTAGAAGGCTCGTCCTCCCAAGCCTCTCTAACAACATCCAAAACCCCTCTGGGCTGTCTGCCGTAGAGAAGCTCGAAGGGGGAAAACCCCGTGGAGGCTTGGGGAACCTCCCGCACAGCGAATAATAAGGGCTCCAACCACTTATCCCAATTTTTCGCGTCCTCGTGAACGAATTTACGGATCATTGATTTAAGCGTGCGATTAAATCTTTCCACCAGCCCGTCTGTTTGTGGGTGATAGACGCTGGTGCGAATAGATTTAATGCCCAATAATCCGTAAAGCTCGCGCATAGTGCGTGACATGAACGCGGTGCCTTGATCAGTGAGAATCTCCTTGGGGATTCCCACACGGGAGATGAGGCGAAACAGCGCCTCCGCAACGCTCTTTGCTGAGATGTTACGGAGCGCGACTGCTTCCGGGTAGCGGGTTGCATAATCCACCAGAACTAATGCAAACCGATGCCCGCGTGCAGATCGCTCTAATGGCCCGATGAGATCCATACCAATTCTCTCGAAGGGGATCTCCATAATTGGTAAAGGGCGCAACGGCGCTTTTGGGGTGGCCGGCGGATTTACCAGCTGACATTCACTGCACGCCGCGCACCATCTGCTGACGTCACCGTGAATGCCCGGCCAAAAGAATCGGGTCATGAGGCGATTTAGTGTGGCCGCCTGACCTAAATGTCCGGCCATAGGATTAGAATGAGCCGCCTGAAAAAGCATTTCCCGGCGGCTCTTTGGTACTAATAACTGGGTTGTATCTTCTTTTGTCTGAGCGTCTTGGGTCACTCGATACACCCTATCATTAATAACCGCAAAATACGGATAGGAGAGGGGTCTATCAGGCTGGAGGATTTTCCCATCAATAACCTGCACTCTTTCGAGTGCATGTTTTAGCGTGTCATCACGCGACTGCTCCAGGGGAAAGTCTTTACACCGGGAAATTCCCAGCCCTTCCCCTGAGTCAGCGCGTGACGTCACCGCCTGGGATTCCCCCAGCTGAGCGACACGTCCCCTATCCGGCGATTTCTTTTTCCAAGAAGCACCCGCACATAAGACTCCCAATAATCTATTAAATCCAGGCCAATTAGTTCCCAGAATTAGCGGGTGTTTGAGGTGCGGGTTAACTGCTACCTCTACTCTATGTTTTTTCCCCCGAAATTGAATGTCTATTGCCGTCAGCGGGTAGTGAATTATATCCCCGTGCACACACCTTACCCTTACCGTGCGGCTCATATCCAATGCCGGGTCTTGAAGCAGGCTTTGGTGGATGGAAGTCTGGTTACACCCCGAATCCACCAAAGCTTGATATGTACCCCCTTTTATACTCACAGGTATCCGGTATAGCCCGTCGCGACCGGGGGCGATGACTGGCGCGGCGGGTACGCGGATCAACGCACTCACCTCCTTTGTGGAGCAACTTTTTAGTGCGCTATCCTCGCGCCCGCGGCGCCAATGCATCGGCCCAGACCTTCCCACTATACCCCCGGGGCCAGCAGGACCAACCGATTGAACCGGAGAGAGACCTGACGCTGTTTTAGAAGCAGCCAGGGGTCGAAACTCCGCCCCTCCGTCCTGATAGGCGCACCCCTTCAGCGAGACCGGCTGCGGACCCGCCTTTGCGCACTGCTGTCTGGGTGCTGGTGTGGGCGGTCTCCGCACTCTGGGCCTGGGAACAGGACGAGAGAGAGAGAGAGACAGAGAAAGAGGGGGAGAAGAGAGAGAGGTTATCTCGCCGACCCTGGACCTCGCCACCAGGTGATCCTCCGCCAGCTGGATGGCCATTTCCAGATCGTTCGGCCGGTGGCACTGGACCCACTCCGATGTTCGGGAGGGGAGGCGGGCGATGAACTGCTCCAGCACCACGGCATCCATCAGCTGGGCTGTAGTTCGGCCATCCTGCACAAGCCATCTGCGGCAGGCGTCACGGAGCTGCTGAGCGAACACAAAGGGCCGGCCGTTTTCCTCCAGCTCCATGGAGCGAAAGCGCTGGCGTTGCTCTTCCGGGTTGCGGCCGGCCCGCTGGATAATGGCTCGCTTTAGGTGAGCGTACACCAGGAGATTCCGAGCCGGTAGCTGCTGTGCGGCGATCTGTGCTTCTCCCGACAGCAGCGGGATGACTCGTACCGGCCACTCGGCCCGCGGCCAGCCACACGCCTCCGCTAACCTCTCGAAGAGGTCCAAAAACACTTCCGGATCGTCCTCCGGTGCCATCTTCTGTAGCGAGATGGGAGGGTGGGCGGCAGATGTCGGAGCGGGCCGGATCTCCTGGTTCAGCAGACTCCGGATTAGCTCGCGGTCCTCCCGCTGGGCCTCTACGAGGACTTGGAAGCGTCGATCCAGATTTTCCCTCAGCTCCACCAGCGCATGATGTTGTTGTTGGTGGAGGACCGTGAGCGCCTGGATGACTTCCGCACATGGATTATTAGACGGAGTAGACATTCTGGCAGCGAAGTTTCTTCTTCTTCCCGGGTTTCGGCACCACTGTAATAATGTTCGTTGTTGAGGGAAGAAGAAGACAGGGTCGGCGATTCAGGTAAGCAAATATTTTATTTATTATTAAATGCCACCACACAGGTAACGGGGTATGTGTGTGTGTGTGTGTTCTCTCTCTCCTCCCGACTGCTCCTCCCGTTCTCCTTAAGAAGGGAGTCTCTCCGGCCCAATCACTAGAAAGACAGGTGTTATTTATCATTTCTGATTGACCCGCTGATTAGCCGCCGGGCTCCTCGCATGCTCTCCCCCCTGATTGGGTGTTCGATCACGCTTACCTCTCCACAAGGTCAAATCACAGTAATGCAAACTCAGTCAGAGACATATTTTTTTCACCTGCAACTTGCTTTAACATGTTTAACAGTGCATGAAATGTTGTCTAAAACAAAAAAGAATGATGCATTTTATGGCTGGATCTGTTTTATCACTTTCTGAATTGGACGTTGAAAATGAGCTTATGAAGTCAAATCACAGTAATGCAAACTCAGTCAGAGACATAGATTTTCACTTGCAACTTGCTTTAACATGTTTAACAGCGCATGAATTGTTGTCTAAAACAAAAAAAGAATGATGCATTTTATGGCTGGATCTGTTTTTATCACTTTCTGAATTGGACGTTGAAAATGAGCTTATCTCAGCCAGCAGAGAGGTCAAATCACAGTAATGCAAACTCAGTCAGAGACATAGATTTTCACTTGCAACTTGCTTTAACATGTTTAACAGTGCATGAATTGTTGTCTAAAACAAAAAAGAATGATGCATTTTATGGCTGGATCTGTTTTTATCACTTTCTGAAATGGACGTTGAAAATGAGCTTATCTCAGCCAGCAGAGAGGTCAAATCACAGTAATGCAAACTCAGTCAGAGACATAGATTTTCACTTGCAACTTGCTTTAACATGTTTAACAGTGCATGAAATGTTGTCTAAAACAAAAAAGAATGATGCATTTTATGGCTGGATCTGTTTTATCACTTTCTGAATTGGACGTTGAAAATGAGCTTATGAGGTCAAATCACAGTAATGCAAACTCAGTCAGAGACATAGATTTACACTTGCAACTTGCTTTAACATGTTTAACAGTGCATGAATTGTTGTCTAAAACAAAAAAGAATGATGCATTTTATGGCTGGATCTGTTTTTATCACTTTCTGAAATGGACGTTGAAAATGAGCTTATCTCAGCCAGCAGAGAGGTCAAATCACAGTAATGCAAACTCTGTCAGAGACATAGATTTTCACCTGCAACTTGCTTTAACATGTTTAACAGTGCATGAAATGTTGTCTAAAACAAAAAAGAATGATGCATTTTATGGCTGGATCTGTTTTTATTACTTTCTGAATTGGACGTTGAAAATGAGCTTATCTCAGCCAGCAGAGAGGTCAAATCACAGTAATGCAAACTCAGTCAGAGACATAGATTTTCACTTGCAACTTGCTTTAACATGTTTAACAGTGCATGAATTGTTGTCTAAAACAAAAAAGAATGATGCATTTTATGGCTGGATCTGTTTTATCACTTTCTGAATTGGACGTTGAAAATGAGCTTATCTCAGCCAGCAGAGAGGTCAAATCACAGTAATGCAAACTCAGTCAGAGACATAGATTTTCACTTGCAACTTGCTTTAACATGTTTAACAGTGCATGAATTGTTGTCTAAAACAAAAAAGAATGATGCATTTTATGGCTGGATCTGTTTTATCACTTTCTGAATTGGACGTTGAAAATGAGCTTATCTCAGCCAGCAGAGAGGTCAAATCACAGTAATGCAAACTCAGTCAGAGACATAGATTTTCACTTGCAACTTGCTTTAACATGTTTAACAGTGCATGAATTGTTGTCTAAAACAAAAAAGAATGATGCATTTTATGGCTGGATCTGTTTTTATCACTTTCTGAAATGGACGTTGAAAATGAGCTTATCTCAGCCAGCAGAGAGGTCAAATCACAGTAATGCAAACTCAGTCAGAGACATAGATTTTCACTTGCAACTTGCTTTAACATGTTTAACAGTGTATGAATTGTTGTCCAAAACAAAAAAGAATGATGCATTTTATGGCTGGATCTGTTTTTATCACTTTCTGAAATGGACGTTGAAAATGAGCTTATCTCAGCCAGCAGAGAGGTCAAATCACAGTAATGCAAACTCAGTCAGAGACATATTTTTTTCACCTGCAACTTGCTTTAACATGTTTAACAGTGCATGAAATGTTGTCTAAAACAAAAAAGAATGATGCATTTTATGGCTGGATCTGTTTTATCACTTTCTGAATTGGACGTTGAAAATGAGCTTATGAAGTCAAATCACAGTAATGCAAACTCAGTCAGAGACATAGATTTTCACTTGCAACTTGCTTTAACATGTTTAACAGCGCATGAATTGTTGTCTAAAACAAAAAAAGAATGATGCATTTTATGGCTGGATCTGTTTTTATCACTTTCTGAATTGGACGTTGAAAATGAGCTTATCTCAGCCAGCAGAGAGGTCAAATCACAGTAATGCAAACTCAGTCAGAGACAGATTTTCACTTGCAACTTGCTTTAACATGTTTAACAGTGCATGAATTGTTGTCTAAAACAAAAAAGAATGATGCATTTTATGGCTGGATCTGTTTTTATCACTTTCTGAAATGGACGTTGAAAATGAGCTTATCTCAGCCAGCAGAGTGGTCAAATCACAGTAATGCAAACTCAGTCAGAGACATAGATTTTCACCTGCAACTTGCTTTAACATGTTTAACAGTGCATGAGTTGTTGTCTAAAACTAAAAAGAATGATGCATTTTATGGCTGGATCTGTTTTATCACTTTCTGAATTGGACGTTGAAAATGAGCTTATGAGGTCAAATCACAGTAATGCAAACTCAGTCAGAGACATAGATTTTCACTTGCAACTTGCTTTAACATGTTTAACAGTGCATGAATTGTTGTCTAAAACAAAAAAGAATGATGCATTTTATGGCTGGATCTGTTTTTATCACTTTCTGAATTGGACGTTGAAAATGAGCTTATCTCAGCCAGCAGAGAGGTCAAATCACAGTAATGCAAACTCAGTCAGAGACATAGATTTTCACTTGCAACTTGCTTTAACATGTTTAACAGTGCATGAATTGTTGTCTAAAACAAAAAGAATGATGCATTTTATGGCTGGATCTGTTTTTATCACTTTCTGAAATGGACGTTGAAAATGAGCTCATCTCAGCCAGCAGAGAGGTCAAATCACAGTAATGCAAACTCAGTCAGAGACATAGATTTTCACCTGCAACTTGCTTTAACATGTTTAACAGTGCATGAAATGTTGTCTAAAACAAAAAAGAATGATGCATTTTATGGCTGGATCTGTTTTATCACTTTCTGATTTGGACGTTGAAAATGAGCTTATGAGGTCAAATCACAGTAATGCAAACTCAGTCAGAGACATAGATTTTCACTTGCAACTTGCTTTAACATGTTTAACAGTGCATGAATTGTTGTCTAAAACAAAAAAGAATGATGCATTTTATGGCTGGATCTGTTTTTATCACTTTCTGAATTGGACGTTGAAAATGAGCTTATCTCAGCCAGCAGAGAGGTCAAATCACAGTAATGCAAACTCAGTCAGAGACATAGATTTTCACTTGCAACTTGCTTTAACATGTTTAACAGCGCATGAATTGTTGTCTAAAACAAAAAAAGAATGATGCATTTTATGGCTGGATCTGTTTTTATCACTTTCTGAATTGGACGTTGAAAATGAGCTTATCTCAGCCAGCAGAGAGGTCAAATCACAGTAATGCAAACTCAGTCAGAGACATAGATTTTCACTTGCAACTTGCTTTAACATGTTTAACAGTGCATGAATTGTTGTCTAAAACAAAAAAGAATGATGCATTTTATGGCTGGATCTGTTTTTATCACTTTCTGAAATGGACGTTGAAAATGAGCTTATCTCAGCCAGCAGAGTGGTCAAATCACAGTAATGCAAACTCAGTCAGAGACATAAATTTTCACCTGCAACTTGCTTTAACATGTTTAACAGTGCATGAGTTGTTGTCTAAAACTAAAAAGAATGATGCATTTTATGGCTGGATCTGTTTTATCACTTTCTGAATTGGACGTTGAAAATGAGCTTATGAGGTCAAATCACAGTAATGCAAACTCAGTCAGAGACATAGATTTTCACTTGCAACTTGCTTTAACATGTTTAACAGTGCATGAATTGTTGTCTAAAACAAAAAAGAATGATGCATTTTATGGCTGGATCTGTTTTTATCACTTTCTGAATTGGACGTTGAAAATGAGCTTATCTCAGCCAGCAGAGAGGTCAAATCACAGTAATGCAAACTCAGTCAGAGACATAGATTTTCACTTGCAACTTGCTTTAACATGTTTAACAGTGCATGAATTGTTGTCTAAAACAAAAAGAATGATGCATTTTATGGCTGGATCTGTTTTTATCACTTTCTGAAATGGACGTTGAAAATGAGCTCATCTCAGCCAGCAGAGAGGTCAAATCACAGTAATGCAAACTCAGTCAGAGACATAGATTTTCACCTGCAACTTGCTTTAACATGTTTAACAGTGCATGAAATGTTGTCTAAAACAAAAAAGAATGATGCATTTTATGGCTGGATCTGTTTTATCACTTTCTGATTTGGACGTTGAAAATGAGCTTATGAGGTCAAATCACAGTAATGCAAACTCAGTCAGAGACATAGATTTTCACTTGCAACTTGCTTTAACATGTTTAACAGTGCATGAATTGTTGTCTAAAACAAAAAAGAATGATGCATTTTATGGCTGGATCTGTTTTTATCACTTTCTGAATTGGACGTTGAAAATGAGCTTATCTCAGCCAGCAGAGAGGTCAAATCACAGTAATGCAAACTCAGTCAGAGACATAGATTTTCACTTGCAACTTGCTTTAACATGTTTAACAGTGCATGAATTGTTGTCTAAAACAAAAAAGAATGATGCATTTTATGGCTGGATCTGTTTTTATCACTTTCTGAAATGGACGTTGAAAATGATTTTATCTCAGCCAGCTGAGAGGTCAAATCACAGTAATGCAAACTCAGTCAGAGACATAGATTTTCACTTGCAACTTGCTTTAACATGTTTAACAGTGCATGAATTGTTGTCTAAAACAAAAAAGAATGATGCATTTTATGGCTGGATCTGTTTTTATCACTTTCTGAAATGGACGTTGAAAATGAGCTTATCTCAGCCAGCAGAGAGGTCAAATCACAGTAATGCAAACTCAGTCAGAGACATAGATTTTCACCTGCAACTTGCTTTAACATGTTTAACAGTGCATGAAATGTTGTCTAAAACAAAAAAAGAATGATGCATTTTATGGCTGGATCTGTTTTATCACTTTCTGAATTGGACGTTGAAAATGAGCTTATGAGGTCAAATCACAGTAATGCAAACTCAGTCAGAGACATAGATTTTCACTTGCAACTTGCTTTAACATGTTTAACAGTGCATGAATTGTTGTCTAAAACAAAAAAGAATGATGCATTTTATGGCTGGATCTGTTTTTATCACTTTCTGAAATGGACGTTGAAAATGAGCTTATCTCAGCCAGCAGAGAGGTCAAATCACAGTAATGCAAACTCTGTCAGAGACATAGATTTTCACCTGCAACTTGCTTTAACATGTTTAACAGTGCATGAAATGTTGTCTAAAACAAAAAAGAATGATGCATTTTATGGCTGGATCTGTTTTTATTACTTTCTGAATTGGACGTTGAAAATGAGCTTATCTCAGCCAGCAGAGAGGTCAAATCACAGTAATGCAAACTCAGTCAGAGACATAGATTTTCACTTGCAACTTGCTTTAACATGTTTAACAGTGCATGAATTGTTGTCTAAAACAAAAAAGAATGATGCATTTTATGGCTGGATCTGTTTTATCACTTTCTGAATTGGACGTTGAAAATGAGCTTATCTCAGCCAGCAGAGAGGTCAAATCACAGTAATGCAAACTCAGTCAGAGACATAGATTTTCACTTGCAACTTGCTTTAACATGTTTAACAGTGCATGAATTGTTGTCTAAAACAAAAAAGAATGATGCATTTTATGGCTGGATCTGTTTTTATCACTTTCTGAAATGGACGTTGAAAATGAGCTTATCTCAGCCAGCAGAGAGGTCAAATCACAGTAATGCAAACTCAGTCAGAGACATAGATTTTCACTTGCAACTTGCTTTAACATGTTTAACAGTGTATGAATTGTTGTCTAAAACAAAAAAGAATGATGCATTTTATGGCTGGATCTGTTTTTATCACTTTCTGAAATGGACGTTGAAAATGAGCTTATCTCAGCCAGCAGAGAGGTCAAATCACAGTAATGCAAACTCAGTCAGAGACATATTTTTTTCACCTGCAACTTGCTTTAACATGTTTAACAGTGCATGAAATGTTGTCTAAAACAAAAAAGAATGATGCATTTTATGGCTGGATCTGTTTTATCACTTTCTGAATTGGACGTTGAAAATGAGCTTATGAAGTCAAATCACAGTAATGCAAACTCAGTCAGAGACATAGATTTTCACTTGCAACTTGCTTTAACATGTTTAACAGTGCATGAATTGTTGTCTAAAACAAAAAAGAATTATGCATTTTATGGCTGGATCTGTTTTTATCACTTTCTGAATTGGACGTTGAAAATGAGCTTATCTCAGCCAGCAGAGAGGTCAAATCACAGTAATGCAAACTCAGTCAGAGACATAGATTTTCACTTGCAACTTGCTTTAACATGTTTAACAGTGCATGAATTGTTGTCTAAAACAAAAAGAATGATGCATTTTATGGCTGGATCTGTTTTTATCACTTTCTGAAATGGACGTTGAAAATGAGCTTATCTCAGCCAGCAGAGAGGTCAAATCACAGTAATGCAAACTCAGTCAGAGACATAGATTTTCACTTGCAACTTGCTTTAACATGTTTAACAGTGCATGAATTGTTGTCTAAAACAAAAAAGAATGATGCATTTTATGGCTGGATCTGTTTTATCACTTTCTGAAATGGACGTTGAAAATGAGCTTATCTCAGCCAGCAGAGAGGTCAAATCACAGTAATGCAAACTCAGTCAGAGACATAGATTTTCACTTGCAACTTGCTTTAACATGTTTAACAGTGTATGAATTGTTGTCCAAAACAAAAAAGAATGATGCATTTTATGGCTGGATCTGTTTTTATCACTTTCTGAAATGGACGTTGAAAATGAGCTTATCTCAGCCAGCAGAGAGGTCTGTAATAATGTTCGTTGTTGAGGGAAGAAGAAGACAGGGTCGGCGATTCAGGTAAGCAAATATTTTATTTATTATTAAATGCCACCACACAGGTAACGGGGTATGTGTGTGTGTGTGTGTTCTCTCTCTCCTCCCGACTGCTCCTCCTGTTCTCCTTAAGAAGGGAGTCTCTCCGGCCCAATCACTAGAAAGACAGGTGTTATTTATCATTTCTGATTGACCCGCTGATTAGCCGCCGGGCTCCTCGCATGCTCTCCCCCCTGATTGGGTGTTCGATCACGCTTACCTCTCCACATACCCCCACCGCCCGCCTCAGGCCGGGGAGCCGTCCGGCCTGCAGCCCTCCCCCCCCCCGCCCTCGAGAGGAAGTCGGCTACAGCCATTTGTACGCCCGGCCTGTGGATCACCTTGAACTTAAAAGGTTGTAAAGCTAGATACCAACGGGTGATCCGCGCATTGGTATCCTTCATGCGGTGAAGCCACTGGAGAGGAGCGTGATCTGAACAGAGAGCGAATTCCCTACCCAGGAGGTAATAGCGGAGAGTGAGAACGGCCCACCTGATCGCCAGGCACTCCTTCTCTATGGTGCTGTACTTAGCCTCACTCTTGCTGAGTTTGCGGCTAATGTACAGCACCGGCCGTTCCACTCCCGCCACCTCCTGCGAGAGAACCGCCCCCAGTCCCCGATCGGATGCGTCCGTCTGTAAAACAAAGGGGAGAGCAAAGTCAGGAGCGTGCAATAGCGGCCCCCCGCAAAGTATAGATTTTACCTTTGAGAAGGCCTGTTGGCACTGCTCCGACCATTGGACGGTATCCGGTCCCTCCTTTTTAGTGAGATCAGTCAATGAGCTGACAAGGGCCGAATAATTAGGGACAAAACGCCTATAATAACCTGCCAGCCCCAAAAACTGTCTCACCTCCTTTTTGGTCTTAGGTCTCGGACAGGTTGCAATGGCTGCAGTCTTATCAATTTGGGGCTGCACCTGCCCGTGACCTAAGTGGAAACCCAGATACCTTACCTCCACTCGCCCAATTGCGCACTTCCGTGGGTTGGCCGTGAGCCCGGCCCGTCTCAGCGCCGACAATACCGCCCTCAAATGTTGCATATGCCGCTGCCAGTCATTACTGTAAATGATGATATCATCTAGATAAGCAGCGGCATATGCTGTGTGAGGGCCGAGTATTTTGTCCATCAGGCGCTGAAACGTCGCCGGTGCCCCGAACAGCCCGAACGGAAGCGTCACAAATTGGTGCAATCCAAACGGCGTAGTGAAGGCTGTTTTTTCGCGGGATATTGGAGATAAGGGGATCTGCCAATAGCCCTTCGTTAAATCCAATGTCGAGTAATATCGAGCAGCACCTAACCGGTCGAGCAACTCGTCAATACGCGGCATTGGATAAGCGTCAAATTTTGACACAGCATTCACCTTGCGGTAATCCACACAGAACCGGACCGAGCCGTCCGTCTTAGGCACCAAGACAATCGGGCTGGCCCAGTCGCTGTGGGATTCTTCCACTACTCCCATTTTCAACATATTACTCAATTCTTCCTGAATCACTTTTTTCTTGTGTTCAGGTAGGCGATACGGCCGGGTCCTAACGACCACGCCCGGTTCGGTCTCGATATGGTGCTGAATTAGGTTAGTACGACCGGGCAGGGGCGAAAACACGTCAGAGTATTCACGTTGGAGGTGCCGGATGTCGAGGAGCTGGCTCGCTGAGAGATGATCGCCCCCGGTGACCAGAGCGCTCGGCCGTTCACGGCCGGAGCTCTCCGGCCCCAGGTCATCCTCGTTAGTAACAAGCGTAGCCAGCGCCACGTCCTCCGGCTCCCTCCACTGCTTAAGCAGATTAATGTGGTAAATCTGACGCGAGTCAGCCCTGTCCGAACGAACCACCTCGTAATCGAGATCACTGACTCGCCGTGTGACCACAAACGGCCCTTGCCACTTGGCGAGTAATTTAGAGCTGGAAGTGGGTAGCAGTACAAGTACTTTATCTCCCTGTGAAAATTTACGGAGTTTAGTGCCCTTATCATATCGCCGGCGTTGGTCATCCTGAGCCTTAAGCAAATTCTCTGTAGAGAGCCGCCCCAGTGTGTGGAGTTTTGCTCTAAGGTCCAGGATATATTGAATTTCATTCTTACTATTAGAAGGCTCGTCCTCCCAAGCCTCTCTAACAACATCCAAAACCCCTCTGGGCTGTCTGCCGTAGAGAAGCTCGAAGGGGGAAAACCCCGTGGAGGCTTGGGGAACCTCCCGCACAGCGAATAATAAGGGCTCCAACCACTTATCCCAATTTTTCGCGTCCTCGTGAACGAATTTACGGATCATTGATTTAAGCGTGCGATTAAATCTTTCCACCAGCCCGTCTGTTTGTGGGTGATAGACGCTGGTGCGAATAGATTTAATGCCCAATAATCCGTAAAGCTCGCGCATAGTGCGTGACATGAACGCGGTGCCTTGATCAGTGAGAATCTCCTTGGGGATTCCCACACGGGAGATGAGGCGAAACAGCGCCTCCGCAACGCTCTTTGCTGAGATGTTACGGAGCGCGACTGCTTCCGGGTAGCGGGTTGCATAATCCACCAGAACTAATGCAAACCGATGCCCGCGTGCAGATCGCTCTAATGGCCCGATGAGATCCATACCAATTCTCTCGAAGGGGATCTCCATAATTGGTAAAGGGCGCAACGGCGCTTTTGGGGTGGCCGGCGGATTTACCAGCTGACATTCACTGCACGCCGCGCACCATCTGCTGACGTCACCGTGAATGCCCGGCCAAAAGAATCGGGTCATGAGGCGATTTAGTGTGGCCGCCTGACCTAAATGTCCGGCCATAGGATTAGAATGAGCCGCCTGAAAAAGCATTTCCCGGCGGCTCTTTGGTACTAATAACTGGGTTGTATCTTCTTTTGTCTGAGCGTCTTGGGTCACTCGATACACCCTATCATTAATAACCGCAAAATACGGATAGGAGAGGGGTCTATCAGGCTGGAGGATTTTCCCATCAATAACCTGCACTCTTTCGAGTGCATGTTTTAGCGTGTCATCACGCGACTGCTCCAGGGGAAAGTCTTTACACCGGGAAATTCCCAGCCCTTCCCCTGAGTCAGCGCGTGACGTCACCGCCTGGGATTCCCCCAGCTGAGCGACACGTCCCCTATCCGGCGATTTCTTTTTCCAAGAAGCACCCGCACATAAGACTCCCAATAATCTATTAAATCCAGGCCAATTAGTTCCCAGAATTAGCGGGTGTTTGAGGTGCGGGTTAACTGCTACCTCTACTCTATGTTTTTTCCCCCGAAATTGAATGTCTATTGCCGTCAGCGGGTAGTGAATTATATCCCCGTGCACACACCTTACCCTTACCGTGCGGCTCATATCCAATGCCGGGTCTTGAAGCAGGCTTTGGTGGATGGAAGTCTGGTTACACCCCGAATCCACCAAAGCTTGATATGTACCCCCTTTTATACTCACAGGTATCCGGTATAGCCCGTCGCGACCGGGGGCGATGACTGGCGCGGCGGGTACGCGGATCAACGCACTCACCTCCTTTGTGGAGCAACTTTTTAGTGCGCTATCCTCGCGCCCGCGGCGCCAATGCATCGGCCCAGACCTTCCCACTATACCCCCGGGGCCAGCAGGACCAACCGATTGAACCGGAGAGAGACCTGACGCTGTTTTAGAAGCAGCCAGGGGTCGAAACTCCGCCCCTCCGTCCTGATAGGCGCACCCCTTCAGCGAGACCGGCTGCGGACCCGCCTTTGCGCACTGCTGTCTGGGTGCTGGTGTGGGCGGTCTCCGCACTCTGGGCCTGGGAACAGGACGAGAGAGAGAGAGAGACAGAGAAAGAGGGGGAGAAGAGAGAGAGGTTATCTCGCCGACCCTGGACCTCGCCACCAGGTGATCCTCCGCCAGCTGGATGGCCATTTCCAGATCGTTCGGCCGGTGGCACTGGACCCACTCCGATGTTCGGGAGGGGAGGCGGGCGATGAACTGCTCCAGCACCACGGCATCCATCAGCTGGGCTGTAGTTCGGCCATCCTGCACAAGCCATCTGCGGCAGGCGTCACGGAGCTGCTGAGCGAACACAAAGGGCCGGCCGTTTTCCTCCAGCTCCATGGAGCGAAAGCGCTGGCGTTGCTCTTCCGGGTTGCGGCCGGCCCGCTGGATAATGGCTCGCTTTAGGTGAGCGTACACCAGGAGATTCCGAGCCGGTAGCTGCTGTGCGGCGATCTGTGCTTCTCCCGACAGCAGCGGGATGACTCGTACCGGCCACTCGGCCCGCGGCCAGCCACACGCCTCCGCTAACCTCTCGAAGAGGTCCAAAAACACTTCCGGATCGTCCTCCGGTGCCATCTTCTGTAGCGAGATGGGAGGGTGGGCGGCAGATGTCGGAGCGGGCCGGATCTCCTGGTTCAGCAGACTCCGGATTAGCTCGCGGTCCTCCCGCTGGGCCTCTACGAGGACTTGGAAGCGTCGATCCAGATTTTCCCTCAGCTCCACCAGCGCATGATGTTGTTGTTGGTGGAGGACCGTGAGCGCCTGGATGACTTCCGCACATGGATTATTAGACGGAGTAGACATTCTGGCAGCGAAGTTTCTTCTTCTTCCCGGGTTTCGGCACCACTGTAATAATGTTCGTTGTTGAGGGAAGAAGAAGACAGGGTCGGCGATTCAGGTAAGCAAATATTTTATTTATTATTAAATGCCACCACACAGGTAACGGGGTATGTGTGTGTGTGTGTGTTCTCTCTCTCCTCCCGACTGCTCCTCCCGTTCTCCTTAAGAAGGGAGTCTCTCCGGCCCAATCACTAGAAAGACAGGTGTTATTTATCATTTCTGATTGACCCGCTGATTAGCCGCCGGGCTCCTCGCATGCTCTCCCCCCTGATTGGGTGTTCGATCACGCTTACCTCTCCACAAGGTCAAATCACAGTAATGCAAACTCAGTCAGAGACATATTTTTTTCACCTGCAACTTGCTTTAACATGTTTAACAGTGCATGAAATGTTGTCTAAAACAAAAAAGAATGATGCATTTTATGGCTGGATCTGTTTTATCACTTTCTGAATTGGACGTTGAAAATGAGCTTATGAAGTCAAATCACAGTAATGCAAACTCAGTCAGAGACATAGATTTTCACTTGCAACTTGCTTTAACATGTTTAACAGCGCATGAATTGTTGTCTAAAACAAAAAAAGAATGATGCATTTTATGGCTGGATCTGTTTTTATCACTTTCTGAATTGGACGTTGAAAATGAGCTTATCTCAGCCAGCAGAGAGGTCAAATCACAGTAATGCAAACTCAGTCAGAGACATAGATTTTCACTTGCAACTTGCTTTAACATGTTTAACAGTGCATGAATTGTTGTCTAAAACAAAAAAGAATGATGCATTTTATGGCTGGATCTGTTTTTATCACTTTCTGAAATGGACGTTGAAAATGAGCTTATCTCAGCCAGCAGAGAGGTCAAATCACAGTAATGCAAACTCAGTCAGAGACATAGATTTTCACTTGCAACTTGCTTTAACATGTTTAACAGTGCATGAAATGTTGTCTAAAACAAAAAAGAATGATGCATTTTATGGCTGGATCTGTTTTATCACTTTCTGAATTGGACGTTGAAAATGAGCTTATGAGGTCAAATCACAGTAATGCAAACTCAGTCAGAGACATAGATTTTCACTTGCAACTTGCTTTAACATGTTTAACAGTGCATGAATTGTTGTCTAAAACAAAAAAGAATGATGCATTTTATGGCTGGATCTGTTTTTATCACTTTCTGAAATGGACGTTGAAAATGAGCTTATCTCAGCCAGCAGAGAGGTCAAATCATAGTAATGCAAACTCTGTCAGAGACATAGATTTTCACCTGCAACTTGCTTTAACATGTTTAACAGTGCATGAAATGTTGTCTAAAACAAAAAAGAATGATGCATTTTATGGCTGGATCTGTTTTTATTACTTTCTGAATTGGACGTTGAAAATGAGCTTATCTCAGCCAGCAGAGAGGTCAAATCACAGTAATGCAAACTCAGTCAGAGACATAGATTTTCACTTGCAACTTGCTTTAACATGTTTAACAGTGCATGAATTGTTGTCTAAAACAAAAAAGAATGATGCATTTTATGGCTGGATCTGTTTTATCACTTTCTGAATTGGACGTTGAAAATGAGCTTATCTCAGCCAGCAGAGAGGTCAAATCACAGTAATGCAAACTCAGTCAGAGACATAGATTTTCACTTGCAACTTGCTTTAACATGTTTAACAGTGCATGAATTGTTGTCTAAAACAAAAAAGAATGATGCATTTTATGGCTGGATCTGTTTTATCACTTTCTGAATTGGACGTTGAAAATGAGCTTATCTCAGCCAGCAGAGAGGTCAAATCACAGTAATGCAAACTCAGTCAGAGACATAGATTTTCACTTGCAACTTGCTTTAACATGTTTAACAGTGCATGAATTGTTGTCTAAAACAAAAAAGAATGATGCATTTTATGGCTGGATCTGTTTTTATCACTTTCTGAAATGGACGTTGAAAATGAGCTTATCTCAGCCAGCAGAGAGGTCAAATCACAGTAATGCAAACTCAGTCAGAGACATAGATTTTCACTTGCAACTTGCTTTAACATGTTTAACAGTGTATGAATTGTTGTCCAAAACAAAAAAGAATGATGCATTTTATGGCTGGATCTGTTTTTATCACTTTCTGAAATGGACGTTGAAAATGAGCTTATCTCAGCCAGCAGAGAGGTCAAATCACAGTAATGCAAACTCAGTCAGAGACATATTTTTTTCACCTGCAACTTGCTTTAACATGTTTAACAGTGCATGAAATGTTGTCTAAAACAAAAAAGAATGATGCATTTTATGGCTGGATCTGTTTTATCACTTTCTGAATTGGACGTTGAAAATGAGCTTATGAAGTCAAATCACAGTAATGCAAACTCAGTCAGAGACATAGATTTTCACTTGCAACTTGCTTTAACATGTTTAACAGCGCATGAATTGTTGTCTAAAACAAAAAAAGAATGATGCATTTTATGGCTGGATCTGTTTTTATCACTTTCTGAATTGGACGTTGAAAATGAGCTTATCTCAGCCAGCAGAGAGGTCAAATCACAGTAATGCAAACTCAGTCAGAGACATAGATTTTCACTTGCAACTTGCTTTAACATGTTTAACAGTGCATGAATTGTTGTCTAAAACAAAAAAGAATGATGCATTTTATGGCTGGATCTGTTTTTATCACTTTCTGAAATGGACGTTGAAAATGAGCTTATCTCAGCCAGCAGAGTGGTCAAATCACAGTAATGCAAACTCAGTCAGAGACATAGATTTTCACCTGCAACTTGCTTTAACATGTTTAACAGTGCATGAGTTGTTGTCTAAAACTAAAAAGAATGATGCATTTTATGGCTGGATCTGTTTTATCACTTTCTGAATTGGACGTTGAAAATGAGCTTATGAGGTCAAATCACAGTAATGCAAACTCAGTCAGAGACATAGATTTTCACTTGCAACTTGCTTTAACATGTTTAACAGTGCATGAATTGTTGTCTAAAACAAAAAAGAATGATGCATTTTATGGCTGGATCTGTTTTTATCACTTTCTGAATTGGACGTTGAAAATGAGCTTATCTCAGCCAGCAGAGAGGTCAAATCACAGTAATGCAAACTCAGTCAGAGACATAGATTTTCACTTGCAACTTGCTTTAACATGTTTAACAGTGCATGAATTGTTGTCTAAAACAAAAAGAATGATGCATTTTATGGCTGGATCTGTTTTTATCACTTTCTGAAATGGACGTTGAAAATGAGCTCATCTCAGCCAGCAGAGAGGTCAAATCACAGTAATGCAAACTCAGTCAGAGACATAGATTTTCACCTGCAACTTGCTTTAACATGTTTAACAGTGCATGAAATGTTGTCTAAAACAAAAAAGAATGATGCATTTTATGGCTGGATCTGTTTTATCACTTTCTGATTTGGACGTTGAAAATGAGCTTATGAGGTCAAATCACAGTAATGCAAACTCAGTCAGAGACATAGATTTTCACTTGCAACTTGCTTTAACATGTTTAACAGTGCATGAATTGTTGTCTAAAACAAAAAAGAATGATGCATTTTATGGCTGGATCTGTTTTTATCACTTTCTGAATTGGACGTTGAAAATGAGCTTATCTCAGCCAGCAGAGAGGTCAAATCACAGTAATGCAAACTCAGTCAGAGACATAGATTTTCACTTGCAACTTGCTTTAACATGTTTAACAGTGCATGAATTGTTGTCTAAAACAAAAAAGAATGATGCATTTTATGGCTGGATCTGTTTTTATCACTTTCTGAAATGGACGTTGAAAATGAGCTTATCTCAGCCAGCAGAGTGGTCAAATCACAGTAATGCAAACTCAGTCAGAGACATAAATTTTCACCTGCAACTTGCTTTAACATGTTTAACAGTGCATGAGTTGTTGTCTAAAACTAAAAAGAATGATGCATTTTATGGCTGGATCTGTTTTATCACTTTCTGAATTGGACGTTGAAAATGAGCTTATGAGGTCAAATCACAGTAATGCAAACTCAGTCAGAGACATAGATTTTCACTTGCAACTTGCTTTAACATGTTTAACAGTGCATGAATTGTTGTCTAAAACAAAAAAGAATGATGCATTTTATGGCTGGATCTGTTTTTATCACTTTCTGAATTGGACGTTGAAAATGAGCTTATCTCAGCCAGCAGAGAGGTCAAATCACAGTAATGCAAACTCAGTCAGAGACATAGATTTTCACTTGCAACTTGCTTTAACATGTTTAACAGTGCATGAATTGTTGTCTAAAACAAAAAGAATGATGCATTTTATGGCTGGATCTGTTTTTATCACTTTCTGAAATGGACGTTGAAAATGAGCTCATCTCAGCCAGCAGAGAGGTCAAATCACAGTAATGCAAACTCAGTCAGAGACATAGATTTTCACCTGCAACTTGCTTTAACATGTTTAACAGTGCATGAAATGTTGTCTAAAACAAAAAAGAATGATGCATTTTATGGCTGGATCTGTTTTATCACTTTCTGATTTGGACGTTGAAAATGAGCTTATGAGGTCAAATCACAGTAATGCAAACTCAGTCAGAGACATAGATTTTCACTTGCAACTTGCTTTAACATGTTTAACAGTGCATGAATTGTTGTCTAAAACAAAAAAGAATGATGCATTTTATGGCTGGATCTGTTTTTATCACTTTCTGAATTGGACGTTGAAAATGAGCTTATCTCAGCCAGCAGAGAGGTCAAATCACAGTAATGCAAACTCAGTCAGAGACATAGATTTTCACTTGCAACTTGCTTTAACATGTTTAACAGTGCATGAATTGTTGTCTAAAACAAAAAAGAATGATGCATTTTATGGCTGGATCTGTTTTTATCACTTTCTGAAATGGACGTTGAAAATGATTTTATCTCAGCCAGCTGAGAGGTCAAATCACAGTAATGCAAACTCAGTCAGAGACATAGATTTTCACTTGCAACTTGCTTTAACATGTTTAACAGTGCATGAATTGTTGTCTAAAACAAAAAAGAATGATGCATTTTATGGCTGGATCTGTTTTTATCACTTTCTGAAATGGACGTTGAAAATGAGCTTATCTCAGCCAGCAGAGAGGTCAAATCACAGTAATGCAAACTCAGTCAGAGACATAGATTTTCACCTGCAACTTGCTTTAACATGTTTAACAGTGCATGAAATGTTGTCTAAAACAAAAAAAGAATGATGCATTTTATGGCTGGATCTGTTTTATCACTTTCTGAATTGGACGTTGAAAATGAGCTTATGAGGTCAAATCACAGTAATGCAAACTCAGTCAGAGACATAGATTTTCACTTGCAACTTGCTTTAACATGTTTAACAGTGCATGAATTGTTGTCTAAAACAAAAAAGAATGATGCATTTTATGGCTGGATCTGTTTTTATCACTTTCTGAAATGGACGTTGAAAATGAGCTTATCTCAGCCAGCAGAGAGGTCAAATCACAGTAATGCAAACTCTGTCAGAGACATAGATTTTCACCTGCAACTTGCTTTAACATGTTTAACAGTGCATGAAATGTTGTCTAAAACAAAAAAGAATGATGCATTTTATGGCTGGATCTGTTTTTATTACTTTCTGAATTGGACGTTGAAAATGAGCTTATCTCAGCCAGCAGAGAGGTCAAATCACAGTAATGCAAACTCAGTCAGAGACATAGATTTTCACTTGCAACTTGCTTTAACATGTTTAACAGTGCATGAATTGTTGTCTAAAACAAAAAAGAATGATGCATTTTATGGCTGGATCTGTTTTATCACTTTCTGAATTGGACGTTGAAAATGAGCTTATCTCAGCCAGCAGAGAGGTCAAATCACAGTAATGCAAACTCAGTCAGAGACATAGATTTTCACTTGCAACTTGCTTTAACATGTTTAACAGTGCATGAATTGTTGTCTAAAACAAAAAAGAATGATGCATTTTATGGCTGGATCTGTTTTTATCACTTTCTGAAATGGACGTTGAAAATGAGCTTATCTCAGCCAGCAGAGAGGTCAAATCACAGTAATGCAAACTCAGTCAGAGACATAGATTTTCACTTGCAACTTGCTTTAACATGTTTAACAGTGTATGAATTGTTGTCTAAAACAAAAAAGAATGATGCATTTTATGGCTGGATCTGTTTTTATCACTTTCTGAAATGGACGTTGAAAATGAGCTTATCTCAGCCAGCAGAGAGGTCAAATCACAGTAATGCAAACTCAGTCAGAGACATATTTTTTTCACCTGCAACTTGCTTTAACATGTTTAACAGTGCATGAAATGTTGTCTAAAACAAAAAAGAATGATGCATTTTATGGCTGGATCTGTTTTATCACTTTCTGAATTGGACGTTGAAAATGAGCTTATGAAGTCAAATCACAGTAATGCAAACTCAGTCAGAGACATAGATTTTCACTTGCAACTTGCTTTAACATGTTTAACAGTGCATGAATTGTTGTCTAAAACAAAAAAGAATTATGCATTTTATGGCTGGATCTGTTTTTATCACTTTCTGAATTGGACGTTGAAAATGAGCTTATCTCAGCCAGCAGAGAGGTCAAATCACAGTAATGCAAACTCAGTCAGAGACATAGATTTTCACTTGCAACTTGCTTTAACATGTTTAACAGTGCATGAATTGTTGTCTAAAACAAAAAGAATGATGCATTTTATGGCTGGATCTGTTTTTATCACTTTCTGAAATGGACGTTGAAAATGAGCTTATCTCAGCCAGCAGAGAGGTCAAATCACAGTAATGCAAACTCAGTCAGAGACATAGATTTTCACTTGCAACTTGCTTTAACATGTTTAACAGTGCATGAATTGTTGTCTAAAACAAAAAAGAATGATGCATTTTATGGCTGGATCTGTTTTATCACTTTCTGAATTGGACGTTGAAAATGAGCTTATCTCAGCCAGCAGAGAGGTCAAATCACAGTAATGCAAACTCAGTCAGAGACATAGATTTTCACTTGCAACTTGCTTTAACATGTTTAACAGTGCATGAATTGTTGTCTAAAACAAAAAAGAATGATGCATTTTATGGCTGAATCTGTTTTTATCACTTTCTGAAATGGACGTTGAAAATGAGCTTATCTCAGCCAGCAGAGAGGTCAAATCACAGTAATGCAAACTCAGTCAGAGACATAGATTTTCACTTGCAACTTGCTTTAACATGTTTAACAGTGTATGAATTGTTGTCTAAAACAAAAAAGAATGATGCATTTTATGGCTGGATCTGTTTTTATCACTTTCTGAAATGGACGTTGAAAATGAGCTTATCTCAGCCAGCAGAGAGGTCAAATCACAGTAATGCAAACTCAGTCAGAGACATATTTTTTTCACCTGCAACTTGCTTTAACATGTTTAACAGTGCATGAAATGTTGTCTAAAACAAAAAAGAATGATGCATTTTATGGCTGGATCTGTTTTATCACTTTCTGAATTGGACGTTGAAAATGAGCTTATGAAGTCAAATCACAGTAATGCAAACTCAGTCAGAGACATAGATTTTCACTTGCAACTTGCTTTAACATGTTTAACAGTGCATGAATTGTTGTCTAAAACAAAAAAGAATGATGCATTTTATGGCTGGATCTGTTTTTATCACTTTCTGAATTGGACGTTGAAAATGAGCTTATCTCAGCCAGCAGAGAGGTCAAATCACAGTAATGCAAACTCAGTCAGAGACATAGATTTTCACTTGCAACTTGCTTTAACATGTTTAACAGTGCATGAATTGTTGTCTAAAACAAAAAGAATGATGCATTTTATGGCTGGATCTGTTTTTATCACTTTCTGAAATGGACGTTGAAAATGAGCTTATCTCAGCCAGCAGAGAGGTCAAATCACAGTAATGCAAACTCAGTCAGAGACATAGATTTTCACTTGCAACTTGCTTTAACATGTTTAACAGTGCATGAATTGTTGTCTAAAACAAAAAAGAATGATGCATTTTATGGCTGGATCTGTTTTTATCACTTTCTGAATTGGACGTTGAAAATGAGCTTATCTCAGCCAGCAGAGAGGTCAAATCACAGTAATGCAAACTCAGTCAGAGACATAGATTTTCACTTGCAACTTGCTTTAACATGTTTAACAGTGCATGAATTGTTGTCTAAAACAAAAAAGAATGATGCATTTTATGGCTGGATCTGTTTTTATCACTTTCTGAAATGGACGTTGAAAATGATTTTATCTCAGCCAGCTGAGAGGTCAAATCACAGTAATGCAAACTCAGTCAGAGACATAGATTTTCACTTGCAACTTGCTTTAACATGTTTAACAGTGCATGAATTGTTGTCTAAAACAAAAAAGAATGATGCATTTTATGGCTGGATCTGTTTTTATCACTTTCTGAAATGGACGTTGAAAATGAGCTTATCTCAGCCAGCAGAGAGGTCAAATCACAGTAATGCAAACTCAGTCAGAGACATAGATTTTCACCTGCAACTTGCTTTAACATGTTTAACAGTGCATGAAATGTTGTCTAAAACAAAAAAGAATGATGCATTTTATGGCTGGATCTGTTTTATCACTTTCTGAATTGGACGTTGAAAATGAGCTTATGAGGTCAAATCACAGTAATGCAAACTCAGTCAGAGACATAGATTTTCACTTGCAACTTGCTTTAACATGTTTAACAGTGCATGAATTGTTGTCTAAAACAAAAAAGAATGATGCATTTTATGGCTGGATCTGTTTTTATCACTTTCTGAAATGGACGTTGAAAATGAGCTTATCTCAGCCAGCAGAGAGGTCAAATCACAGTAATGCAAACTCTGTCAGAGACATAGATTTTCACCTGCAACTTGCTTTAACATGTTTAACAGTGCATGAAATGTTGTCTAAAACAAAAAAGAATGATGCATTTTATGGCTGGATCTGTTTTTATTACTTTCTGAATTGGACGTTGAAAATGAGCTTATCTCAGCCAGCAGAGAGGTCAAATCACAGTAATGCAAACTCAGTCAGAGACATAGATTTTCACTTGCAACTTGCTTTAACATGTTTAACAGTGCATGAATTGTTGTCTAAAACAAAAAAGAATGATGCATTTTATGGCTGGATCTGTTTTATCACTTTCTGAATTGGACGTTGAAAATGAGCTTATCTCAGCCAGCAGAGAGGTCAAATCACAGTAATGCAAACTCAGTCAGAGACATAGATTTTCACTTGCAACTTGCTTTAACATGTTTAACAGTGCATGAATTGTTGTCTAAAACAAAAAAGAATGATGCATTTTATGGCTGGATCTGTTTTTATCACTTTCTGAAATGGACGTTGAAAATGAGCTTATCTCAGCCAGCAGAGAGGTCAAATCACAGTAATGCAAACTCAGTCAGAGACATAGATTTTCACTTGCAACTTGCTTTAACATGTTTAACAGTGTATGAATTGTTGTCTAAAACAAAAAAGAATGATGCATTTTATGGCTGGATCTGTTTTTATCACTTTCTGAAATGGACGTTGAAAATGAGCTTATCTCAGCCAGCAGAGAGGTCAAATCACAGTAATGCAAACTCAGTCAGAGACATATTTTTTTCACCTGCAACTTGCTTTAACATGTTTAACAGTGCATGAAATGTTGTCTAAAACAAAAAAGAATGATGCATTTTATGGCTGGATCTGTTTTATCACTTTCTGAATTGGACGTTGAAAATGAGCTTATGAAGTCAAATCACAGTAATGCAAACTCAGTCAGAGACATAGATTTTCACTTGCAACTTGCTTTAACATGTTTAACAGTGCATGAATTGTTGTCTAAAACAAAAAAGAATTATGCATTTTATGGCTGGATCTGTTTTTATCACTTTCTGAATTGGACGTTGAAAATGAGCTTATCTCAGCCAGCAGAGAGGTCAAATCACAGTAATGCAAACTCAGTCAGAGACATAGATTTTCACTTGCAACTTGCTTTAACATGTTTAACAGTGCATGAATTGTTGTCTAAAACAAAAAGAATGATGCATTTTATGGCTGGATCTGTTTTTATCACTTTCTGAAATGGACGTTGAAAATGAGCTTATCTCAGCCAGCAGAGAGGTCAAATCACAGTAATGCAAACTCAGTCAGAGACATAGATTTTCACTTGCAACTTGCTTTAACATGTTTAACAGTGCATGAATTGTTGTCTAAAACAAAAAAGAATGATGCATTTTATGGCTGGATCTGTTTTATCACTTTCTGAATTGGACGTTGAAAATGAGCTTATCTCAGCCAGCAGAGAGGTCAAATCACAGTAATGCAAACTCAGTCAGAGACATAGATTTTCACTTGCAACTTGCTTTAACATGTTTAACAGTGCATGAATTGTTGTCTAAAACAAAAAAGAATGATGCATTTTATGGCTGGATCTGTTTTTATCACTTTCTGAAATGGACGTTGAAAATGAGCTTATCTCAGCCAGCAGAGAGGTCAAATCACAGTAATGCAAACTCAGTCAGAGACATAGATTTTCACTTGCAACTTGCTTTAACATGTTTAACAGTGTATGAATTGTTGTCTAAAACAAAAAAGAATGATGCATTTTATGGCTGGATCTGTTTTTATCACTTTCTGAAATGGACGTTGAAAATGAGCTTATCTCAGCCAGCAGAGAGGTCAAATCACAGTAATGCAAACTCAGTCAGAGACATATTTTTTTCACCTGCAACTTGCTTTAACATGTTTAACAGTGCATGAAATGTTGTCTAAAACAAAAAAGAATGATGCATTTTATGGCTGGATCTGTTTTATCACTTTCTGAATTGGACGTTGAAAATGAGCTTATGAAGTCAAATCACAGTAATGCAAACTCAGTCAGAGACATAGATTTTCACTTGCAACTTGCTTTAACATGTTTAACAGTGCATGAATTGTTGTCTAAAACAAAAAAGAATGATGCATTTTATGGCTGGATCTGTTTTTATCACTTTCTGAATTGGACGTTGAAAATGAGCTTATCTCAGCCAGCAGAGAGGTCAAATCACAGTAATGCAAACTCAGTCAGAGACATAGATTTTCACTTGCAACTTGCTTTAACATGTTTAACAGTGCATGAATTGTTGTCTAAAACAAAAAGAATGATGCATTTTATGGCTGGATCTGTTTTTATCACTTTCTGAAATGGACGTTGAAAATGAGCTTATCTCAGCCAGCAGAGAGGTCAAATCACAGTAATGCAAACTCAGTCAGAGACATAGATTTTCACTTGCAACTTGCTTTAACATGTTTAACAGTGCATGAATTGTTGTCTAAAACAAAAAAGAATGATGCATTTTATGGCTGGATCTGTTTTATCACTTTCTGAATTGGACGTTGAAAATGAGCTTATCTCAGCCAGCAGAGAGGTCAAATCACAGTAATGCAAACTCAGTCAGAGACATAGATTTTCACTTGCAACTTGCTTTAACATGTTTAACAGTGCATGAATTGTTGTCTAAAACAAAAAAGAATGATGCATTTTATGGCTGGATCTGTTTTTATCACTTTCTGAAATGGACGTTGAAAATGAGCTTATCTCAGCCAGCAGAGAGGTCAAATCACAGTAATGCAAACTCAGTCAGAGACATATTTTTTTACCTGCAACTTGCTTTAACATGTTTAACAGTGCATGAAATGTTGTCTAAAACAAAAAAGAATGATGCATTTTATGGCTGGATCTGTTTTATCACTTTCTGAATTGGACGTTGAAAATGAGCTTATGAAGTCAAATCACAGTAATGCAAACTCAGTCAGAGACATAGATTTTCACTTGCAACTTGCTTTAACATGTTTAACAGTGCATGAATTGTTGTCTAAAACAAAAAAGAATGATGCATTTTATGGCTGGATCTGTTTTTATCACTTTCTGAATTGGACGTTGAAAATGAGCTTATCTCAGCCAGCAGAGAGGTCAAATCACAGTAATGCAAACTCAGTCAGAGACATAGATTTTCACTTGCAACTTGCTTTAACATGTTTAACAGTGCATGAATTGTTGTCTAAAACAAAAAGAATGATGCATTTTATGGCTGGATCTGTTTTTATCACTTTCTGAAATGGACGTTGAAAATGAGCTTATCTCAGCCAGCAGAGAGGTCAAATCACAGTAATGCAAACTCAGTCAGAGACATAGATTTTCACTTGCAACTTGCTTTAACATGTTTAACAGTGCATGAATTGTTGTCTAAAACAAAAAAGAATGATGCATTTTATGGCTGGATCTGTTTTATCACTTTCTGAATTGGACGTTGAAAATGAGCTTATCTCAGCCAGCAGAGAGGTCAAATCACAGTAATGCAAACTCAGTCAGAGACATAGATTTTCACTTGCAACTTGCTTTAACATGTTTAACAGTGCATGAATTGTTGTCTAAAACAAAAAAGAATGATGCATTTTATGGCTGGATCTGTTTTTATCACTTTCTGAAATGGACGTTGAAAATGAGCTTATCTCAGCCAGCAGAGAGGTCAAATCACAGTAATGCAAACTCAGTCAGAGACATAGATTTTCACTTGCAACTTGCTTTAACATGTTTAACAGTGCATGAATTGTTGTCTAAAACAAAAAAGAATGATGCATTTTATGGCTGGATCTGTTTTTATCACTTTCTGAAATGGACGTTGAAAATGAGCTCATCTCAGCCAGCAGAGAGGTCAAATCACAGTAATGCAAACTCAGTCAGAGACATAGATTTTCACCTGCAACTTGCTTTAACATGTTTAACAGTGCATGAAATGTTGTCTAAAACAAAAAAGAATGATGCATTTTATGGCTGGATCTGTTTTATCACTTTCTGAATTGGACGTTGAAAATGAGCTTATGAGGTCAAATCACAGTAATGCAAACTCAGTCAGAGACATAGATTTTCACTTGCAACTTGCTTTAACATGTTTAACAGTGCATGAATTGTTGTCTAAAACAAAAAAGAATGATGCATTTTATGGCTGGATCTGTTTTTATCACTTTCTGAAATGGACGTTGAAAATGAGCTTATCTCAGCCAGCAGAGAGGTCAAATCACAGTAATGCAAACTCAGTCAGAGACATAGATTTTCACTTGCAACTTGCTTTAACATGTTTAACAGTGCATGAATTGTTGTCTAAAACAAAAAAGAATGATGCATTTTATGGCTGGATCTGTTTTATCACTTTCTGAATTGGACGTTGAAAATGAGCTTATCTCAGCCAGCAGAGAGGTCAAATCACAGTAATGCAAACTCAGTCAGAGACATAGATTTTCACTTGCAACTTGCTTTAACATGTTTAACAGTGCATGAATTGTTGTCTAAAACAAAAAAGAATGATGCATTTTCTGGCTGGATCTGTTTTTATCACTTTCTGAAATGGACATTGAAAATGAGCTTATCTCAGCCAGCAGAGAGGTCAAATCACAGTAATGCAAACTCAGTCAGAGACATAGATTTTCACTTGCAACTTGCTTTAACATGTTTAACAGTGCATGAATTGTTGTCTAAAACAAAAAAGAATGATGCATTTTATGGCTGGATCTGTTTTTATCACTTTCTGAAATGGACGTTGAAAATGAGCTTATCTCAGCCAGCAGAGAGGTCAAATCACAGTAATGCAAACTCAGTCAGAGATATAGATTTTCACCTGCAACTTGCTTTAACATGTTTAACAGTGCATGAAATGTTGTCTAAAACAAAAAAGAATGATGCATTTTATGGCTGGATCTGTTTTATCACTTTCTGAATTGGACGTTGAAAATGAGCTTATGAGGTCAAATCACAGTAATGCAAACTCAGTCAGAGACATAGATTTTCACTTGCAACTTGCTTTAACATGTTTAACAGTGCATGAATTGTTGTCTAAAACAAAAAAGAATGATGCATTTTATGGCTGGATCTGTTTTATCACTTTCTAAATTGGACGTTGAAAATGAGCTTATCTCAGCCAGCAGAGAGGTCAAATCACAGTAATGCAAACTCAGTCAGAGACATAGATTTTCACTTGCAACTTGCTTTAACATGTTTAACAGTGCATAAATTGTTGTCTAAAACAAAAAAGAATGATGCATTTTATGGCTGGATCTGTTTTATCACTTTCTGAATTGGACGTTGAAAATGAGCTTATCTCAGCCAGCAGAGAGGTCAAATCACAGTAATGCAAACTCAGTCAGAGACAAAGATTTTCACTTGCAACTTGCTTTAACATGTTTAACAGAGCATGAATTGTTGTCTAAAACAAAAAAGAATGATGCATTTTATGGCTGGATCTGTTTTATCACTTTCTGAATTGGACGTTGAAAATGAGCTTTTGAGGTCAAATCACAGTAATGCAAACTCAGTCAGAGACATAGATTTTCACTTGCAACTTGCTTTAACATGTTTAACAGTGTATGAATTGTTGTCTAAAACAAAAAAGAATGATGCATTTTATGGCTGGATCTGTTTTTATCACTTTCTGAAATGGACGTTGAAAATGAGCTTATCTCAGCCAGCAGAGAGGTCAAATCACAGTAATGCAAACTCAGTCAGAGACATATTTTTTTCACCTGCAACTTGCTTTAACATGTTTAACAGTGCATGAAATGTTGTCTAAAACATAAAAGAATGATGCATTTTATGGCTGGATCTGTTTTATCACTTTCTGAATTGGACGTTGAAAATGAGCTTATGAAGTCAAATCACAGTAATGCAAACTCAGTCAGAGACATAGATTTTCACTTGCAACTTGCTTTAACATGTTTAACAGTGCATGAATTGTTGTCTAAAACAAAAAGAATGATGCATTTTATGGCTGGATCTGTTTTTATCACTTTCTGAAATGGACGTTGAAAATGTGCTTATCTCAGCCAGCAGAGAGGTCAAATCACAGTAATGCAAACTCAGTCAGAGACATAGATTTTCACTTGCAACTTGCTTTAACATGTTTAACAGTGCATGAATTGTTGTCTAAAACAAAAAAGAATGATGCATTTTATGGCTGGATCTGTTTTATCACTTTCTGAATTGGACGTTGAAAATGAGCTTATCTCAGCCAGCAGAGAGGTCAAATCACAGTAATGCAAACTCAGTCAGAGACATAGATTTTCACTTGCAACTTGCTTTAACATGTTTAACAGTGCATGAATTGTTGTCTAAAACAAAAAAGAATGATGCATTTTATGGCTGGATCTGTTTTTATCACTTTCTGAAATGGACGTTGAAAATGAGCTTATCTCAGCCAGCAGAGAGGTCAAATCACAGTAATGCAAACTCAGTCAGAGACATATTTTTTTCACCTGCAACTTGCTTTAACATGTTTAACAGTGCATGAAATGTTGTCTAAAACAAAAAAGAATGATGCATTTTATGGCTGGATCTGTTTTATCACTTTCTGAATTGGACGTTGAAAATGAGCTTATGAAGTCAAATCACAGTAATGCAAACTCAGTCAGAGACATAGATTTTCACTTGCAACTTGCTTTAACATGTTTAACAGTGCATGAATTGTTGTCTAAAACAAAAAGAATGATGCATTTTATGGCTGGATCTGTTTTTATCACTTTCTGAAATGGACGTTGAAAATGAGCTCATCTCAGCCAGCAGAGAGGTCAAATCACAGTAATGCAAACTCAGTCAGAGACATAGATTTTCACCTGCAACTTGCTTTAACATGTTTAACAGTGCATGAAATGTTGTCTAAAACAAAAAAGAATGATGCATTTTATGGCTGGATCTGTTTTATCACTTTCTGATTTGGACGTTGAAAATGAGCTTATGAGGTCAAATCACAGTAATGCAAACTCAGTCAGAGACATAGATTTTCACTTGCAACTTGCTTTAACATGTTTAACAGTGCATGAATTGTTGTCTAAAACAAAAAAGAATGATGCATTTTATGGCTGGATCTGTTTTTATCACTTTCTGAATTGGACGTTGAAAATGAGCTTATCTCAGCCAGCAGAGAGGTCAAATCACAGTAATGCAAACTCAGTCAGAGACATAGATTTTCACTTGCAACTTGCTTTAACATGTTTAACAGTGCATGAATTGTTGTCTAAAACAAAAAAGAATGATGCATTTTATGGCTGGATCTGTTTTTATCACTTTCTGAAATGGACGTTGAAAATGATTTTATCTCAGCCAGCTGAGAGGTCAAATCACAGTAATGCAAACTCAGTCAGAGACATAGATTTTCACTTGCAACTTGCTTTAACATGTTTAACAGTGCATGAATTGTTGTCTAAAACAAAAAAGAATGATGCATTTTATGGCTGGATCTGTTTTTATCACTTTCTGAAATGGACGTTGAAAATGAGCTTATCTCAGCCAGCAGAGAGGTCAAATCACAGTAATGCAAACTCAGTCAGAGACATAGATTTTCACCTGCAACTTGCTTTAACATGTTTAACAGTGCATGAAATGTTGTCTAAAACAAAAAAGAATGATGCATTTTATGGCTGGATCTGTTTTATCACTTTCTGAATTGGACGTTGAAAATGAGCTTATGAGGTCAAATCACAGTAATGCAAACTCAGTCAGAGACATAGATTTTCACTTGCAACTTGCTTTAACATGTTTAACAGTGCATGAATTGTTGTCTAAAACAAAAAAGAATGATGCATTTTATGGCTGGATCTGTTTTTATCACTTTCTGAAATGGACGTTGAAAATGAGCTTATCTCAGCCAGCAGAGAGGTCAAATCACAGTAATGCAAACTCTGTCAGAGACATAGATTTTCACCTGCAACTTGCTTTAACATGTTTAACAGTGCATGAAATGTTGTCTAAAACAAAAAAGAATGATGCATTTTATGGCTGGATCTGTTTTTATTACTTTCTGAATTGGACGTTGAAAATGAGCTTATCTCAGCCAGCAGAGAGGTCAAATCACAGTAATGCAAACTCAGTCAGAGACATAGATTTTCACTTGCAACTTGCTTTAACATGTTTAACAGTGCATGAATTGTTGTCTAAAACAAAAAAGAATGATGCATTTTATGGCTGGATCTGTTTTATCACTTTCTGAATTGGACGTTGAAAATGAGCTTATCTCAGCCAGCAGAGAGGTCAAATCACAGTAATGCAAACTCAGTCAGAGACATAGATTTTCACTTGCAACTTGCTTTAACATGTTTAACAGTGCATGAATTGTTGTCTAAAACAAAAAAGAATGATGCATTTTATGGCTGGATCTGTTTTTATCACTTTCTGAAATGGACGTTGAAAATGAGCTTATCTCAGCCAGCAGAGAGGTCAAATCACAGTAATGCAAACTCAGTCAGAGACATAGATTTTCACTTGCAACTTGCTTTAACATGTTTAACAGTGTATGAATTGTTGTCTAAAACAAAAAAGAATGATGCATTTTATGGCTGGATCTGTTTTTATCACTTTCTGAAATGGACGTTGAAAATGAGCTTATCTCAGCCAGCAGAGAGGTCAAATCACAGTAATGCAAACTCAGTCAGAGACATATTTTTTCACCTGCAACTTGCTTTAACATGTTTAACAGTGCATGAAATGTTGTCTAAAACAAAAAAGAATGATGCATTTTATGGCTGGATCTGTTTTATCACTTTCTGAATTGGACGTTGAAAATGAGCTTATGARGTCAAATCACAGTAATGCAAACTCAGTCAGAGACATAGATTTTCACTTGCAACTTGCTTTAACATGTTTAACAGTGCATGAATTGTTGTCTAAAACAAAAAAGAATKATGCATTTTATGGCTGGATCTGTTTTTATCACTTTCTGAATTGGACGTTGAAAATGAGCTTATCTCAGCCAGCAGAGAGGTCAAATCACAGTAATGCAAACTCAGTCAGAGACATAGATTTTCACTTGCAACTTGCTTTAACATGTTTAACAGTGCATGAATTGTTGTCTAAAACAAAAAGAATGATGCATTTTATGGCTGGATCTGTTTTTATCACTTTCTGAAATGGACGTTGAAAATGAGCTTATCTCAGCCAGCAGAGAGGTCAAATCACAGTAATGCAAACTCAGTCAGAGACATAGATTTTCACTTGCAACTTGCTTTAACATGTTTAACAGTGCATGAATTGTTGTCTAAAACAAAAAAGAATGATGCATTTTATGGCTGGATCTGTTTTATCACTTTCTGAATTGGACGTTGAAAATGAGCTTATCTCAGCCAGCAGAGAGGTCAAATCACAGTAATGCAAACTCAGTCAGAGACATAGATTTTCACTTGCAACTTGCTTTAACATGTTTAACAGTGCATGAATTGTTGTCTAAAACAAAAAAGAATGATGCATTTTATGGCTGAATCTGTTTTTATCACTTTCTGAAATGGACGTTGAAAATGAGCTTATCTCAGCCAGCAGAGAGGTCAAATCACAGTAATGCAAACTCAGTCAGAGACATAGATTTTCACTTGCAACTTGCTTTAACATGTTTAACAGTGYATGAATTGTTGTCTAAAACAAAAAAGAATGATGCATTTTATGGCTGGATCTGTTTTTATCACTTTCTGAAATGGACGTTGAAAATGAGCTTATCTCAGCCAGCAGAGAGGTCAAATCACAGTAATGCAAACTCAGTCAGAGACATATTTTTTCACCTGCAACTTGCTTTAACATGTTTAACAGTGCATGAAATGTTGTCTAAAACAAAAAAGAATGATGCATTTTATGGCTGGATCTGTTTTATCACTTTCTGAATTGGACGTTGAAAATGAGCTTATGAAGTCAAATCACAGTAATGCAAACTCAGTCAGAGACATAGATTTTCACTTGCAACTTGCTTTAACATGTTTAACAGTGCATGAATTGTTGTCTAAAACAAAAAAGAATGATGCATTTTATGGCTGGATCTGTTTTTATCACTTTCTGAATTGGACGTTGAAAATGAGCTTATCTCAGCCAGCAGAGAGGTCAAATCACAGTAATGCAAACTCAGTCAGAGACATAGATTTTCACTTGCAACTTGCTTTAACATGTTTAACAGTGCATGAATTGTTGTCTAAAACAAAAAGAATGATGCATTTTATGGCTGGATCTGTTTTTATCACTTTCTGAAATGGACGTTGAAAATGAGCTTATCTCAGCCAGCAGAGAGGTCAAATCACAGTAATGCAAACTCAGTCAGAGACATAGATTTTCACTTGCAACTTGCTTTAACATGTTTAACAGTGCATGAATTGTTGTCTAAAACAAAAAAGAATGATGCATTTTATGGCTGGATCTGTTTTTATCACTTTCTGAATTGGACGTTGAAAATGAGCTTATCTCAGCCAGCAGAGAGGTCAAATCACAGTAATGCAAACTCAGTCAGAGACATAGATTTTCACTTGCAACTTGCTTTAACATGTTTAACAGTGCATGAATTGTTGTCTAAAACAAAAAAGAATGATGCATTTTATGGCTGGATCTGTTTTTATCACTTTCTGAAATGGACGTTGAAAATGAKTTTATCTCAGCCAGCWGAGAGGTCAAATCACAGTAATGCAAACTCAGTCAGAGACATAGATTTTCACTTGCAACTTGCTTTAACATGTTTAACAGTGCATGAATTGTTGTCTAAAACAAAAAAGAATGATGCATTTTATGGCTGGATCTGTTTTTATCACTTTCTGAAATGGACGTTGAAAATGAGCTTATCTCAGCCAGCAGAGAGGTCAAATCACAGTAATGCAAACTCAGTCAGAGACATAGATTTTCACCTGCAACTTGCTTTAACATGTTTAACAGTGCATGAAATGTTGTCTAAAACAAAAAAGAATGATGCATTTTATGGCTGGATCTGTTTTATCACTTTCTGAATTGGACGTTGAAAATGAGCTTATGAGGTCAAATCACAGTAATGCAAACTCAGTCAGAGACATAGATTTTCACTTGCAACTTGCTTTAACATGTTTAACAGTGCATGAATTGTTGTCTAAAACAAAAAAGAATGATGCATTTTATGGCTGGATCTGTTTTTATCACTTTCTGAAATGGACGTTGAAAATGAGCTTATCTCAGCCAGCAGAGAGGTCAAATCACAGTAATGCAAACTCWGTCAGAGACATAGATTTTCACCTGCAACTTGCTTTAACATGTTTAACAGTGCATGAAATGTTGTCTAAAACAAAAAAGAATGATGCATTTTATGGCTGGATCTGTTTTTATYACTTTCTGAATTGGACGTTGAAAATGAGCTTATCTCAGCCAGCAGAGAGGTCAAATCACAGTAATGCAAACTCAGTCAGAGACATAGATTTTCACTTGCAACTTGCTTTAACATGTTTAACAGTGCATGAATTGTTGTCTAAAACAAAAAAGAATGATGCATTTTATGGCTGGATCTGTTTTTATCACTTTCTGAATTGGACGTTGAAAATGAGCTTATCTCAGCCAGCAGAGAGGTCAAATCACAGTAATGCAAACTCAGTCAGAGACATAGATTTTCACTTGCAACTTGCTTTAACATGTTTAACAGTGCATGAATTGTTGTCTAAAACAAAAAAGAATGATGCATTTTATGGCTGGATCTGTTTTTATCACTTTCTGAAATGGACGTTGAAAATGAGCTTATCTCAGCCAGCAGAGAGGTCAAATCACAGTAATGCAAACTCAGTCAGAGACATAGATTTTCACTTGCAACTTGCTTTAACATGTTTAACAGTGTATGAATTGTTGTCTAAAACAAAAAAGAATGATGCATTTTATGGCTGGATCTGTTTTTATCACTTTCTGAAATGGACGTTGAAAATGAGCTTATCTCAGCCAGCAGAGAGGTCAAATCACAGTAATGCAAACTCAGTCAGAGACATAKTTTTTCACCTGCAACTTGCTTTAACATGTTTAACAGTGCATGAAATGTTGTCTAAAACAAAAAAGAATGATGCATTTTATGGCTGGATCTGTTTTATCACTTTCTGAATTGGACGTTGAAAATGAGCTTATGAAGTCAAATCACAGTAATGCAAACTCAGTCAGAGACATAGATTTTCACTTGCAACTTGCTTTAACATGTTTAACAGTGCATGAATTGTTGTCTAAAACAAAAAAGAATKATGCATTTTATGGCTGGATCTGTTTTTATCACTTTCTGAATTGGACGTTGAAAATGAGCTTATCTCAGCCAGCAGAGAGGTCAAATCACAGTAATGCAAACTCAGTCAGAGACATAGATTTTCACTTGCAACTTGCTTTAACATGTTTAACAGTGCATGAATTGTTGTCTAAAACAAAAAGAATGATGCATTTTATGGCTGGATCTGTTTTTATCACTTTCTGAAATGGACGTTGAAAATGAGCTTATCTCAGCCAGCAGAGAGGTCAAATCACAGTAATGCAAACTCAGTCAGAGACATAGATTTTCACTTGCAACTTGCTTTAACATGTTTAACAGTGCATGAATTGTTGTCTAAAACAAAAAAGAATGATGCATTTTATGGCTGGATCTGTTTTATCACTTTCTGAATTGGACGTTGAAAATGAGCTTATCTCAGCCAGCAGAGAGGTCAAATCACAGTAATGCAAACTCAGTCAGAGACATAGATTTTCACTTGCAACTTGCTTTAACATGTTTAACAGTGCATGAATTGTTGTCTAAAACAAAAAAGAATGATGCATTTTATGGCTGGATCTGTTTTTATCACTTTCTGAAATGGACGTTGAAAATGAGCTTATCTCAGCCAGCAGAGAGGTCAAATCACAGTAATGCAAACTCAGTCAGAGACATAGATTTTCACTTGCAACTTGCTTTAACATGTTTAACAGTGTATGAATTGTTGTCTAAAACAAAAAAGAATGATGCATTTTATGGCTGGATCTGTTTTTATCACTTTCTGAAATGGACGTTGAAAATGAGCTTATCTCAGCCAGCAGAGAGGTCAAATCACAGTAATGCAAACTCAGTCAGAGACATAKTTTTTTCACCTGCAACTTGCTTTAACATGTTTAACAGTGCATGAAATGTTGTCTAAAACAAAAAAGAATGATGCATTTTATGGCTGGATCTGTTTTATCACTTTCTGAATTGGACGTTGAAAATGAGCTTATGAAGTCAAATCACAGTAATGCAAACTCAGTCAGAGACATAGATTTTCACTTGCAACTTGCTTTAACATGTTTAACAGTGCATGAATTGTTGTCTAAAACAAAAAAGAATGATGCATTTTATGGCTGGATCTGTTTTTATCACTTTCTGAATTGGACGTTGAAAATGAGCTTATCTCAGCCAGCAGAGAGGTCAAATCACAGTAATGCAAACTCAGTCAGAGACATAGATTTTCACTTGCAACTTGCTTTAACATGTTTAACAGTGCATGAATTGTTGTCTAAAACAAAAAGAATGATGCATTTTATGGCTGGATCTGTTTTTATCACTTTCTGAAATGGACGTTGAAAATGAGCTTATCTCAGCCAGCAGAGAGGTCAAATCACAGTAATGCAAACTCAGTCAGAGACATAGATTTTCACTTGCAACTTGCTTTAACATGTTTAACAGTGCATGAATTGTTGTCTAAAACAAAAAAGAATGATGCATTTTATGGCTGGATCTGTTTTATCACTTTCTGAATTGGACGTTGAAAATGAGCTTATCTCAGCCAGCAGAGAGGTCAAATCACAGTAATGCAAACTCAGTCAGAGACATAGATTTTCACTTGCAACTTGCTTTAACATGTTTAACAGTGCATGAATTGTTGTCTAAAACAAAAAAGAATGATGCATTTTATGGCTGGATCTGTTTTTATCACTTTCTGAAATGGACGTTGAAAATGAGCTTATCTCAGCCAGCAGAGAGGTCAAATCACAGTAATGCAAACTCAGTCAGAGACATAKTTTTTYACCTGCAACTTGCTTTAACATGTTTAACAGTGCATGAAATGTTGTCTAAAACAAAAAAGAATGATGCATTTTATGGCTGGATCTGTTTTATCACTTTCTGAATTGGACGTTGAAAATGAGCTTATGARGTCAAATCACAGTAATGCAAACTCAGTCAGAGACATAGATTTTCACTTGCAACTTGCTTTAACATGTTTAACAGTGCATGAATTGTTGTCTAAAACAAAAAAGAATGATGCATTTTATGGCTGGATCTGTTTTTATCACTTTCTGAATTGGACGTTGAAAATGAGCTTATCTCAGCCAGCAGAGAGGTCAAATCACAGTAATGCAAACTCAGTCAGAGACATAGATTTTCACTTGCAACTTGCTTTAACATGTTTAACAGTGCATGAATTGTTGTCTAAAACAAAAAAGAATGATGCATTTTATGGCTGGATCTGTTTTTATCACTTTCTGAAAKGGACGTTGAAAATGAGCTTATCTCAGCCAGCAGAGAGGTCAAATCACAGTAATGCAAACTCAGTCAGAGACATAGATTTTCACTTGCAACTTGCTTTAACATGTTTAACAGTGCATGAATTGTTGTCTAAAACAAAAAAGAATGATGCATTTTATGGCTGGATCTGTTTTATCACTTTCTGAATTGGACGTTGAAAATGAGCTTATCTCAGCCAGCAGAGAGGTCAAATCACAGTAATGCAAACTCAGTCAGAGACATAGATTTTCACTTGCAACTTGCTTTAACATGTTTAACAGTGCATGAATTGTTGTCTAAAACAAAAAAGAATGATGCATTTTATGGCTGGATCTGTTTTTATCACTTTCTGAAATGGACGTTGAAAATGAGCTTATCTCAGCCAGCAGAGAGGTCAAATCACAGTAATGCAAACTCAGTCAGAGACATAGATTTTCACTTGCAACTTGCTTTAACATGTTTAACAGTGCATGAATTGTTGTCTAAAACAAAAAAGAATGATGCATTTTATGGCTGGATCTGTTTTTATCACTTTCTGAAATGGACGTTGAAAATGAGCTCATCTCAGCCAGCAGAGAGGTCAAATCACAGTAATGCAAACTCAGTCAGAGACATAGATTTTCACCTGCAACTTGCTTTAACATGTTTAACAGTGCATGAAATGTTGTCTAAAACAAAAAAGAATGATGCATTTTATGGCTGGATCTGTTTTATCACTTTCTGAATTGGACGTTGAAAATGAGCTTATGAGGTCAAATCACAGTAATGCAAACTCAGTCAGAGACATAGATTTTCACTTGCAACTTGCTTTAACATGTTTAACAGTGCATGAATTGTTGTCTAAAACAAAAAAGAATGATGCATTTTATGGCTGGATCTGTTTTTATCACTTTCTGAAWTGGACGTTGAAAATGAGCTTATCTCAGCCAGCAGAGAGGTCAAATCACAGTAATGCAAACTCAGTCAGAGACATAGATTTTCACTTGCAACTTGCTTTAACATGTTTAACAGTGCATRAATTGTTGTCTAAAACAAAAAAGAATGATGCATTTTATGGCTGGATCTGTTTTATCACTTTCTGAATTGGACGTTGAAAATGAGCTTATCTCAGCCAGCAGAGAGGTCAAATCACAGTAATGCAAACTCAGTCAGAGACATAGATTTTCACTTGCAACTTGCTTTAACATGTTTAACAGTGCATGAATTGTTGTCTAAAACAAAAAAGAATGATGCATTTTMTGGCTGGATCTGTTTTTATCACTTTCTGAAATGGACRTTGAAAATGAGCTTATGAGGTCAAATCACAGTAATGCAAACTCAGTCAGAGACATAGATTTTCACTTGCAACTTGCTTTAACATGTTTAACAGTGCATGAATTGTTGTCTAAAACAAAAAAGAATGATGCATTTTATGGCTGGATCTGTTTTTATCACTTTCTGAAWTGGACGTTGAAAATGAGCTTATCTCAGCCAGCAGAGAGGTCAAATCACAGTAATGCAAACTCAGTCAGAGAYATAGATTTTCACCTGCAACTTGCTTTAACATGTTTAACAGTGCATGAAATGTTGTCTWAAACAAAAAAGAATGATGCATTTTATGGCTGGATCTGTTTTATCACTTTCTGAATTGGACGTTGAAAATGAGCTTATGAGGTCAAATCACAGTAATGCAAACTCAGTCAGAGACATAGATTTTCACTTGCAACTTGCTTTAACATGTTTAACAGTGCATGAATTGTTGTCTAAAACAAAAAAGAATGATGCATTTTATGGCTGGATCTGTTTTATCACTTTCTAAATTGGACGTTGAAAATGAGCTTATCTCAGCCAGCAGAGAGGTCAAATCACAGTAATGCAAACTCAGTCAGAGACATAGATTTTCACTTGCAACTTGCTTTAACATGTTTAACAGTGCATAAATTGTTGTCTAAAACAAAAAAGAATGATGCATTTTATGGCTGGATCTGTTTTATCACTTTCTGAATTGGACGTTGAAAATGAGCTTATCTCAGCCAGCAGAGAGGTCAAATCACAGTAATGCAAACTCAGTCAGAGACAAAGATTTTCACTTGCAACTTGCTTTAACATGTTTAACAGAGCATGAATTGTTGTCTAAAACAAAAAAGAATGATGCATTTTATGGCTGGATCTGTTTTATCACTTTCTGAATTGGACGTTGAAAATGAGCTTATGAGGTCAAATCACAGTAATGCAAACTCAGTCAGAGACATAGATTTTCACTTGCAACTTGCTTTAACATGTTTAACAGTGTATGAATTGTTGTCTAAAACAAAAAAGAATGATGCATTTTATGGCTGGATCTGTTTTTATCACTTTCTGAAATGGACGTTGAAAATGAGCTTATCTCAGCCAGCAGAGAGGTCAAATCACAGTAATGCAAACTCAGTCAGAGACATATTTTTTTCACCTGCAACTTGCTTTAACATGTTTAACAGTGCATGAAATGTTGTCTAAAACATAAAAGAATGATGCATTTTATGGCTGGATCTGTTTTATCACTTTCTGAATTGGACGTTGAAAATGAGCTTATGAAGTCAAATCACAGTAATGCAAACTCAGTCAGAGACATAGATTTTCACTTGCAACTTGCTTTAACATGTTTAACAGTGCATGAATTGTTGTCTAAAACAAAAAGAATGATGCATTTTATGGCTGGATCTGTTTTTATCACTTTCTGAAATGGACGTTGAAAATGWGCTTATCTCAGCCAGCAGAGAGGTCAAATCACAGTAATGCAAACTCAGTCAGAGACATAGATTTTCACTTGCAACTTGCTTTAACATGTTTAACAGTGCATGAATTGTTGTCTAAAACAAAAAAGAATGATGCATTTTATGGCTGGATCTGTTTTATCACTTTCTGAATTGGACGTTGAAAATGAGCTTATCTCAGCCAGCAGAGAGGTCAAATCACAGTAATGCAAACTCAGTCAGAGACATAGATTTTCACTTGCAACTTGCTTTAACATGTTTAACAGTGCATGAATTGTTGTCTAAAACAAAAAAGAATGATGCATTTTATGGCTGGATCTGTTTTTATCACTTTCTGAAATGGACGTTGAAAATGAGCTTATCTCAGCCAGCAGAGAGGTCAAATCACAGTAATGCAAACTCAGTCAGAGACATATTTTTTTCACCTGCAACTTGCTTTAACATGTTTAACAGTGCATGAAATGTTGTCTAAAACAAAAAAGAATGATGCATTTTATGGCTGGATCTGTTTTATCACTTTCTGAATTGGACGTTGAAAATGAGCTTATGAAGTCAAATCACAGTAATGCAAACTCAGTCAGAGACATAGATTTTCACTTGCAACTTGCTTTAACATGTTTAACAGTGCATGAATTGTTGTCTAAAACAAAAAAGAATGATGCATTTTATGGCTGGATCTGTTTTTATCACTTTCTGAATTGGACGTTGAAAATGAGCTTATCTCAGCCAGCAGAGAGGTCAAATCACAGTAATGCAAACTCAGTCAGAGACATAGATTTTCACTTGCAACTTGCTTTAACATGTTTAACAGTGCATGAATTGTTGTCTAAAACAAAAAGAATGATGCATTTTATGGCTGGATCTGTTTTTATCACTTTCTGAAATGGACGTTGAAAATGAGCTTATCTCAGCCAGCAGAGAGGTCAAATCACAGTAATGCAAACTCAGTCAGAGACATAGATTTTCACTTGCAACTTGCTTTAACATGTTTAACAGTGCATGAATTGTTGTCTAAAACAAAAAAGAATGATGCATTTTATGGCTGGATCTGTTTTATCACTTTCTGAATTGGACGTTGAAAATGAGCTTATCTCAGCCAGCAGAGAGGTCAAATCACAGTAATGCAAACTCAGTCAGAGACATAGATTTTCACTTGCAACTTGCTTTAACATGTTTAACAGTGCATGAATTGTTGTCTAAAACAAAAAAGAATGATGCATTTTATGGCTGGATCTGTTTTTATCACTTTCTGAAATGGACGTTGAAAATGAGCTTATCTCAGCCAGCAGAGAGGTCAAATCACAGTAATGCAAACTCAGTCAGAGACATAGATTTTCACTTGCAACTTGCTTTAACATGTTTAACAGTGCATGAATTGTTGTCTAAAACAAAAAAGAATGATGCATTTTATGGCTGGATCTGTTTTTATCACTTTCTGAAATGGACGTTGAAAATGAGCTCATCTCAGCCAGCAGAGAGGTCAAATCACAGTAATGCAAACTCAGTCAGAGACATAGATTTTCACCTGCAACTTGCTTTAACATGTTTAACAGTGCATGAAATGTTGTCTAAAACAAAAAAGAATGATGCATTTTATGGCTGGATCTGTTTTATCACTTTCTGAATTGGACGTTGAAAATGAGCTTATGAGGTCAAATCACAGTAATGCAAACTCAGTCAGAGACATAGATTTTCACTTGCAACTTGCTTTAACATGTTTAACAGTGCATGAATTGTTGTCTAAAACAAAAAAGAATGATGCATTTTATGGCTGGATCTGTTTTTATCACTTTCTGAAATGGACGTTGAAAATGAGCTTATCTCAGCCAGCAGAGAGGTCAAATCACAGTAATGCAAACTCAGTCAGAGACATAGATTTTCACTTGCAACTTGCTTTAACATGTTTAACAGTGCATGAATTGTTGTCTAAAACAAAAAAGAATGATGCATTTTATGGCTGGATCTGTTTTATCACTTTCTGAATTGGACGTTGAAAATGAGCTTATCTCAGCCAGCAGAGAGGTCAAATCACAGTAATGCAAACTCAGTCAGAGACATAGATTTTCACTTGCAACTTGCTTTAACATGTTTAACAGTGCATGAATTGTTGTCTAAAACAAAAAAGAATGATGCATTTTCTGGCTGGATCTGTTTTTATCACTTTCTGAAATGGACGTTGAAAATGAGCTTATCTCAGCCAGCAGAGAGGTCAAATCACAGTAATGCAAACTCAGTCAGAGACATAGATTTTCACTTGCAACTTGCTTTAACATGTTTAACAGTGCATGAATTGTTGTCTAAAACAAAAAAGAATGATGCATTTTATGGCTGGATCTGTTTTTATCACTTTCTGAAATGGACGTTGAAAATGAGCTTATCTCAGCCAGCAGAGAGGTCAAATCACAGTAATGCAAACTCAGTCAGAGACATAGATTTTCACCTGCAACTTGCTTTAACATGTTTAACAGTGCATGAAATGTTGTCTAAAACAAAAAAGAATGATGCATTTTATGGCTGGATCTGTTTTATCACTTTCTGAATTGGACGTTGAAAATGAGCTTATGAGGTCAAATCACAGTAATGCAAACTCAGTCAGAGACATAGATTTTCACTTGCAACTTGCTTTAACATGTTTAACAGTGCATGAATTGTTGTCTAAAACAAAAAAGAATGATGCATTTTATGGCTGGATCTGTTTTATCACTTTCTGAATTGGACGTTGAAAATGAGCTTATCTCAGCCAGCAGAGAGGTCAAATCACAGTAATGCAAACTCAGTCAGAGACATAGATTTTCACTTGCAACTTGCTTTAACATGTTTAACAGTGCATGAAATGTTGTCTAAAACAAAAAAGAATGATGCATTTTATGGCTGGATCTGTTTTATCACTTTCTGAATTGGACGTTGAAAATGAGCTTATCTCAGCCAGCAGAGAGGTCAAATCACAGTAATGCAAACTCAGTCAGAGACAAAGATTTTCACTTGCAACTTGCTTTAACATGTTTAACAGAGCATGAATTGTTGTCTAAAACAAAAAAGAATGATGCATTTTATGGCTGGATCTGTTTTATCACTTTCTGAATTGGACGTTGAAAATGAGCTTATGAGGTCAAATCACAGTAATGCAAACTCAGTCAGAGACATAGATTTTCACTTGCAACTTGCTTTAACATGTTTAACAGTGTATGAATTGTTGTCTAAAACAAAAAAGAATGATGCATTTTATGGCTGGATCTGTTTTTATCACTTTCTGAAATGGACGTTGAAAATGAGCTTATCTCAGCCAGCAGAGAGGTCAAATCACAGTAATGCAAACTCAGTCAGAGACATATTTTTTTCACCTGCAACTTGCTTTAACATGTTTAACAGTGCATGAAATGTTGTCTAAAACATAAAAGAATGATGCATTTTATGGCTGGATCTGTTTTATCACTTTCTGAATTGGACGTTGAAAATGAGCTTATGAAGTCAAATCACAGTAATGCAAACTCAGTCAGAGACATAGATTTTCACTTGCAACTTGCTTTAACATGTTTAACAGTGCATGAATTGTTGTCTAAAACAAAAAGAATGATGCATTTTATGGCTGGATCTGTTTTTATCACTTTCTGAAATGGACGTTGAAAATGAGCTTATCTCAGCCAGCAGAGAGGTCAAATCACAGTAATGCAAACTCAGTCAGAGACATAGATTTTCACTTGCAACTTGCTTTAACATGTTTAACAGTGCATGAATTGTTGTCTAAAACAAAAAAGAATGATGCATTTTATGGCTGGATCTGTTTTATCACTTTCTGAATTGGACGTTGAAAATGAGCTTATCTCAGCCAGCAGAGAGGTCAAATCACAGTAATGCAAACTCAGTCAGAGACATAGATTTTCACTTGCAACTTGCTTTAACATGTTTAACAGTGCATGAATTGTTGTCTAAAACAAAAAAGAATGATGCATTTTATGGCTGGATCTGTTTTTATCACTTTCTGAAATGGACGTTGAAAATGAGCTTATCTCAGCCAGCAGAGAGGTCAAATCACAGTAATGCAAACTCAGTCAGAGACATATTTTTTCACCTGCAACTTGCTTTAACATGTTTAACAGTGCATGAAATGTTGTCTAAAACAAAAAAGAATGATGCATTTTATGGCTGGATCTGTTTTATCACTTTCTGAATTGGACGTTGAAAATGAGCTTATGAAGTCAAATCACAGTAATGCAAACTCAGTCAGAGACATAGATTTTCACTTGCAACTTGCTTTAACATGTTTAACAGTGCATGAATTGTTGTCTAAAACAAAAAAGAATGATGCATTTTATGGCTGGATCTGTTTTTATCACTTTCTGAATTGGACGTTGAAAATGAGCTTATCTCAGCCAGCAGAGAGGTCAAATCACAGTAATGCAAACTCAGTCAGAGACATAGATTTTCACTTGCAACTTGCTTTAACATGTTTAACAGTGCATGAATTGTTGTCTAAAACAAAAAGAATGATGCATTTTATGGCTGGATCTGTTTTTATCACTTTCTGAAATGGACGTTGAAAATGAGCTTATCTCAGCCAGCAGAGAGGTCAAATCACAGTAATGCAAACTCAGTCAGAGACATAGATTTTCACTTGCAACTTGCTTTAACATGTTTAACAGTGCATGAATTGTTGTCTAAAACAAAAAAGAATGATGCATTTTATGGCTGGATCTGTTTTATCACTTTCTGAATTGGACGTTGAAAATGAGCTTATCTCAGCCAGCAGAGAGGTCAAATCACAGTAATGCAAACTCAGTCAGAGACATAGATTTTCACTTGCAACTTGCTTTAACATGTTTAACAGTGCATGAATTGTTGTCTAAAACAAAAAAGAATGATGCATTTTATGGCTGGATCTGTTTTTATCACTTTCTGAAATGGACGTTGAAAATGAGCTTATCTCAGCCAGCAGAGAGGTCAAATCACAGTAATGCAAACTCAGTCASAGACATAGATTTTCACCTGCAACTTGCTTTAACATGTTTAACAGTGCATGAAATGTTGTCTAAAACAAAAAAGAATGATGCATTTTATGGCTGGATCTGTTTTATCACTTTCTGAATTGGACGTTGAAAATGAGCTTATGAGGTCAAATCACAGTAATGCAAACTCAGTCAGAGACATAGATTTTCACTTGCAACTTGCTTTAACATGTTTAACAGTGCATGAATTGTTGTCTAAAACAAAAAAGAATGATGCATTTTATGGCTGGATCTGTTTTTATCACTTTCTGAAATGGACGTTGAAAATGAGCTTATCTCAGCCAGCAGAGAGGTCAAATCACAGTAATGCAAACTCAGTCAGAGACATAGATTTTCACTTGCAACTTGCTTTAACATGTTTAACAGTGCATGAATTGTTGTCTAAAACAAAAAAGAATGATGCATTTTATGGCTGGATCTGTTTTTATCACTTTCTGAAATGGACGTTGAAAATGAGCTTATCTCAGCCAGCAGAGAGGTCAAATCACAGTAATGCAAACTCAGTCAGAGACATAGATTTTCACTTGCAACTTGCTTTAACATGTTTAACAGTGCATGAATTGTTGTCTAAAACAAAAAAGAATGATGCATTTTATGGCTGGATCTGTTTTATCACTTTCTGAATTGGACGTTGAAAATGAGCTTATCTCAGCCAGCAGAGAGGTCAAATCACAGTAATGCAAACTCAGTCAGAGACATAGATTTTCACTTGCAACTTGCTTTAACATGTTTAACAGTGCATGAATTGTTGTCTAAAACAAAAAAGAATGATGCATTTTMTGGCTGGATCTGTTTTTATCACTTTCTGAAATGGACGTTGAAAATGAGCTTATCTCAGCCAGCAGAGAGGTCAAATCACAGTAATGCAAACTCAGTCAGAGACATAGATTTTCACTTGCAACTTGCTTTAACATGTTTAACAGTGCATGAAWTGTTGTCTAAAACAAAAAAGAATGATGCATTTTATGGCTGGATCTGTTTTTATCACTTTCTGAAWTGGACGTTGAAAATGAGCTTATGARGTCAAATCACAGTAATGCAAACTCAGTCAGAGACATAGATTTTCACTTGCAACTTGCTTTAACATGTTTAACAGTGCATGAAWTGTTGTCTAAAACAAAAAAGAATGATGCATTTTATGGCTGGATCTGTTTTATCACTTTCTGAATTGGACGTTGAAAATGAGCTTATCTCAGCCAGCAGAGAGGTCAAATCACAGTAATGCAAACTCAGTCAGAGACATAGATTTTCACTTGCAACTTGCTTTAACATGTTTAACAGTGCATGAATTGTTGTCTAAAACAAAAAAGAATGATGCATTTTATGGCTGGATCTGTTTTTATCACTTTCTGAAWTGGACGTTGAAAATGAGCTTATCTCAGCCAGCAGAGAGGTCAAATCACAGTAATGCAAACTCAGTCAGAGACATAGATTTTCACTTGCAACTTGCTTTAACATGTTTAACAGTGCATGAATTGTTGTCTAAAACAAAAAAGAATGATGCATTTTATGGCTGGATCTGTTTTTATCACTTTCTGAAWTGGACGTTGAAAATGAGCTTATCTCAGCCAGCAGAGAGGTCAAATCACAGTAATGCAAACTCAGTCAGAGACATAGATTTTCACTTGCAACTTGCTTTAACATGTTTAACAGTGCATGAATTGTTGTCTAAAACAAAAAAGAATGATGCATTTTATGGCTGGATCTGTTTTTATCACTTTCTGAAWTGGACGTTGAAAATGAGCTTATCTCAGCCAGCAGAGAGGTCAAATCACAGTAATGCAAACTCAGTCAGAGACATAGATTTTCACYTGCAACTTGCTTTAACATGTTTAACAGTGCATGAAWTGTTGTCTAAAACAAAAAAGAATGATGCATTTTATGGCTGGATCTGTTTTATCACTTTCTGAATTGGACGTTGAAAATGAGCTTATCTCAGCCAGCAGAGAGGTCAAATCACAGTAATGCAAACTCAGTCAGAGACATAGATTTTCACTTGCAACTTGCTTTAACATGTTTAACAGTGCATGAATTGTTGTCTAAAACAAAAAAGAATGATGCATTTTATGGCTGGATCTGTTTTTATCACTTTCTGAAWTGGACGTTGAAAATGAGCTTATCTCAGCCAGCAGAGAGGTCAAATCACAGTAATGCAAACTCAGTCAGAGACATAGATTTTCACTTGCAACTTGCTTTAACATGTTTAACAGTGCATGAATTGTTGTCTAAAACAAAAAAGAATGATGCATTTTATGGCTGGATCTGTTTTTATCACTTTCTGAAATGGACGTTGAAAATGAGCTTATCTCAGCCAGCAGAGAGGTCAAATCACAGTAATGCAAACTCAGTCAGAGACATAGATTTTCACTTGCAACTTGCTTTAACATGTTTAACAGTGCATGAATTGTTGTCTAAAACAAAAAAGAATGATGCATTTTATGGCTGGATCTGTTTTATCACTTTCTGAATTGGACGTTGAAAATGAGCTTATCTCAGCCAGCAGAGAGGTCAAATCACAGTAATGCAAACTCAGTCAGAGACATAGATTTTCACTTGCAACTTGCTTTAACATGTTTAACAGTGCATGAATTGTTGTCTAAAACAAAAAAGAATGATGCATTTTMTGGCTGGATCTGTTTTTATCACTTTCTGAAATGGACGTTGAAAATGAGCTTATCTCAGCCAGCAGAGAGGTCAAATCACAGTAATGCAAACTCAGTCAGAGACATAGATTTTCACTTGCAACTTGCTTTAACATGTTTAACAGTGCATGAATTGTTGTCTAAAACAAAAAAGAATGATGCATTTTATGGCTGGATCTGTTTTTATCACTTTCTGAAATGGACGTTGAAAATGAGCTTATCTCAGCCAGCAGAGAGGTCAAATCACAGTAATGCAAACTCAGTCAGAGACATAGATTTTCACCTGCAACTTGCTTTAACATGTTTAACAGTGCATGAAATGTTGTCTAAAACAAAAAAGAATGATGCATTTTATGGCTGGATCTGTTTTATCACTTTCTGAATTGGACGTTGAAAATGAGCTTATCGAAGTCAAATCACAGTAATGCAAACTCAGTCAGAGACATAGATTTTCACTTGCAACTTGCTTTAACATGTTTAACAGTGCATGAATTGTTGTCTAAAACAAAAAAGAATGATGCATTTTATGGCTGGATCTGTTTTTATCACTTTCTGAATTGGACGTTGAAAAWGAGCTTATCTCAGCCAGCAGAGAGGTCAAATCACAGTAATGCAAACTCAGTCAGAGACATAGATTTTCACTTGCAACTTGCTTTAACATGTTTAACAGTGCATGAATTGTTGTCTAAAACAAAAAAGAATGATGCATTTTATGGCTGGATCTGTTTTTATCACTTTCTGAAATGGACGTTGAAAATGAGCTTATCTCAGCCAGCAGAGAGGTCAAATCACAGTAATGCAAACTCTGTCAGAGACATAGATTTTCCCCTGCAACTTGCTTTAACATGTTTAACAGTGCATGAAATGTTGTCTAAAACAAAAAACAATGATGCATTTTATGGCTGGATCTGTTTTTATYACTTTCTGAATTGGACGTTGAAAATGAGCTTATCTCAGCCAGCAGAGAGGTCAAATCACAGTAATGCAAACTCAGTCAGAGACATAGATTTTCACTTGCAACTTGCTTTAACATGTTTAACAGTGCATGAATTGTTGTCTAAAACAAAAAAGAATGATGCATTTTATGGCTGGATCTGTTTTATCACTTTCTGAATTGGACGTTGAAAATGAGCTTATCTCAGCCAGCAGAGAGGTCAAATCACAGTAATGCAAACTCAGTCAGAGACATAGATTTTCACTTGCAACTTGCTTTAACATGTTTAACAGTGCATGAATTGTTGTCTAAAACAAAAAAGAATGATGCATTTTATGGCTGGATCTGTTTTTATCACTTTCTGAATTGGACGTTGAAAATGAGCTTATCTCAGCCAGCAGAGAGGTCAAATCACAGTAATGCAAACTCAGTCAGAGACATAGATTTTCACTTGCAACTTGCTTTAACATGTTTAACAGTGCATGAATTGTTGTCTAAAACAAAAAAGAATGATGCATTTTATGGCTGGATCTGTTTTTATCACTTTCTGAAATGGACGTTGAAAATGAGCTTATCTCAGCCAGCAGAGAGGTCAAATCACAGTAATGCAAACTCAGTCAGAGACATAGATTTTCACTTGCAACTTGCTTTAACATGTTTAACAGTGCATGAATTGTTGTCTAAAACAAAAAAGAATGATGCATTTTATGGCTGGATCTGTTTTATCACTTTCTGAATTGGACGTTGAAAATGAGCTTATCTCAGCCAGCAGAGAGGTCAAATCACAGTAATGCAAACTCAGTCAGAGACATAGATTTTCACTTGCAACTTGCTTTAACATGTTTAACAGTGCATGAATTGTTGTCTAAAACAAAAAAGAATGATGCATTTTATGGCTGGATCTGTTTTTATCACTTTCTGAAATGGACGTTGAAAATGAGCTTATCTCAGCCAGCAGAGAGGTCAAATCACAGTAATGCAAACTCAGTCAGAGACATAGATTTTCACTTGCAACTTGCTTTAACATGTTTAACAGTGCATGAATTGTTGTCTAAAACAAAAAAGAATGATGCATTTTATGGCTGGATCTGTTTTTATCACTTTCTGAAATGGACGTWGAAAATGAGCTTATCTCAGCCAGCAGAGAGGTCAAATCACAGTAATGCAAACTCAGTCAGAGACATAGATTTTCACCTGCAACTTGCTTTAACATGTTTAACAGTGCRTGAATTGTTGTCTAAAACAAAAAAGAATGATGCATTTTATGGCTGGATCTGTTTTTATCACTTTCTGAAATGGACGTTGAAAATGAGCTTATCTCAGCCAGCAGAGAGGTCAAATCACAGTAATGCAAACTCTGTCAGAGACATAGATTTTCACCTGCAACTTGCTTTAACATGTTTAACAGTGCATGAAATGTTGTCTAAAACAAAAAAGAATGATGCATTTTATGGCTGGATCTGTTTTTATYACTTTCTGAATTGGACGTTGAAAATGAGCTTATCTCAGCCAGCAGAGAGGTCAAATCACAGTAATGCAAACTCAGTCAGAGACATAGATTTTCACTTGCAACTTGCTTTAACATGTTTAACAGTGCATGAATTGTTGTCTAAAACAAAAAAGAATGATGCATTTTATGGCTGGATCTGTTTTATCACTTTCTGAATTGGACGTTGAAAATGAGCTTATCTCAGCCAGCAGAGAGGTCAAATCACAGTAATGCAAACTCAGTCAGAGACAAAGATTTTCACTTGCAACTTGCTTTAACATGTTTAACAGAGCATGAATTGTTGTCTAAAACAAAAAAGAATGATGCATTTTATGGCTGGATCTGTTTTATCACTTTCTGAATTGGACGTTGAAAATGAGCTTATGAGGTCAAATCACAGTAATGCAAACTCAGTCAGAGACATAGATTTTCACTTGCAACTTGCTTTAACATGTTTAACAGTGCATGAATTGTTGTCTAAAACAAAAAAGAATGATGCATTTTATGGCTGGATCTGTTTTTATCACTTTCTGAATTGGACGTTGAAAATGAGCTTATCTCAGCCAGCAGAGAGGTCAAATCACAGTAATGCAAACTCAGTCAGAGACATAGATTTTCACTTGCAACTTGCTTTAACATGTTTAACAGTGCATGAATTGTTGTCTTAAACAAAAAAGAATGATGCATTTTATGGCTGGATCTGTTTTTATCACTTTCTGAAATGGACGTTGAAAATGAGCTTATCTCAGCCAGCAGAGAGGTCAAATCACAGTAATGCAAACTCAGTCAGAGACATAGATTTTCACTTGCAACTTGCTTTAACATGTTTAACAGTGCATGAATTGTTGTCTAAAACAAAAAGAATGATGCATTTTATGGCTGGATCTGTTTTTATCACTTTCTGAAATGGACGTTGAAAATGAGCTTATCTCAGCCAGCAGAGAGGTCAAATCACAGTAATGCAAACTCAGTCAGAGACATAGATTTTCACTTGCAACTTGCTTTAACATGTTTAACAGTGCATGAATTGTTGTCTAAAACAAAAAAGAATGATGCATTTTATGGCTGGATCTGTTTTATCACTTTCTGAATTGGACGTTGAAAATGAGCTTATCTCAGCCAGCAGAGAGGTCAAATCACAGTAATGCAAACTCAGTCAGAGACATAGATTTTCACTTGCAACTTGCTTTAACATGTTTAACAGTGCATGAATTGTTGTCTAAAACAAAAAAGAATGATGCATTTTATGGCTGGATCTGTTTTTATCACTTTCTGAAATGGACGTTGAAAATGAGCTTATCTCAGCCAGCAGAGAGGTCAAATCACAGTAATGCAAACTCAGTCAGAGACATAGATTTTCACCTGCAACTTGCTTTAACATGTTTAACAGTGCATGAAWTGTTGTCTAAAACAAAAAAGAATGATGCATTTTATGGCTGGATCTGTTTTATCACTTTCTGAATTGGACGTTGAAAATGAGCTTATGAGGTCAAATCACAGTAATGCAAACTCAGTCAGAGACATAGATTTTCACTTGCAACTTGCTTTAACATGTTTAACAGTGCATGAATTGTTGTCTAAAACAAAAAAGAATGATGCATTTTATGGCTGGATCTGTTTTTATCACTTTCTGAAATGGACGTTGAAAATGAGCTTATCTCAGCCAGCAGAGAGGTCAAATCACAGTAATGCAAACWCTGTCAGAGACATAGATTTTCACCTGCAACTTGCTTTAACATGTTTAACAGTGCATGAAATGTTGTCTAAAACAAAAAAGAATGATGCATTTTATGGCTGGATCTGTTTTTATTACTTTCTGAATTGGACGTTGAAAATGAGCTTATCTCAGCCAGCAGAGAGGTCAAATCACAGTAATGCAAACTCAGTCAGAGACATAGATTTTCACTTGCAACTTGCTTTAACATGTTTAACAGTGCATGAATTGTTGTCTAAAACAAAAAAGAATGATGCATTTTATGGCTGGATCTGTTTTATCACTTTCTGAATTGGACGTTGAAAATGAGCTTATCTCAGCCAGCAGAGAGGTCAAATCACAGTAATGCAAACTCAGTCAGAGACATAGATTTTCACTTGCAACTTGCTTTAACATGTTTAACAGTGCATRAATTGTTGTCTAAAACAAAAAAGAATGATGCATTTTATGGCTGGATCTGTTTTATCACTTTCTGAATTGGACGTTGAAAATGAGCTTATCTCAGCCAGCAGAGAGGTCAAATCACAGTAATGCAAACTCAGTCAGAGACAAAGATTTTCACTTGCAACTTGCTTTAACATGTTTAACAGAGCATGAATTGTTGTCTAAAACAAAAAAGAATGATGCATTTTATGGCTGGATCTGTTTTATCACTTTCTGAATTGGACGTTGAAAATGAGCTTATGAGGTCAAATCACAGTAATGCAAACTCAGTCAGAGACATAGATTTTCACTTGCAACTTGCTTTAACATGTTTAACAGTGCATGAATTGTTGTCTAAAACAAAAAAGAATGATGCATTTTATGGCTGGATCTGTTTTTATCACTTTCTGAATTGGACGTTGAAAATGAGCTTATCTCAGCCAGCAGAGAGGTCAAATCACAGTAATGCAAACTCAGTCAGAGACATAGATTTTCACTTGCAACTTGSTTTAACATGTTTAACAGTGCATGAATTGTTGTCTAAAACAAAAAAGAATGATGCATTTTATGGCTGGATCTGTTTTTATCACTTTCTGAAATGGACGTTGAAAATGAGCTTATCTCAGCCAGCAGAGAGGTCAAATCACAGTAATGCAAACTCAGTCAGAGACATAGATTTTCACTTGCAACTTGCTTTAACATGTTTAACAGTGCATGAATTGTTGTCTAAAACAAAAAGAATGATGCATTTTATGGCTGGATCTGTTTTTATCACTTTCTGAAATGGACGTTGAAAATGAGCTTATCTCAGCCAGCAGAGAGGTCAAATCACAGTAATGCAAACTCAGTCAGAGACATAGATTTTCACTTGCAACTTGCTTTAACATGTTTAACAGTGCATGAATTGTTGTCTAAAACAAAAAAGAATGATGCATTTTATGGCTGGATCTGTTTTATCACTTTCTGAATTGGACGTTGAAAATGAGCTTATCTCAGCCAGCAGAGAGGTCAAATCACAGTAATGCAAACTCAGTCAGAGACATAGATTTTCACTTGCAACTTGCTTTAACATGTTTAACAGTGCATGAATTGTTGTCTAAAACAAAAAAGAATGATGCATTTTATGGCTGGATCTGTTTTTATCACTTTCTGAAATGGACGTTGAAAATGAGCTTATCTCAGCCAGCAGAGAGGTCAAATCACAGTAATGCAAACTCAGTCAGAGACATAGATTTTCACCTGCAACTTGCTTTAACATGTTTAACAGTGCATGAAATGTTGTCTAAAACAAAAAAGAATGATGCATTTTATGGCTGGATCTGTTTTATCACTTTCTGAATTGGACGTTGAAAATGAGCTTATGAGGTCAAATCACAGTAATGCAAACTCAGTCAGAGACATAGATTTTCACTTGCAACTTGCTTTAACATGTTTAACAGTGCATGAATTGTTGTCTAAAACAAAAAAGAATGATGCATTTTATGGCTGGATCTGTTTTTATCACTTTCTGAAATGGACGTTGAAAATGAGCTTATCTCAGCCAGCAGAGAGGTCAAATCACAGTAATGCAAACTCAGTCAGAGACATAGATTTTCACTTGCAACTTGCTTTAACATGTTTAACAGTGCATGAATTGTTGTCTAAAACAAAAAGAATGATGCATTTTATGGCTGGATCTGTTTTTATCACTTTCTGAAATGGACGTTGAAAATGAGCTTATCTCAGCCAGCAGAGAGGTCAAATCACAGTAATGCAAACTCAGTCAGAGACATAGATTTTCACTTGCAACTTGCTTTAACATGTTTAACAGTGCATGAATTGTTGTCTAAAACAAAAAAGAATGATGCATTTTATGGCTGGATCTGTTTTATCACTTTCTGAATTGGACGTTGAAAATGAGCTTATCTCAGCCAGCAGAGAGGTCAAATCACAGTAATGCAAACTCAGTCAGAGACATAGATTTTCACTTGCAACTTGCTTTAACATGTTTAACAGTGCATGAATTGTTGTCTAAAACAAAAAAGAATGATGCATTTTATGGCTGGATCTGTTTTTATCACTTTCTGAAATGGACGTTGAAAATGAGCTTATCTCAGCCAGCAGAGAGGTCAAATCACAGTAATGCAAACTCAGTCAGAGACATAGATTTTCACCTGCAACTTGCTTTAACATGTTTAACAGTGCATGAAATGTTGTCTAAAACAAAAAAGAATGATGCATTTTATGGCTGGATCTGTTTTATCACTTTCTGAATTGGACGTTGAAAATGAGCTTATGAGGTCAAATCACAGTAATGCAAACTCAGTCAGAGACATAGATTTTCACTTGCAACTTGCTTTAACATGTTTAACAGTGCATGAATTGTTKTCTAAAACAAAAAAGAATGATGCATTTTATGGCTGGATCTGTTTTATCACTTTCTGAATTGGACGTTGAAAATGAGCTTATCTCAGCCAGCAGAGAGGTCAAATCACAGTAATGCAAACTCAGTCAGAGACATAGATTTTCACTTGCAACTTGCTTTAACATGTTTAACAGTGCATGAATTGTTGTCTAAAACAAAAAAGAATGATGCATTTTATGGCTGGATCTGTTTTTATCACTTTCTGAAATGGACGTTGAAAATGAGCTTATCTCAGCCAGCAGAGAGGTCAAATCACAGTAATGCAAACTCAGTCAGAGACATAGATTTTCACCTGCAACTTGCTTTAACATGTTTAACAGTGCATGAAATGTTGTCTAAAACAAAAAAGAATGATGCATTTTATGGCTGGATCTGTTTTATCACTTTCTGAATTGGACGTTGAAAATGAGCTTATCGAGGTCAAATCACAGTAATGCAAACTCAGTCAGAGACATAGATTTTCACTTGCAACTTGCTTTAACATGTTTAACAGTGCATGAATTGTTGTCTAAAACAAAAAAGAATGATGCATTTTATGGCTGGATCTGTTTTTATCACTTTCTGAAATGGACGTTGAAAATGAGCTTATCTCAGCCAGCAGAGAGGTCAAATCACAGTAATGCAAACTCTGTCAGAGACATAGATTTTCACCTGCAACTTGCTTTAACATGTTTAACAGTGCATGAAATGTTGTCTAAAACAAAAAAGAATGATGCATTTTATGGCTGGATCTGTTTTTATTACTTTCTGAATTGGACGTTGAAAATGAGCTTATCTCAGCCAGCAGAGAGGTCAAATCACAGTAATGCAAACTCAGTCAGAGACATAGATTTTCACTTGCAACTTGCTTTAACATGTTTAACAGTGCATGAATTGTTGTCTAAAACAAAAAAGAATGATGCATTTTATGGCTGGATCTGTTTTATCACTTTCTGAATTGGACGTTGAAAATGAGCTTATCTCAGCCAGCAGAGAGGTCAAATCACAGTAATGCAAACTCAGTCAGAGACAWAGATTTTCACTTGCAACTTGCTTTAACATGTTTAACAGWGCATGAATTGTTGTCTAAAACAAAAAAGAATGATGCATTTTATGGCTGGATCTGTTTTATCACTTTCTGAATTGGACGTTGAAAATGAGCTTATGAGGTCAAATCACAGTAATGCAAACTCAGTCAGAGACATAGATTTTCACTTGCAACTTGCTTTAACATGTTTAACAGTGCATGAATTGTTGTCTAAAACAAAAAAGAATGATGCATTTTATGGCTGGATCTGTTTTTATCACTTTCTGAATTGGACGTTGAAAATGAGCTTATCTCAGCCAGCAGAGAGGTCAAATCACAGTAATGCAAACTCAGTCAGAGACATAGATTTTCACTTGCAACTTGCTTTAACATGTTTAACAGTGCATGAATTGTTGTCTAAAACAAAAAAGAATGATGCATTTTATGGCTGGATCTGTTTTTATCACTTTCTGAAATGGACGTTGAAAATGAGCTTATCTCAGCCAGCAGAGTKGTCAAATCACAGTAATGCAAACTCAGTCAGAGACATAGATTTTCACCTGCAACTTGCTTTAACATGTTTAACAGTGCATGAAATGTTGTCTAAAACAAAAAAGAATGATGCTTTTTATGGCTGGATCTGTTTTATCACTTTCTGAATTGGACGTTGAAAATGAGCTTATGAGGTCAAATCACAGTAATGCAAACTCAGTCAGAGACATAGATTTTCACTTGCAACTTGCTTTAACATGTTTAACAGTGCATGAATTGTTTTCTAAAACAAAAAAGAATGATGCATTTTATGGCTGGATCTGTTTTATCACTTTCTGAATTGGACGTTGAAAATGAGCTTATCTCAGCCAGCAGAGAGGTCAAATCACAGTAATGCAAACTCAGTCAGAGACATAGATTTTCACTTGCAACTTGCTTTAACATGTTTAACAGTGCATGAATTGTTGTCTAAAACAAAAAAGAATGATGCATTTTATGGCTGGATCTGTTTTTATCACTTTCTGAAATGGACGTTGAAAATGAGCTTATCTCAGCCAGCAGAGAGGTCAAATCACAGTAATGCAAACTCAGTCAGAGACATAGATTTTCACCTGCAACTTGCTTTAACATGTTTAACAGTGCATGAAATGTTGTCTAAAACAAAAAAGAATGATGCATTTTATGGCTGGATCTGTTTTATCACTTTCTGAATTGGACGTTGAAAATGAGCTTATGAGGTCAAATCACAGTAATGCAAACTCAGTCAGAGACATAGATTTTCACTTGCAACTTGCTTTAACATGTTTAACAGTGCATGAATTGTTGTCTAAAACAAAAAAGAATGATGCATTTTATGGCTGGATCTGTTTTTATCACTTTCTGAAATGGACGTTGAAAATGAGCTTATCTCAGCCAGCAGAGAGGTCAAATCACAGTAATGCAAACTCAGTCAGAGACATAGATTTTCACTTGCAACTTGCTTTAACATGTTTAACAGTGCATGAATTGTTGTCTAAAACAAAAAAGAATGATGCATTTTATGGCTGGATCTGTTTTATCACTTTCTGAATTGGACGTTGAAAATGAGCTTATCTCAGCCAGCAGAGAGGTCAAATCACAGTAATGCAAACTCAGTCAGAGACATAGATTTTCACTTGCAACTTGCTTTAACATGTTTAACAGTGCATAAATTGTTGTCTAAAACAAAAAAGAATGATGCATTTTATGGCTGGATCTGTTTTATCACTTTCTGAATTGGACGTTGAAAATGAGCTTATCTCAGCCAGCAGAGAGGTCAAATCACAGTAATGCAAACTCAGTCAGAGACAAAGATTTTCACTTGCAACTTGCTTTAACATGTTTAACAGAGCATGAATTGTTGTCTAAAACAAAAAAAGAATGATGCATTTTATGGCTGGATCTGTTTTATCACTTTCTGAATTGGACGTTGAAAATGAGCTTATGAGGTCAAATCACAGTAATGCAAACTCAGTCAGAGACATAGATTTTCACTTGCAACTTGCTTTAACATGTTTAACAGTGCATGAATTGTTGTCTAAAACAAAAAAGAATGATGCATTTTAAGGCTGGATCTGTTTTATCACTTTCTGAATTGGACGTTGAAAATGAGCTTATCTCAGCCAGCAGAGAGGTCAAATCACAGTAATGCAAACTCAGTCAGAGACATAGATTTTCACTTGCAACTTGCTTTAACATGTTTAACAGTGCATGAATTGTTGTCTAAAACAAAAAAGAATGATGCATTTTATGGCTGGATCTGTTTTTATCACTTTCTGAAATGGACGTTGAAAATGAGCTTATCTCAGCCAGCAGAGAGGTCAAATCACAGTAATGCAAACTCAGTCAGAGACATAGATTTTCACCTGCAACTTGCTTTAACATGTTTAACAGTGCATGAAATGTTGTCTAAAACAAAAAAGAATGATGCATTTTATGGCTGGATCTGTTTTATCACTTTCTGAATTGGACGTTGAAAATGAGCTTATGAGGTCAAATCACAGTAATGCAAACTCAGTCAGAGACATAGATTTTCACTTGCAACTTGCTTTAACATGTTTAACAGTGCATAAATTGTTGTCTAAAACAAAAAAGAATGATGCATTTTATGGCTGGATCTGTTTTATCACTTTCTGAATTGGACGTTGAAAATGAGCTTATCTCAGCCAGCAGAGAGGTCAAATCACAGTAATGCAAACTCAGTCAGAGACAAAGATTTTCACTTGCAACTTGCTTTAACATGTTTAACAGAGCATGAATTGTTGTCTAAAACAAAAAAAGAATGATGCATTTTATGGCTGGATCTGTTTTATCACTTTCTGAATTGGACGTTGAAAATGAGCTTATGAGGTCAAATCACAGTAATGCAAACTCAGTCAGAGACATAGATTTTCACTTGCAACTTGCTTTAACATGTTTAACAGTGCATGAATTGTTGTCTAAAACAAAAAAGAATGATGCATTTTATGGCTGGATCTGTTTTATCACTTTCTGAATTGGACGTTGAAAATGAGCTTATGAGGTCAAATCACAGTAATGCAAACTCAGTCAGAGACATAGATTTTCACTTGCAACTTGCTTTAACATGTTTAACAGTGCATGAATTGTTGTCTAAAACAAAAAAGAATGATGCATTTTATGGCTGGATCTGTTTTTATCACTTTCTGAAATGGACGTTGAAAATGAGCTTATCTCAGCCAGCAGAGAGGTCAAATCACAGTAATGCAAACTCTGTCAGAGACATAGATTTTCACCTGCAACTTGCTTTAACATGTTTAACAGTGCATGAAATGTTGTCTAAAACAAAAAAGAATGATGCATTTTATGGCTGGATCTGTTTTTATTACTTTCTGAATTGGACGTTGAAAATGAGCTTATCTCAGCCAGCAGAGAGGTCAAATCACAGTAATGCAAACTCAGTCAGAGACATAGATTTTCACTTGCAACTTGCTTTAACATGTTTAACAGTGCATGAATTGTTGTCTAAAACAAAAAAGAATGATGCATTTTATGGCTGGATCTGTTTTATCACTTTCTGAATTGGACGTTGAAAATGAGCTTATCTCAGCCAGCAGAGAGGTCAAATCACAGTAATGCAAACTCAGTCAGAGACAAAGATTTTCACTTGCAACTTGCTTTAACATGTTTAACAGAGCATGAATTGTTGTCTAAAACAAAAAAGAATGATGCATTTTATGGCTGGATCTGTTTTATCACTTTCTGAATTGGACGTTGAAAATGAGCTTATGAGGTCAAATCACAGTAATGCAAACTCAGTCAGAGACATAGATTTTCACTTGCAACTTGCTTTAACATGTTTAACAGTGCATGAATTGTTGTCTAAAACAAAAAAGAATGATGCATTTTATGGCTGGATCTGTTTTTATCACTTTCTGAATTGGACGTTGAAAATGAGCTTATCTCAGCCAGCAGAGAGGTCAAATCACAGTAATGCAAACTCAGTCAGAGACATAGATTTTCACTTGCAACTTGSTTTAACATGTTTAACAGTGCATGAATTGTTGTCTAAAACAAAAAAGAATGATGCATTTTATGGCTGGATCTGTTTTTATCACTTTCTGAAATGGACGTTGAAAATGAGCTTATCTCAGCCAGCAGAGAGGTCAAATCACAGTAATGCAAACTCAGTCAGAGACATAGATTTTCACTTGCAACTTGCTTTAACATGTTTAACAGTGCATGAATTGTTGTCTAAAACAAAAAAGAATGATGCATTTTATGGCTGGATCTGTTTTTATCACTTTCTGAAATGGACGTTGAAAATGAGCTTATCTCAGCCAGCAGAGAGGTCAAATCACAGTAATGCAAACTCAGTCAGAGACATAGATTTTCACTTGCAACTTGCTTTAACATGTTTAACAGTGCATGAATTGTTGTCTAAAACAAAAAGAATGATGCATTTTATGGCTGGATCTGTTTTTATCACTTTCTGAAATGGACGTTGAAAATGAGCTTATCTCAGCCAGCAGAGAGGTCAAATCACAGTAATGCAAACTCAGTCAGAGACATAGATTTTCACTTGCAACTTGCTTTAACATGTTTAACAGTGCATGAATTGTTGTCTAAAACAAAAAAGAATGATGCATTTTATGGCTGGATCTGTTTTATCACTTTCTGAATTGGACGTTGAAAATGAGCTTATCTCAGCCAGCAGAGAGGTCAAATCACAGTAATGCAAACTCAGTCAGAGACATAGATTTTCACTTGCAACTTGCTTTAACATGTTTAACAGTGCATGAATTGTTGTCTAAAACAAAAAAGAATGATGCATTTTATGGCTGGATCTGTTTTTATCACTTTCTGAAATGGACGTTGAAAATGAGCTTATCTCAGCCAGCAGAGAGGTCAAATCACAGTAATGCAAACTCAGTCAGAGACATAGATTTTCACCTGCAACTTGCTTTAACATGTTTAACAGTGCATGAAATGTTGTCTAAAACAAAAAAGAATGATGCATTTTATGGCTGGATCTGTTTTATCACTTTCTGAATTGGACGTTGAAAATGAGCTTATGAGGTCAAATCACAGTAATGCAAACTCAGTCAGAGACATAGATTTTCACTTGCAACTTGCTTTAACATGTTTAACAGTGCATGAATTGTTTTCTAAAACAAAAAAGAATGATGCATTTTATGGCTGGATCTGTTTTATCACTTTCTGAATTGGACGTTGAAAATGAGCTTATCTCAGCCAGCAGAGAGGTCAAATCACAGTAATGCAAACTCAGTCAGAGACATAGATTTTCACCTGCAACTTGCTTTAACATGTTTAACAGTGCATGAAATGTTGTCTAAAACAAAAAAGAATGATGCATTTTATGGCTGGATCTGTTTTATCACTTTCTGAATTGGACGTTGAAAATGAGCTTATGAGGTCAAATCACAGTAATGCAAACTCAGTCAGAGACATAGATTTTCACTTGCAACTTGCTTTAACATGTTTAACAGTGCATGAATTGTTTTCTAAAACAAAAAAGAATGATGCATTTTATGGCTGGATCTGTTTTATCACTTTCTGAATTGGACGTTGAAAATGAGCTTATCTCAGCCAGCAGAGAGGTCAAATCACAGTAATGCAAACTCAGTCAGAGACATAGATTTTCACTTGCAACTTGCTTTAACATGTTTAACAGTGCATGAATTGTTGTCTAAAACAAAAAAGAATGATGCATTTTATGGCTGGATCTGTTTTTATCACTTTCTGAAATGGACGTTGAAAATGAGCTTATCTCAGCCAGCAGAGAGGTCAAATCACAGTAATGCAAACTCAGTCAGAGACATAGATTTTCACCTGCAACTTGCTTTAACATGTTTAACAGTGCATGAAATGTTGTCTAAAACAAAAAAGAATGATGCATTTTATGGCTGGATCTGTTTTATCACTTTCTGAATTGGACGTTGAAAATGAGCTTATGAGGTCAAATCACAGTAATGCAAACTCAGTCAGAGACATAGATTTTCACTTGCAACTTGCTTTAACATGTTTAACAGTGCATGAATTGTTGTCTAAAACAAAAAAGAATGATGCATTTTATGGCTGGATCTGTTTTTATCACTTTCTGAAATGGACGTTGAAAATGAGCTTATCTCAGCCAGCAGAGAGGTCAAATCACAGTAATGCAAACACTGTCAGAGACATAGATTTTCACCTGCAACTTGCTTTAACATGTTTAACAGTGCATGAAATGTTGTCTAAAACAAAAAAGAATGATGCATTTTATGGCTGGATCTGTTTTTATTACTTTCTGAATTGGACGTTGAAAATGAGCTTATCTCAGCCAGCAGAGAGGTCAAATCACAGTAATGCAAACTCAGTCAGAGACATAGATTTTCACTTGCAACTTGCTTTAACATGTTTAACAGTGCATGAATTGTTGTCTAAAACAAAAAAGAATGATGCATTTTATGGCTGGATCTGTTTTATCACTTTCTGAATTGGACGTTGAAAATGAGCTTATCTCAGCCAGCAGAGAGGTCAAATCACAGTAATGCAAACTCAGTCAGAGACATAGATTTTCACTTGCAACTTGCTTTAACATGTTTAACAGTGCATRAATTGTTGTCTAAAACAAAAAAGAATGATGCATTTTATGGCTGGATCTGTTTTATCACTTTCTGAATTGGACGTTGAAAATGAGCTTATCTCAGCCAGCAGAGAGGTCAAATCACAGTAATGCAAACTCAGTCAGAGACAAAGATTTTCACTTGCAACTTGCTTTAACATGTTTAACAGAGCATGAATTGTTGTCTAAAACAAAAAAGAATGATGCATTTTATGGCTGGATCTGTTTTATCACTTTCTGAATTGGACGTTGAAAATGAGCTTATGAGGTCAAATCACAGTAATGCAAACTCAGTCAGAGACATAGATTTTCACTTGCAACTTGCTTTAACATGTTTAACAGTGCATGAATTGTTGTCTAAAACAAAAAAGAATGATGCATTTTATGGCTGGATCTGTTTTTRTCACTTTCTGAATTGGACGTTGAAAATGAGCTTATCTCAGCCAGCAGAGAGGTCAAATCACAGTAATGCAAACTCAGTCAGAGACATAGATTTTCACTTGCAACTTGCTTTAACATGTTTAACAGTGCATGAATTGTTGTCTAAAACAAAAAAGAATGATGCATTTTATGGCTGGATCTGTTTTTATCACTTTCTGAAATGGACGTTGAAAATGAGCTTATCTCAGCCAGCAGAGAGGTCAAATCACAGTAATGCAAACTCAGTCAGAGACATAGATTTTCACTTGCAACTTGCTTTAACATGTTTAACAGTGCATGAATTGTTGTCTAAAACAAAAAGAATGATGCATTTTATGGCTGGATCTGTTTTTATCACTTTCTGAAATGGACGTTGAAAATGAGCTTATCTCAGCCAGCAGAGAGGTCAAATCACAGTAATGCAAACTCAGTCAGAGACATAGATTTTCACTTGCAACTTGCTTTAACATGTTTAACAGTGCATGAATTGTTGTCTAAAACAAAAAAGAATGATGCATTTTATGGCTGGATCTGTTTTATCACTTTCTGAATTGGACGTTGAAAATGAGCTTATCTCAGCCAGCAGAGAGGTCAAATCACAGTAATGCAAACTCAGTCAGAGACATAGATTTTCACTTGCAACTTGCTTTAACATGTTTAACAGTGCATGAATTGTTGTCTAAAACAAAAAAGAATGATGCATTTTATGGCTGGATCTGTTTTATCACTTTCTGAATTGGACGTTGAAAATGAGCTTATGAGGTCAAATCACAGTAATGCAAACTCAGTCAGAGACATAGATTTTCACTTGCAACTTGCTTTAACATGTTTAACAGTGCATGAATTGTTGTCTAAAACAAAAAAGAATGATGCATTTTATGGCTGGATCTGTTTTTATCACTTTCTGAAATGGACGTTGAAAATGAGCTTATCTCAGCCAGCAGAGAGGTCAAATCACAGTAATGCAAACTCAGTCAGAGACATAGATTTTCACTTGCAACTTGCTTTAACATGTTTAACAGTGCATGAATTGTTGTCTAAAACAAAAAGAATGATGCATTTTATGGCTGGATCTGTTTTTATCACTTTCTGAAATGGACGTTGAAAATGAGCTTATCTCAGCCAGCAGAGAGGTCAAATCACAGTAATGCAAACTCAGTCAGAGACATAGATTTTCACTTGCAACTTGCTTTAACATGTTTAACAGTGCATGAATTGTTGTCTAAAACAAAAAAGAATGATGCATTTTATGGCTGGATCTGTTTTATCACTTTCTGAATTGGACGTTGAAAAARAGCTTATCTCAGCCAGCAGAGAGGTCAAATCACAGTAATGCAAACTCAGTCAGAGACATAGATTTTCACTTGCAACTTGCTTTAACATGTTTAACAGTGCATGAATTGTTGTCTAAAACAAAAAAGAATGATGCATTTTATGGCTGGATCTGTTTTTATCACTTTCTGAAATGGACGTTGAAAATGAGCTTATCTCAGCCAGCAGAGAGGTCAAATCACAGTAATGCAAACTCAGTCAGAGACATAGATTTTCACCTGCAACTTGCTTTAACATGTTTAACAGTGCATGAAATGTTGTCTAAAACAAAAAAGAATGATGCATTTTATGGCTGGATCTGTTTTATCACTTTCTGAATTGGACGTTGAAAATGAGCTTATGAGGTCAAATCACAGTAATGCAAACTCAGTCAGAGACATAGATTTTCACTTGCAACTTGCTTTAACATGTTTAACAGTGCATGAATTGTTTTCTAAAACAAAAAAGAATGATGCATTTTATGGCTGGATCTGTTTTATCACTTTCTGAATTGGACGTTGAAAATGAGCTTATCTCAGCCAGCAGAGAGGTCAAATCACAGTAATGCAAACTCAGTCAGAGACATAGATTTTCACTTGCAACTTGCTTTAACATGTTTAACAGTGCATGAATTGTTGTCTAAAACAAAAAAGAATGATGCATTTTATGGCTGGATCTGTTTTATCACTTTCTGAATTGGACGTTGAAAATGAGCTTATCTCAGCCAGCAGAGAGGTCAAATCACAGTAATGCAAACTCAGTCAGAGACATAGATTTTCACCTGCAACTTGCTTTAACATGTTTAACAGTGCATGAAAATTTGTCTAAAACAAAAAAGAATGATGCATTTTATGGCTGGATCTGTTTTATCACTTTCTGAATTGGACGTTGAAAATGAGCTTATGAGGTCAAATCACAGTAATGCAAACTCAGTCAGAGACATAGATTTTCACTTGCAACTTGCTTTAACATGTTTAACAGTGCATGAATTGTTGTCTAAAACAAAAAAGAATGATGCATTTTATGGCTGGATCTGTTTTTATCACTTTCTGAAATGGACGTTGAAAATGAGCTTATCTCAGCCAGCAGAGAGGTCAAATCACAGTAATGCAAACACTGTCAGAGACATAGATTTTCACCTGCAACTTGCTTTAACATGTTTAACAGTGCATGAAATGTTGTCTAAAACAAAAAAGAATGATGCATTTTATGGCTGGATCTGTTTTTATTACTTTCTGAATTGGACGTTGAAAATGAGCTTATCTCAGCCAGCAGAGAGGTCAAATCACAGTAATGCAAACTCAGTCAGAGACATAGATTTTCACTTGCAACTTGCTTTAACATGTTTAACAGTGCATGAATTGTTGTCTAAAACAAAAAAGAATGATGCATTTTATGGCTGGATCTGTTTTATCACTTTCTGAATTGGACGTTGAAAATGAGCTTATCTCAGCCAGCAGAGAGGTCAAATCACAGTAATGCAAACTCAGTCAGAGACATAGATTTTCACTTGCAACTTGCTTTAACATGTTTAACAGTGCATAAATTGTTGTCTTAAACAAAAAAGAATGATGCATTTTATGGCTGGATCTGTTTTATCACTTTCTGAATTGGACGTTGAAAATGAGCTTATCTCAGCCAGCAGAGAGGTCAAATCACAGTAATGCAAACTCAGTCAGAGACAAAGATTTTCACTTGCAACTTGCTTTAACATGTTTAACAGAGCATGAATTGTTGTCTAAAACAAAAAAGAATGATGCATTTTATGGCTGGATCTGTTTTATCACTTTCTGAATTGGACGTTGAAAATGAGCTTATGAGGTCAAATCACAGTAATGCAAACTCAGTCAGAGACATAGATTTTCACTTGCAACTTGCTTTAACATGTTTAACAGTGCATGAATTGTTGTCTAAAACAAAAAAGAATGATGCATTTTATGGCTGGATCTGTTTTTATCACTTTCTGAAATGGACGTTGAAAATGAGCTTATCTCAGCCAGCAGAGAGGTCAAATCACAGTAATGCAAACTCAGTCAGAGACATAGATTTTCACTTGCAACTTGCTTTAACATGTTTAACAGTGCATGAATTGTTGTCTAAAACAAAAAGAATGATGCATTTTATGGCTGGATCTGTTTTTATCACTTTCTGAAATGGACGTTGAAAATGAGCTTATCTCAGCCAGCAGAGAGGTCAAATCACAGTAATGCAAACTCAGTCAGAGACATAGATTTTCACTTGCAACTTGCTTTAACATGTTTAACAGTGCATGAATTGTTGTCTAAAACAAAAAAGAATGATGCATTTTATGGCTGGATCTGTTTTATCACTTTCTGAATTGGACGTTGAAAATGAGCTTATCTCAGCCAGCAGAGAGGTCAAATCACAGTAATGCAAACTCAGTCAGAGACATAGATTTTCACTTGCAACTTGCTTTAACATGTTTAACAGTGCATGAATTGTTGTCTAAAACAAAAAAGAATGATGCATTTTATGGCTGGATCTGTTTTTATCACTTTCTGAAATGGACGTTGAAAATGAGCTTATCTCAGCCAGCAGAGAGGTCAAATCACAGTAATGCAAACTCAGTCAGAGACATAGATTTTCACCTGCAACTTGCTTTAACATGTTTAACAGTGCATGAAATGTTGTCTAAAACAAAAAAGAATGATGCATTTTATGGCTGGATCTGTTTTATCACTTTCTGAATTGGACGTTGAAAATGAGCTTATGAGGTCAAATCACAGTAATGCAAACTCAGTCAGAGACATAGATTTTCACTTGCAACTTGCTTTAACATGTTTAACAGTGCATGAATTGTTGTCTAAAACAAAAAAGAATGATGCATTTTATGGCTGGATCTGTTTTTATCACTTTCTGAAATGGACGTTGAAAATGAGCTTATCTCAGCCAGCAGAGAGGTCAAATCACAGTAATGCAAACTCTGTCAGAGACATAGATTTTCACCTGCAACTTGCTTTAACATGTTTAACAGTGCATGAAATGTTGTCTAAAACAAAAAAGAATGATGCATTTTATGGCTGGATCTGTTTTTATTACTTTCTGAATTGGACGTTGAAAATGAGCTTATCTCAGCCAGCAGAGAGGTCAAATCACAGTAATGCAAACTCAGTCAGAGACATAGATTTTCACTTGCAACTTGCTTTAACATGTTTAACAGTGCATAAATTGTTGTCTAAAACAAAAAAGAATGATGCATTTTATGGCTGGATCTGTTTTATCACTTTCTGAATTGGACGTTGAAAATGAGCTTATCTCAGCCAGCAGAGAGGTCAAATCACAGTAATGCAAACTCAGTCAGAGACATAGATTTTCACTTGCAACTTGCTTTAACATGTTTAACAGAGCATGAATTGTTGTCTAAAACAAAAAAGAATGATGCATTTTATGGCTGGATCTGTTTTATCACTTTCTGAATTGGACGTTGAAAATGAGCTTATCTCAGCCAGCAGAGAGGTCAAATCACAGTAATGCAAACTCAGTCAGAGACATAGATTTTCACTTGCAACTTGCTTTAACATGTTTAACAGTGCATGAATTGTTGTCTAAAACAAAAAAGAATGATGCATTTTATGGCTGGATCTGTTTTATCACTTTCTGAATTGGACGTTGAAAATGAGCTTATCTCAGCCAGCAGAGAGGTCAAATCACAGTAATGCAAACTCAGTCAGAGACATAGATTTTCACTTGCAACTTGCTTTAACATGTTTAACAGAGCTTGAATTGTTGTCTAAAACAAAAAAGAATGATGCATTTTATGGCTGGATCTGTTTTATCACTTTCTGAATTGGACGTTGAAAATGAGCTTATCTCAGCCAGCAGAGAGGTCAAATCACAGTAATGCAAACTCAGTCAGAGACATAGATTTTCACTTGCAACTTGCTTTAACATGTTTAACAGTGCATGAATTGTTGTCTAAAACAAAAAAGAATGATGCATTTTATGGCTGGATCTGTTTTTATCACTTTCTGAAATAGACGTTGAAAATGAGCTTATCTCAGCCAGCAGAGAGGTCAAATCACAGTAATGCAAACTCAGTCAGAGACATAGATTTTCACCTGCAACTTGCTTTAACATGTTTAACAGTGCATGAAATGTTGTCTAAAACAAAAAAGAATGATGCATTTTATGGCTGGATCTGTTTTATCACTTTCTGAATTGGACGTTGAAAATGAGCTTATGAGGTCAAATCACAGTAATGCAAACTCAGTCAGAGACATAGATTTTCACTTGCAACTTGCTTTAACATGTTTAACAGTGCATGAATTGTTGTCTAAAACAAAAAAGAATGATGCATTTTATGGCTGGATCTGTTTTTATCACTTTCTGAATTGGACGTTGAAAATGAGCTTATCTCAGCCAGCAGAGAGGTCAAATCACAGTAATGCAAACTCAGTCAGAGACATAGATTTTCACTTGCAACTTGCTTTAACATGTTTAACAGTGCATGAATTGTTGTCTAAAACAAAAAAGAATGATGCATTTTATGGCTGGATCTGTTTTTATCACTTTCTGAAATGGACGTTGAAAATGAGCTTATCTCAGCCAGCAGAGAGGTCAAATCACAGTAATGCAAACTCAGTCAGAGACATAGATTTTCACTTGCAACTTGCTTTAACATGTTTAACAGTGCATGAATTGTTGTCTAAAACAAAAAAGAATGATGCATTTTATGGCTGGATCTGTTTTATCACTTTCTGAATTGGACGTTGAAAATGAGCTTATCTCAGCCAGCAGAAAGGTCAAATCACAGTAATGCAAACTCAGTCAGAGACATAGATTTTCACTTGCAACTTGCTTTAACATGTTTAACAGTGCATAAATTGTTGTCTAAAACAAAAAAGAATGATGCATTTTATGGCTGGATCTGTTTTATCACTTTCTGAATTGGACGTTGAAAATGAGCTTATCTCAGCCAGCAGAGAGGTCAAATCACAGTAATGCAAACTCAGTCAGAGACATAGATTTTCACCTGCAACTTGCTTTAACATGTTTAACAGTGCATGAAATGTTGTCTAAAACAAAAAAGAATGATGCATTTTATGGCTGGATCTGTTTTATCACTTTCTGAATTGGACGTTGAAAATGAGCTTATGAGGTCAAATCACAGTAATGCAAACTCAGTCAGAGACATAGATTTTCACTTGCAACTTGCTTTAACATGTTTAACAGTGCATGAATTGTTKTCTAAAACAAAAAAGAATGATGCATTTTATGGCTGGATCTGTTTTATCACTTTCTGAATTGGACGTTGAAAATGAGCTTATCTCAGCCAGCAGAGAGGTCAAATCACAGTAATGCAAACTCAGTCAGAGACATAGATTTTCACTTGCAACTTGCTTTAACATGTTTAACAGTGCATGAATTGTTGTCTAAAACAAAAAAGAATGATGCATTTTATGGCTGGATCTGTTTTTATCACTTTCTGAAATGGACGTTGAAAATGAGCTTATCTCAGCCAGCAGAGAGGTCAAATCACAGTAATGCAAACTCAGTCAGAGACATAGATTTTCACCTGCAACTTGCTTTAACATGTTTAACAGTGCATGAAATGTTGTCTAAAACAAAAAAGAATGATGCATTTTATGGCTGGATCTGTTTTATCACTTTCTGAATTGGACGTTGAAAATGAGCTTATGAGGTCAAATCAYAGTAATGCAAACTCAGTCAGAGACATAGATTTTCACTTGCAACTTGCTTTAACATGTTTAACAGTGCATGAATTGTTGTCTAAAACAAAAAAGAATGATGCATTTTATGGCTGGATCTGTTTTTATCACTTTCTGAAATGGACGTTGAAAATGAGCTTATCTCAGCCAGCAGAGAGGTCAAATCACAGTAATGCAAACACTGTCAGAGACATAGATTTTCACCTGCAACTTGCTTTAACATGTTTAACAGTGCATGAAATGTTGTCTAAAACAAAAAAGAATGATGCATTTTATGGCTGGATCTGTTTTTATTACTTTCTGAATTGGACGTTGAAAATGAGCTTATCTCAGCCAGCAGAGAGGTCAAATCACAGTAATGCAAACTCAGTCAGAGACATAGATTTTCACTTGCAACTTGCTTTAACATGTTTAACAGTGCATGAATTGTTGTCTAAAACAAAAAAGAATGATGCATTTTATGGCTGGATCTGTTTTATCACTTTCTGAATTGGACGTTGAAAATGAGCTTATCTCAGCCAGCAGAGAGGTCAAATCACAGTAATGCAAACTCAGTCAGAGACATAGATTTTCACTTGCAACTTGCTTTAACATGTTTAACAGTGCATAAATTGTTGTCTAAAACAAAAAAGAATGATGCATTTTATGGCTGGATCTGTTTTATCACTTTCTGAATTGGACGTTGAAAATGAGCTTATCTCAGCCAGCAGAGAGGTCAAATCACAGTAATGCAAACTCAGTCAGAGACAAAGATTTTCACTTGCAACTTGCTTTAACATGTTTAACAGAGCATGAATTGTTGTCTAAAACAAAAAAGAATGATGCATTTTATGGCTGGATCTGTTTTATCACTTTCTGAATTGGACGTTGAAAATGAGCTTATCTCAGCCAGCWKAGAGGTCAAATCACAGTAATGCAAACTCAGTCAGAGACATAGATTTTCACTTGCAACTTGCTTTAACATGTTTAACAGTGCATGAATTGTTGTCTAAAACAAAAAAGAATGATGCATTTTATGGCTGGATCTGTTTTTATYACTTTCTGAAWTGGACGTTGAAAATGAGCTTATCTCAGCCAGCAGAGAGGTCAAATCACAGTAATGCAAACTCAGTCAGAGACATAGATTTTCACTTGCAACTTGCTTTAACATGTTTAACAGTGCATGAATTGTTGTCTWAAACAAAAAAGAATGATGCATTTTATGGCTGGATCTGTTTTATCACTTTCTGAATTGGACGTTGAAAATGAGCTTATGAGGTCAAATCACAGTAATGCAAACTCAGTCAGAGACATAGATTTTCACTTGCAACTTGCTTTAACATGTTTAACAGTGCATGAATTGTTGTCTAAAACAAAAAAGAATGATGCATTTTATGGCTGGATCTGTTTTATCACTTTCTRAATTGGACGTTGAAAATGAGCTTATCTCAGCCAGCAGAGAGGTCAAATCACAGTAATGCAAACTCAGTCAGAGACATAGATTTTCACTTGCAACTTGCTTTAACATGTTTAACAGTGCATRAATTGTTGTCTAAAACAAAAAAGAATGATGCATTTTATGGCTGGATCTGTTTTTATCACTTTCTGAATTGGACGTTGAAAATGAGCTTATCTCAGCCAGCAGAGAGGTCAAATCACAGTAATGCAAACTCAGTCAGAGACAWAGATTTTCACTTGCAACTTGCTTTAACATGTTTAACAGWGCATGAATTGTTGTCTAAAACAAAAAAGAATGATRCATTTTATGGCTGGATCTGTTTTATCACTTTCTGAAWTGGACGTTGAAAATGAGCTTATGAGGTCAAATCACAGTAATGCAAACTCAGTCAGAGACATAGATTTTCACTTGCAACTTGCTTTAACATGTTTAACAGTGYATGAATTGTTGTCTAAAACAAAAAAGAATGATGCATTTTATGGCTGGATCTGTTTTTATYACTTTCTGAATTGGACGTTGAAAATGAGCTTATCTCAGCCAGCAGAGAGGTCAAATCACAGTAATGCAAACTCAGTCAGAGACATAGATTTTCACTTGCAACTTGCTTTAAMATGTTTAACAGTGCATGAATTGTTGTCTAAAACAAAAAGAATGATGCATTTTATGGCTGGATCTGTTTTATCACTTTCTGAATTGGACGTTGAAAATGAGCTTATGARGTCAAATCACAGTAATGCAAACTCAGTCAGAGACATAGATTTTCACTTGCAACTTGCTTTAACATGTTTAACAGTGCATGAATTGTTGTCTAAAACAAAAAGAATGATGCATTTTATGGCTGGATCTGTTTTTATCACTTTCTGAAWTGGACGTTGAAAATGWGCTTATCTCAGCCAGCAGAGAGGTCAAATCACAGTAATGCAAACTCAGTCAGAGACATAGATTTTCACTTGCAACTTGCTTTARCATGTTTAACAGTGCATRAATTGTTGTCTAAAACAAAAAAGAATGATGCATTTTATGGCTGGATCTGTTTTATCACTTTCTGAATTGGACGTTGAAAATGAGCTTATCTCAGCCAGCAGAGAGGTCAAATCACAGTAATGCAAACTCAGTCAGAGACATAGATTTTCACTTGCAACTTGCTTTAACATGTTTAACAGTGCATGAATTGTTGTCTAAAACAAAAAAGAATGATGCATTTTATGGCTGGATCTGTTTTTATCACTTTCTGAAWTGGACGTTGAAAATGAGCTTATCTCAGCCAGCAGAGAGGTCAAATCACAGTAATGCAAACTCAGTCAGAGACATAGWTTTTCACCTGCAACTTGCTTTAACATGTTTAACAGTGCATGAAATGTTGTCTAAAACAAAAAAGAATGATGCATTTTATGGCTGGATCTGTTTTATCACTTTCTGAATTGGACGTTGAAAATGAGCTTATGAGGTCAAATCACAGTAATGCAAACTCAGTCAGAGACATAGATTTTCACTTGCAACTTGCTTTAACATGTTTAACAGTGCATGAATTGTTGTCTAAAACAAAAAAGAATGATGCATTTTATGGCTGGATCTGTTTTTATCACTTTCTGAATTGGACGTTGAAAATGAGCTTATCTCAGCCAGCAGAGAGGTCAAATCACAGTAATGCAAACTCAGTCAGAGACATAGATTTTCACTTGCAACTTGCTTTAACATGTTTAACAGTGCATGAATTGTTGTCTAAAACAAAAAAGAATGATGCATTTTATGGCTGGATCTGTTTTTATCACTTTCTGAAWTGGACGTTGAAAATGAGCTTATCTCAGCCAGCAGAGAGGTCAAATCACAGTAATGCAAACTCAGTCAGAGACATAGATTTTCACTTGCAACTTGCTTTAACATGTTTAACAGTGCATGAATTGTTGTCTAAAACAAAAAAGAATGATGCATTTTATGGCTGGATCTGTTTTATCACTTTCTGAAWTGGACGTTGAAAATGAGCTTATCTCAGCCAGCAGAGAGGTCAAATCACAGTAATGCAAACTCAGTCAGAGACATAGATTTTCACTTGCAACTTGCTTTAACATGTTTAACAGTGCATGAATTGTTGTCTAAAACAAAAAAGAATGATGCATTTTATGGCTGGATCTGTTTTTATCACTTTCTGAAWTGGACGTTGAAAATGAGCTTATCTCAGCCAGCAGAGAGGTCAAATCACAGTAATGCAAACTCAGTCAGAGACATAGATTTTCACTTGCAACTTGCTTTAACATGTTTAACAGTGCATGAATTGTTGTCTAAAACAAAAAAGAATGATGCATTTTATGGCTGGATCTGTTTTTATCACTTTCTGAATTGGACGTTGAAAATGAGCWTATCTCAGCCAGCAGAGAGGTCAAATCACAGTAATGCAAACTCAGTCAGAGACATAGATTTTCACTTGCAACTTGCTTTAACATGTTTAACAGTGCATRAATTGTTGTCTAAAACAAAAAAGAATGATGCATTTTATGGCTGGATCTGTTTTTATCACTTTCTGAATTGGACGTTGAAAATGAGCTTATGAGGTCAAATCACAGTAATGCAAACTCAGTCAGAGACATAGATTTTCACTTGCAACTTGCTTTAACATGTTTAACAGTGCATGAATTGTTGTCTAAAACAAAAAAGAATGATGCATTTTATGGCTGGATCTGTTTTTATCACTTTCTGAAWTGGACGTTGAAAATGAGCTTATCTCAGCCAGCAGAGAGGTCAAATCACAGTAATGCAAACTCAGTCAGAGACATAGATTTTCACTTGCAACTTGCTTTAACATGTTTAACAGTGCATRAATTGTTGTCTAAAACAAAAAAGAATGATGCATTTTATGGCTGGATCTGTTTTTATCACTTTCTGAAWTGGACGTTGAAAATGAGCTTATCTCAGCCAGCAGAGAGGTCAAATCACAGTAATGCAAACTCAGTCAGAGACATAGATTTTCACYTGCAACTTGCTTTAACATGTTTAACAGTGCATGAATTGTTGTCTAAAACAAAAAAGAATGATGCATTTTATGGCTGGATCTGTTTTATCACTTTCTGAAWTGGACGTTGAAAATGAGCTTATCTCAGCCAGCAGAGAGGTCAAATCACAGTAATGCAAACTCAGTCAGAGACATAGATTTTCACTTGCAACTTGCTTTAACATGTTTAACAGTGCATGAATTGTTGTCTAAAACAAAAAAGAATGATGCATTTTATGGCTGGATCTGTTTTTATCACTTTCTGAAWTGGACGTTGAAAATGAGCTTATCTCAGCCAGCAGAGAGGTCAAATCACAGTAATGCAAACTCAGTCAGAGACATAGATTTTCACYTGCAACTTGCTTTAACATGTTTAACAGTGCATGAAWTGTTGTCTAAAACAAAAAAGAATGATGCATTTTATGGCTGGATCTGTTTTATCACTTTCTGAATTGGACGTTGAAAATGAGCTTATCTCAGCCAGCAGAGAGGTCAAATCACAGTAATGCAAACTCAGTCAGAGACATAGATTTTCACYTGCAACTTGCTTTAACATGTTTAACAGTGCATRAATTGTTGTCTAAAACAAAAAAGAATGATGCATTTTATGGCTGGATCTGTTTTATCACTTTCTGAATTGGACGTTGAAAATGAGCTTATCTCAGCCAGCAGAGAGGTCAAATCACAGTAATGCAAACTCAGTCAGAGACAWAGATTTTCACTTGCAACTTGCTTTAACATGTTTAACAGWGCATGAATTGTTGTCTAAAACAAAAAAGAATGATGCATTTTATGGCTGGATCTGTTTTATCACTTTCTGAATTGGACGTTGAAAATGAGCTTATCTCAGCCAGCAGAGAGGTCAAATCACAGTAATGCAAACTCAGTCAGAGACATAGATTTTCACTTGCAACTTGCTTTAACATGTTTAACAGTGCATGAATTGTTGTCTAAAACAAAAAAGAATGATGCATTTTATGGCTGGATCTGTTTTTATCACTTTCTGAAWTGGACGTTGAAAATGAGCTTATCTCAGCCAGCAGAGAGGTCAAATCACAGTAATGCAAACTCAGTCAGAGACATAGATTTTCACTTGCAACTTGCTTTAACATGTTTAACAGTGYATGAATTGTTGTCTAAAACAAAAAAGAATGATGCATTTTATGGCTGGATCTGTTTTATCACTTTCTGAAWTGGACGTTGAAAATGAGCTTATCTCAGCCAGCAGAGAGGTCAAATCACAGTAATGCAAACTCAGTCAGAGACATAGATTTTCACYTGCAACTTGCTTTAACATGTTTAACAGTGCATGAATTGTTGTCTAAAACAAAAAAGAATGATGCATTTTATGGCTGGATCTGTTTTATCACTTTCTGAATTGGACGTTGAAAATGAGCTTATCTCAGCCAGCAGAGAGGTCAAATCACAGTAATGCAAACTCAGTCAGAGACATAGATTTTCACTTGCAACTTGCTTTAACATGTTTAACAGTGCATGAATTGTTGTCTAAAACAAAAAAGAATGATGCATTTTATGGCTGGATCTGTTTTATCACTTTCTGAATTGGACGTTGAAAATGAGCTTATCTCAGCCAGCAGAGAGGTCAAATCACAGTAATGCAAACTCAGTCAGAGACATAGATTTTCACTTGCAACTTGCTTTAACATGTTTAACAGTGCATGAATTGTTGTCTAAAACAAAAAAGAATGATGCATTTTATGGCTGGATCTGTTTTATCACTTTCTGAAWTGGACGTTGAAAATGAGCTTATCTCAGCCAGCAGAGAGGTCAAATCACAGTAATGCAAACTCAGTCAGAGACATAGATTTTCACTTGCAACTTGCTTTAACATGTTTAACAGTGCATGAATTGTTGTCTAAAACAAAAAAGAATGATGCATTTTATGGCTGGATCTGTTTTATCACTTTCTGAATTGGACGTTGAAAATGAGCTTATCTCAGCCAGCAGTCAAATCACAGTAATGCAAACTCAGTCAGAGACATAGATTTTCACYTGCAACTTGCTTTAACATGTTTAACAGTGCATGAAATGTTGTCTAAAACAAAAAAGAATGATGCATTTTATGGCTGGATCTGTTTTATCACTTTCTGAATTGGACGTTGAAAATGAGCTTATCGAGGTCAAATCACAGTAATGCAAACTCAGTCAGAGACATAGATTTTCACTTGCAACTTGCTTTAACATGTTTAACAGTGCATGAATTGTTGTCTAAAACAAAAAAGAATGATGCATTTTATGGCTGGATCTGTTTTTATCACTTTCTGAATTGGACGTTGAAAATGAGCTTATCTCAGCCAGCAGAGAGGTCAAATCACAGTAATGCAAACTCAGTCAGAGACATAGATTTTCACTTGCAACTTGCTTTAACATGTTTAACAGTGCATGAATTGTTGTCTAAAACAAAAAAGAATGATGCATTTTATGGCTGGATCTGTTTTTATCACTTTCTGAAWTGGACGTTGAAAATGAGCTTATCTCAGCCAGCAGAGAGGTCAAATCACAGTAATGCAAACTCAGTCAGAGACATAGATTTTCACTTGCAACTTGCTTTAACATGTTTAACAGTGCATGAATTGTTGTCTAAAACAAAAAAGAATGATGCATTTTATGGCTGGATCTGTTTTATCACTTTCTGAATTGGACGTTGAAAATGAGCTTATCTCAGCCAGCAGAGAGGTCAAATCACAGTAATGCAAACTCAGTCAGAGACATAGATTTTCACTTGCAACTTGCTTTAACATGTTTAACAGTGCATGAATTGTTGTCTAAAACAAAAAAGAATGATGCATTTTATGGCTGGATCTGTTTTTATCACTTTCTGAATTGGACGTTGAAAATGAGCTTATCTCAGCCAGCAGAGAGGTCAAATCACAGTAATGCAAACTCAGTCAGAGACATAGATTTTCACYTGCAACTTGCTTTAACATGTTTAACAGTGCATGAAATGTTGTCTAAAACAAAAAAGAATGATGCATTTTATGGCTGGATCTGTTTTTATCACTTTCTGAATTGGACGTTGAAAATGAGCTTATGAGGTCAAATCACAGTAATGCAAACTCAGTCAGAGACATAGATTTTCACTTGCAACTTGCTTTAACATGTTTAACAGTGCATGAATTGTTGTCTAAAACAAAAAAGAATGATGCATTTTATGGCTGGATCTGTTTTTATCACTTTCTGAATTGGACGTTGAAAATGAGCTTATCTCAGCCAGCAGAGAGGTCAAATCACAGTAATGCAAACTCAGTCAGAGACATAGATTTTCACTTGCAACTTGCTTTAACATGTTTAACAGTGCATGAATTGTTGTCTAAAACAAAAAAGAATGATGCATTTTATGGCTGGATCTGTTTTTATCACTTTCTGAATTGGACGTTGAAAATGAGCTTATCTCAGCCAGCAGAGAGGTCAAATCACAGTAATGCAAACTCAGTCAGAGACATAGATTTTCACTTGCAACTTGCTTTAACATGTTTAACAGTGCATGAATTGTTGTCTAAAACAAAAAAGAATGATGCATTTTATGGCTGGATCTGTTTTTATCACTTTCTGAAATGGACGTTGAAAATGAGCTTATCTCAGCCAGCAGAGAGGTCAAATCACAGTAATGCAAACTCAGTCAGAGACATAGATTTTCACTTGCAACTTGCTTTAACATGTTTAACAGTGCATGAATTGTTGTCTAAAACAAAAAAGAATGATGCATTTTATGGCTGGATCTGTTTTTATCACTTTCTGAAATGGACGTTGAAAATGAGCTTATCTCAGCCAGCAGAGAGGTCAAATCACAGTAATGCAAACTCAGTCAGAGACATAGATTTTCACTTGCAACTTGCTTTAACATGTTTAACAGTGCATGAATTGTTGTCTAAAACAAAAAAGAATGATGCATTTTATGGCTGGATCTGTTTTATCACTTTCTGAATTGGACGTTGAAAATGAGCTTATCTCAGCCAGCAGAGAGGTCAAATCACAGTAATGCAAACTCAGTCAGAGACATAGATTTTCACTTGCAACTTGCTTTAACATGTTTAACAGTGCATGAATTGTTGTCTAAAACAAAAAAGAATGATGCATTTTATGGCTGGATCTGTTTTATCACTTTCTGAATTGGACGTTGAAAATGAGCTTATCTCAGCCAGCAGAGAGGTCAAATCACAGTAATGCAAACTCAGTCAGAGACATAGATTTTCACTTGCAACTTGCTTTAACATGTTTAACAGTGCATGAATTGTTGTCTAAAACAAAAAAGAATGATGCATTTTATGGCTGGATCTGTTTTTATCACTTTCTGAATTGGACGTTGAAAATGAGCTTATCTCAGCCAGCAGAGAGGTCAAATCACAGTAATGCAAACTCAGTCAGAGACATAGATTTTCACTTGCAACTTGCTTTAACATGTTTAACAGTGCATGAATTGTTGTCTAAAACAAAAAAGAATGATGCATTTTATGGCTGGATCTGTTTTTATCACTTTCTGAATTGGACGTTGAAAATGAGCTTATCTCAGCCAGCAGAGAGGTCAAATCACAGTAATGCAAACTCAGTCAGAGACATAGATTTTCACTTGCAACTTGCTTTAACATGTTTAACAGTGCATGAATTGTTGTCTAAAACAAAAAAGAATGATGCATTTTATGGCTGGATCTGTTTTTATCACTTTCTGAATTGGACGTTGAAAATGAGCTTATCTCAGCCAGCAGAGAGGTCAAATCACAGTAATGCAAACTCAGTCAGAGACATAGATTTTCACTTGCAACTTGCTTTAACATGTTTAACAGTGCATGAATTGTTGTCTAAAACAAAAAAGAATGATGCATTTTATGGCTGGATCTGTTTTTATCACTTTCTGAATTGGACGTTGAAAATGAGCTTATCTCAGCCAGCAGAGAGGTCAAATCACAGTAATGCAAACTCAGTCAGAGACATAGATTTTCACTTGCAACTTGCTTTAACATGTTTAACAGTGCATGAATTGTTGTCTAAAACAAAAAAGAATGATGCATTTTATGGCTGGATCTGTTTTTATCACTTTCTGAATTGGACGTTGAAAATGAGCTTATCTCAGCCAGCAGAGAGGTCAAATCACAGTAATGCAAACTCAGTCAGAGACATAGATTTTCACTTGCAACTTGCTTTAACATGTTTAACAGTGCATGAATTGTTGTCTAAAACAAAAAAGAATGATGCATTTTATGGCTGGATCTGTTTTATCACTTTCTGAATTGGACGTTGAAAATGAGCTTATCTCAGCCAGCAGAGAGGTCAAATCACAGTAATGCAAACTCAGTCAGAGACATAGATTTTCACTTGCAACTTGCTTTAACATGTTTAACAGTGCATGAATTGTTGTCTAAAACAAAAAAGAATGATGCATTTTATGGCTGGATCTGTTTTTATCACTTTCTGAATTGGACGTTGAAAATGAGCTTATCTCAGCCAGCAGAGAGGTCAAATCACAGTAATGCAAACTCAGTCAGAGACATAGATTTTCACTTGCAACTTGCTTTAACATGTTTAACAGTGCATGAATTGTTGTCTAAAACAAAAAAGAATGATGCATTTTATGGCTGGATCTGTTTTATCACTTTCTGAATTGGACGTTGAAAATGAGCTTATCTCAGCCAGCAGAGAGGTCAAATCACAGTAATGCAAACTCAGTCAGAGACATAGATTTTCACTTGCAACTTGCTTTAACATGTTTAACAGTGCATGAATTGTTGTCTAAAACAAAAAAGAATGATGCATTTTATGGCTGGATCTGTTTTTATCACTTTCTGAAATGGACGTTGAAAATGAGCTTATCTCAGCCAGCAGAGAGGTCAAATCACAGTAATGCAAACTCAGTCAGAGACATAGATTTTCACCTGCAACTTGCTTTAACATGTTTAACAGTGCATGAATTGTTGTCTAAAACAAAAAAGAATGATGCATTTTATGGCTGGATCTGTTTTTATCACTTTCTGAATTGGACGTTGAAAATGAGCTTATCTCAGCCAGCAGAGAGGTCAAATCACAGTAATGCAAACTCAGTCAGAGACATAGATTTTCACTTGCAACTTGCTTTAACATGTTTAACAGTGCATGAATTGTTGTCTAAAACAAAAAAGAATGATGCATTTTATGGCTGGATCTGTTTTATCACTTTCTGAATTGGACGTTGAAAATGAGCTTATCTCAGCCAGCAGAGAGGTCAAATCACAGTAATGCAAACTCAGTCAGAGACATAGATTTTCACTTGCAACTTGCTTTAACATGTTTAACAGTGCATGAATTGTTGTCTAAAACAAAAAAGAATGATGCATTTTATGGCTGGATCTGTTTTATCACTTTCTGAATTGGACGTTGAAAATGAGCTTATCTCAGCCAGCAGAGAGGTCAAATCACAGTAATGCAAACTCAGTCAGAGACATAGATTTTCACTTGCAACTTGCTTTAACATGTTTAACAGTGCATGAATTGTTGTCTAAAACAAAAAAGAATGATGCATTTTATGGCTGGATCTGTTTTATCACTTTCTGAATTGGACGTTGAAAATGAGCTTATCTCAGCCAGCAGAGAGGTCAAATCACAGTAATGCAAACTCAGTCAGAGACATAGATTTTCACTTGCAACTTGCTTTAACATGTTTAACAGTGCATGAATTGTTGTCTAAAACAAAAAAGAATGATGCATTTTATGGCTGGATCTGTTTTTATCACTTTCTGAATTGGACGTTGAAAATGAGCTTATCTCAGCCAGCAGAGAGGTCAAATCACAGTAATGCAAACTCAGTCAGAGACATAGATTTTCACTTGCAACTTGCTTTAACATGTTTAACAGTGCATGAATTGTTGTCTAAAACAAAAAAGAATGATGCATTTTATGGCTGGATCTGTTTTTATCACTTTCTGAATTGGACGTTGAAAATGAGCTTATCTCAGCCAGCAGAGAGGTCAAATCACAGTAATGCAAACTCAGTCAGAGACATAGATTTTCACTTGCAACTTGCTTTAACATGTTTAACAGTGCATGAATTGTTGTCTAAAACAAAAAAGAATGATGCATTTTATGGCTGGATCTGTTTTTATCACTTTCTGAATTGGACGTTGAAAATGAGCTTATCTCAGCCAGCAGAGAGGTCAAATCACAGTAATGCAAACTCAGTCAGAGACATAGATTTTCACTTGCAACTTGCTTTAACATGTTTAACAGTGCATGAATTGTTGTCTAAAACAAAAAAGAATGATGCATTTTATGGCTGGATCTGTTTTTATCACTTTCTGAATTGGACGTTGAAAATGAGCTTATCTCAGCCAGCAGAGAGGTCAAATCACAGTAATGCAAACTCAGTCAGAGACATAGATTTTCACTTGCAACTTGCTTTAACATGTTTAACAGTGCATGAATTGTTGTCTAAAACAAAAAAGAATGATGCATTTTATGGCTGGATCTGTTTTTATCACTTTCTGAAATGGACGTTGAAAATGAGCTTATCTCAGCCAGCAGAGAGGTCAAATCACAGTAATGCAAACTCAGTCAGAGACATAGATTTTCACCTGCAACTTGCTTTAACATGTTTAACAGTGCATGAAATGTTGTCTAAAACAAAAAAGAATGATGCATTTTATGGCTGGATCTGTTTTATCACTTTCTGAATTGGACGTTGAAAATGAGCTTATGAGCAGTCAAATCACAGTAATGCAAACTCAGTCAGAGACATAGATTTTCACTTGCAACTTGCTTTAACATGTTTAACAGTGCATGAATTGTTGTCTAAAACAAAAAAGAATGATGCATTTTATGGCTGGATCTGTTTTTATCACTTTCTGAATTGGACGTTGAAAATGAGCTTATCTCAGCCAGCAGAGAGGTCAAATCACAGTAATGCAAACTCAGTCAGAGACATAGATTTTCACTTGCAACTTGCTTTAACATGTTTAACAGTGCATGAAATGTTGTCTAAAACAAAAAAGAATGATGCATTTTATGGCTGGATCTGTTTTTATCACTTTCTGAATTGGACGTTGAAAATGAGCTTATCTCAGCCAGCAGAGAGGTCAAATCACAGTAATGCAAACTCAGTCAGAGACATAGATTTTCACTTGCAACTTGCTTTAACATGTTTAACAGTGCATGAAATGTTGTCTAAAACAAAAAAGAATGATGCATTTTATGGCTGGATCTGTTTTATCACTTTCTGAATTGGACGTTGAAAATGAGCTTATCTCAGCCAGCAGAGAGGTCAAATCACAGTAATGCAAACTCAGTCAGAGACATAGATTTTCACTTGCAACTTGCTTTAACATGTTTAACAGTGCATGAATTGTTGTCTAAAACAAAAAAGAATGATGCATTTTATGGCTGGATCTGTTTTATCACTTTCTGAATTGGACGTTGAAAATGAGCTTATCTCAGCCAGCAGAGAGGTCAAATCACAGTAATGCAAACTCAGTCAGAGACATAGATTTTCACTTGCAACTTGCTTTAACATGTTTAACAGTGCATGAATTGTTGTCTAAAACAAAAAAGAATGATGCATTTTATGGCTGGATCTGTTTTATCACTTTCTGAATTGGACGTTGAAAATGAGCTTATCTCAGCCAGCAGAGAGGTCAAATCACAGTAATGCAAACTCAGTCAGAGACATAGATTTTCACTTGCAACTTGCTTTAACATGTTTAACAGTGCATGAATTGTTGTCTAAAACAAAAAAGAATGATGCATTTTATGGCTGGATCTGTTTTTATCACTTTCTGAATTGGACGTTGAAAATGAGCTTATCTCAGCCAGCAGAGAGGTCAAATCACAGTAATGCAAACTCAGTCAGAGACATAGATTTTCACTTGCAACTTGCTTTAACATGTTTAACAGTGCATGAATTGTTGTCTAAAACAAAAAAGAATGATGCATTTTATGGCTGGATCTGTTTTTATCACTTTCTGAATTGGACGTTGAAAATGAGCTTATCTCAGCCAGCAGAGAGGTCAAATCACAGTAATGCAAACTCAGTCAGAGACATAGATTTTCACTTGCAACTTGCTTTAACATGTTTAACAGTGCATGAATTGTTGTCTAAAACAAAAAAGAATGATGCATTTTATGGCTGGATCTGTTTTTATCACTTTCTGAAATGGACGTTGAAAATGAGCTTATCTCAGCCAGCAGAGAGGTCAAATCACAGTAATGCAAACTCAGTCAGAGACATAGATTTTCACTTGCAACTTGCTTTAACATGTTTAACAGTGCATGAATTGTTGTCTAAAACAAAAAAGAATGATGCATTTTATGGCTGGATCTGTTTTTATCACTTTCTGAAATGGACGTTGAAAATGAGCTTATCTCAGCCAGCAGAGAGGTCAAATCACAGTAATGCAAACTCAGTCAGAGACATAGATTTTCACTTGCAACTTGCTTTAACATGTTTAACAGTGCATGAATTGTTGTCTAAAACAAAAAAGAATGATGCATTTTATGGCTGGATCTGTTTTTATCACTTTCTGAATTGGACGTTGAAAATGAGCTTATCTCAGCCAGCAGAGAGGTCAAATCACAGTAATGCAAACTCAGTCAGAGACATAGATTTTCACTTGCAACTTGCTTTAACATGTTTAACAGTGCATGAATTGTTGTCTAAAACAAAAAAGAATGATGCATTTTATGGCTGGATCTGTTTTTATCACTTTCTGAATTGGACGTTGAAAATGAGCTTATCTCAGCCAGCAGAGAGGTCAAATCACAGTAATGCAAACTCAGTCAGAGACATAGATTTTCACTTGCAACTTGCTTTAACATGTTTAACAGTGCATGAATTGTTGTCTAAAACAAAAAAGAATGATGCATTTTATGGCTGGATCTGTTTTTATCACTTTCTGAATTGGACGTTGAAAATGAGCTTATCTCAGCCAGCAGAGAGGTCAAATCACAGTAATGCAAACTCAGTCAGAGACATAGATTTTCACTTGCAACTTGCTTTAACATGTTTAACAGTGCATGAATTGTTGTCTAAAACAAAAAAGAATGATGCATTTTATGGCTGGATCTGTTTTTATCACTTTCTGAATTGGACGTTGAAAATGAGCTTATCTCAGCCAGCAGAGAGGTCAAATCACAGTAATGCAAACTCAGTCAGAGACATAGATTTTCACTTGCAACTTGCTTTAACATGTTTAACAGTGCATGAATTGTTGTCTAAAACAAAAAAGAATGATGCATTTTATGGCTGGATCTGTTTTATCACTTTCTGAATTGGACGTTGAAAATGAGCTTATCTCAGCCAGCAGAGAGGTCAAATCACAGTAATGCAAACTCAGTCAGAGACATAGATTTTCACTTGCAACTTGCTTTAACATGTTTAACAGTGCATGAATTGTTGTCTAAAACAAAAAAGAATGATGCATTTTATGGCTGGATCTGTTTTTATCACTTTCTGAATTGGACGTTGAAAATGAGCTTATCTCAGCCAGCAGAGAGGTCAAATCACAGTAATGCAAACTCAGTCAGAGACATAGATTTTCACTTGCAACTTGCTTTAACATGTTTAACAGTGCATGAATTGTTGTCTAAAACAAAAAAGAATGATGCATTTTATGGCTGGATCTGTTTTATCACTTTCTGAATTGGACGTTGAAAATGAGCTTATCTCAGCCAGCAGAGAGGTCAAATCACAGTAATGCAAACTCAGTCAGAGACATAGATTTTCACTTGCAACTTGCTTTAACATGTTTAACAGTGCATGAATTGTTGTCTAAAACAAAAAAGAATGATGCATTTTATGGCTGGATCTGTTTTATCACTTTCTGAATTGGACGTTGAAAATGAGCTTATCTCAGCCAGCAGAGAGGTCAAATCACAGTAATGCAAACTCAGTCAGAGACATAGATTTTCACTTGCAACTTGCTTTAACATGTTTAACAGTGCATGAATTGTTGTCTAAAACAAAAAAGAATGATGCATTTTATGGCTGGATCTGTTTTTATCACTTTCTGAAATGGACGTTGAAAATGAGCTTATCTCAGCCAGCAGAGAGGTCAAATCACAGTAATGCAAACTCAGTCAGAGACATAGATTTTCACTTGCAACTTGCTTTAACATGTTTAACAGTGCATGAATTGTTGTCTAAAACAAAAAAGAATGATGCATTTTATGGCTGGATCTGTTTTATCACTTTCTGAATTGGACGTTGAAAATGAGCTTATGAGGAGAGGTCAAATCACAGTAATGCAAACTCAGTCAGAGACATAGATTTTCACTTGCAACTTGCTTTAACATGTTTAACAGTGCATGAATTGTTGTCTAAAACAAAAAAGAATGATGCATTTTATGGCTGGATCTGTTTTATCACTTTCTGAATTGGACGTTGAAAATGAGCTTATCTCAGCCAGCAGAGAGGTCAAATCACAGTAATGCAAACTCAGTCAGAGACATAGATTTTCACTTGCAACTTGCTTTAACATGTTTAACAGTGCATGAATTGTTGTCTAAAACAAAAAAGAATGATGCATTTTATGGCTGGATCTGTTTTTATCACTTTCTGAAATGGACGTTGAAAATGAGCTTATCTCAGCCAGCAGAGAGGTCAAATCACAGTAATGCAAACTCAGTCAGAGACATAGATTTTCACCTGCAACTTGCTTTAACATGTTTAACAGTGCATGAATTGTTGTCTAAAACAAAAAAGAATGATGCATTTTATGGCTGGATCTGTTTTTATCACTTTCTGAATTGGACGTTGAAAATGAGCTTATCTCAGCCAGCAGAGAGGTCAAATCACAGTAATGCAAACTCAGTCAGAGACATAGATTTTCACTTGCAACTTGCTTTAACATGTTTAACAGTGCATGAATTGTTGTCTAAAACAAAAAAGAATGATGCATTTTATGGCTGGATCTGTTTTATCACTTTCTGAATTGGACGTTGAAAATGAGCTTATCTCAGCCAGCAGAGAGGTCAAATCACAGTAATGCAAACTCAGTCAGAGACATAGATTTTCACTTGCAACTTGCTTTAACATGTTTAACAGTGCATGAATTGTTGTCTAAAACAAAAAAGAATGATGCATTTTATGGCTGGATCTGTTTTTATCACTTTCTGAATTGGACGTTGAAAATGAGCTTATCTCAGCCAGCAGAGAGGTCAAATCACAGTAATGCAAACTCAGTCAGAGACATAGATTTTCACTTGCAACTTGCTTTAACATGTTTAACAGTGCATGAATTGTTGTCTAAAACAAAAAAGAATGATGCATTTTATGGCTGGATCTGTTTTTATCACTTTCTGAAATGGACGTTGAAAATGAGCTTATCTCAGCCAGCAGAGAGGTCAAATCACAGTAATGCAAACTCAGTCAGAGACATAGATTTTCACCTGCAACTTGCTTTAACATGTTTAACAGTGCATGAAATGTTGTCTAAAACAAAAAAGAATGATGCATTTTATGGCTGGATCTGTTTTATCACTTTCTGAATTGGACGTTGAAAATGAGCTTATCTCAGCCAGCAGAGTCAAATCACAGTAATGCAAACTCAGTCAGAGACATAGATTTTCACTTGCAACTTGCTTTAACATGTTTAACAGTGCATGAATTGTTGTCTAAAACAAAAAAGAATGATGCATTTTATGGCTGGATCTGTTTTATCACTTTCTGAATTGGACGTTGAAAATGAGCTTATCTCAGCCAGCAGAGAGGTCAAATCACAGTAATGCAAACTCAGTCAGAGACATAGATTTTCACTTGCAACTTGCTTTAACATGTTTAACAGTGCATGAATTGTTGTCTAAAACAAAAAAGAATGATGCATTTTATGGCTGGATCTGTTTTTATCACTTTCTGAATTGGACGTTGAAAATGAGCTTATCTCAGCCAGCAGAGAGGTCAAATCACAGTAATGCAAACTCAGTCAGAGACATAGATTTTCACTTGCAACTTGCTTTAACATGTTTAACAGTGCATGAATTGTTGTCTAAAACAAAAAAGAATGATGCATTTTATGGCTGGATCTGTTTTATCACTTTCTGAATTGGACGTTGAAAATGAGCTTATCTCAGCCAGCAGAGAGGTCAAATCACAGTAATGCAAACTCAGTCAGAGACATAGATTTTCACTTGCAACTTGCTTTAACATGTTTAACAGTGCATGAATTGTTGTCTAAAACAAAAAAGAATGATGCATTTTATGGCTGGATCTGTTTTATCACTTTCTGAATTGGACGTTGAAAATGAGCTTATCTCAGCCAGCAGAGAGGTCAAATCACAGTAATGCAAACTCAGTCAGAGACATAGATTTTCACTTGCAACTTGCTTTAACATGTTTAACAGTGCATGAATTGTTGTCTAAAACAAAAAAGAATGATGCATTTTATGGCTGGATCTGTTTTTATCACTTTCTGAATTGGACGTTGAAAATGAGCTTATCTCAGCCAGCAGAGAGGTCAAATCACAGTAATGCAAACTCAGTCAGAGACATAGATTTTCACTTGCAACTTGCTTTAACATGTTTAACAGTGCATGAATTGTTGTCTAAAACAAAAAAGAATGATGCATTTTATGGCTGGATCTGTTTTTATCACTTTCTGAAATGGACGTTGAAAATGAGCTTATCTCAGCCAGCAGAGAGGTCAAATCACAGTAATGCAAACTCAGTCAGAGACATAGATTTTCACTTGCAACTTGCTTTAACATGTTTAACAGTGCATGAATTGTTGTCTAAAACAAAAAAGAATGATGCATTTTATGGCTGGATCTGTTTTTATCACTTTCTGAAATGGACGTTGAAAATGAGCTTATCTCAGCCAGCAGAGAGGTCAAATCACAGTAATGCAAACTCAGTCAGAGACATAGATTTTCACTTGCAACTTGCTTTAACATGTTTAACAGTGCATGAATTGTTGTCTAAAACAAAAAAGAATGATGCATTTTATGGCTGGATCTGTTTTATCACTTTCTGAATTGGACGTTGAAAATGAGCTTATCTCAGCCAGCAGAGAGGTCAAATCACAGTAATGCAAACTCAGTCAGAGACATAGATTTTCACTTGCAACTTGCTTTAACATGTTTAACAGTGCATGAATTGTTGTCTAAAACAAAAAAGAATGATGCATTTTATGGCTGGATCTGTTTTTATCACTTTCTGAAATGGACGTTGAAAATGAGCTTATCTCAGCCAGCAGAGAGGTCAAATCACAGTAATGCAAACTCAGTCAGAGACATAGATTTTCACTTGCAACTTGCTTTAACATGTTTAACAGTGCATGAATTGTTGTCTAAAACAAAAAAGAATGATGCATTTTATGGCTGGATCTGTTTTTATCACTTTCTGAAATGGACGTTGAAAATGAGCTTATCTCAGCCAGCAGAGAGGTCAAATCACAGTAATGCAAACTCAGTCAGAGACATAGATTTTCACCTGCAACTTGCTTTAACATGTTTAACAGTGCATGAAATGTTGTCTAAAACAAAAAAGAATGATGCATTTTATGGCTGGATCTGTTTTATCACTTTCTGAATTGGACGTTGAAAATGAGCTTATCTCAGCCAGCAGTCAAATCACAGTAATGCAAACTCAGTCAGAGACATAGATTTTCACTTGCAACTTGCTTTAACATGTTTAACAGTGCATGAATTGTTGTCTAAAACAAAAAAGAATGATGCATTTTATGGCTGGATCTGTTTTATCACTTTCTGAATTGGACGTTGAAAATGAGCTTATCTCAGCCAGCAGAGAGGTCAAATCACAGTAATGCAAACTCAGTCAGAGACATAGATTTTCACTTGCAACTTGCTTTAACATGTTTAACAGTGCATGAATTGTTGTCTAAAACAAAAAAGAATGATGCATTTTATGGCTGGATCTGTTTTATCACTTTCTGAATTGGACGTTGAAAATGAGCTTATGAGGTCAAATCACAGTAATGCAAACTCAGTCAGAGACATAGATTTTCACTTGCAACTTGCTTTAACATGTTTAACAGTGCATGAATTGTTGTCTAAAACAAAAAAGAATGATGCATTTTATGGCTGGATCTGTTTTATCACTTTCTGAATTGGACGTTGAAAATGAGCTTATCTCAGCCAGCAGAGAGGTCAAATCACAGTAATGCAAACTCAGTCAGAGACATAGATTTTCACTTGCAACTTGCTTTAACATGTTTAACAGTGCATGAATTGTTGTCTAAAACAAAAAAGAATGATGCATTTTATGGCTGGATCTGTTTTTATCACTTTCTGAATTGGACGTTGAAAATGAGCTTATCTCAGCCAGCAGAGAGGTCAAATCACAGTAATGCAAACTCAGTCAGAGACATAGATTTTCACTTGCAACTTGCTTTAACATGTTTAACAGTGCATGAATTGTTGTCTAAAACAAAAAAGAATGATGCATTTTATGGCTGGATCTGTTTTATCACTTTCTGAATTGGACGTTGAAAATGAGCTTATCTCAGCCAGCAGAGAGGTCAAATCACAGTAATGCAAACTCAGTCAGAGACATAGATTTTCACTTGCAACTTGCTTTAACATGTTTAACAGTGCATGAATTGTTGTCTAAAACAAAAAAGAATGATGCATTTTATGGCTGGATCTGTTTTATCACTTTCTGAATTGGACGTTGAAAATGAGCTTATCTCAGCCAGCAGAGAGGTCAAATCACAGTAATGCAAACTCAGTCAGAGACATAGATTTTCACTTGCAACTTGCTTTAACATGTTTAACAGTGCATGAATTGTTGTCTAAAACAAAAAAGAATGATGCATTTTATGGCTGGATCTGTTTTTATCACTTTCTGAATTGGACGTTGAAAATGAGCTTATCTCAGCCAGCAGAGAGGTCAAATCACAGTAATGCAAACTCAGTCAGAGACATAGATTTTCACTTGCAACTTGCTTTAACATGTTTAACAGTGCATGAATTGTTGTCTAAAACAAAAAAGAATGATGCATTTTATGGCTGGATCTGTTTTTATCACTTTCTGAATTGGACGTTGAAAATGAGCTTATCTCAGCCAGCAGAGAGGTCAAATCACAGTAATGCAAACTCAGTCAGAGACATAGATTTTCACTTGCAACTTGCTTTAACATGTTTAACAGTGCATGAATTGTTGTCTAAAACAAAAAAGAATGATGCATTTTATGGCTGGATCTGTTTTTATCACTTTCTGAAATGGACGTTGAAAATGAGCTTATCTCAGCCAGCAGAGAGGTCAAATCACAGTAATGCAAACTCAGTCAGAGACATAGATTTTCACTTGCAACTTGCTTTAACATGTTTAACAGTGCATGAATTGTTGTCTAAAACAAAAAAGAATGATGCATTTTATGGCTGGATCTGTTTTTATCACTTTCTGAATTGGACGTTGAAAATGAGCTTATCTCAGCCAGCAGAGAGGTCAAATCACAGTAATGCAAACTCAGTCAGAGACATAGATTTTCACTTGCAACTTGCTTTAACATGTTTAACAGTGCATGAATTGTTGTCTAAAACAAAAAAGAATGATGCATTTTATGGCTGGATCTGTTTTATCACTTTCTGAATTGGACGTTGAAAATGAGCTTATCTCAGCCAGCAGAGAGGTCAAATCACAGTAATGCAAACTCAGTCAGAGACATAGATTTTCACTTGCAACTTGCTTTAACATGTTTAACAGTGCATGAATTGTTGTCTAAAACAAAAAAGAATGATGCATTTTATGGCTGGATCTGTTTTATCACTTTCTGAATTGGACGTTGAAAATGAGCTTATGAGGTCAAATCACAGTAATGCAAACTCAGTCAGAGACATAGATTTTCACTTGCAACTTGCTTTAACATGTTTAACAGTGCATGAATTGTTGTCTAAAACAAAAAAGAATGATGCATTTTATGGCTGGATCTGTTTTTATCACTTTCTGAATTGGACGTTGAAAATGAGCTTATCTCAGCCAGCAGAGAGGTCAAATCACAGTAATGCAAACTCAGTCAGAGACATAGATTTTCACTTGCAACTTGCTTTAACATGTTTAACAGTGCATGAATTGTTGTCTAAAACAAAAAAGAATGATGCATTTTATGGCTGGATCTGTTTTTATCACTTTCTGAATTGGACGTTGAAAATGAGCTTATCTCAGCCAGCAGAGAGGTCAAATCACAGTAATGCAAACTCAGTCAGAGACATAGATTTTCACTTGCAACTTGCTTTAACATGTTTAACAGTGCATGAATTGTTGTCTAAAACAAAAAAGAATGATGCATTTTATGGCTGGATCTGTTTTTATCACTTTCTGAAATGGACGTTGAAAATGAGCTTATCTCAGCCAGCAGAGAGGTCAAATCACAGTAATGCAAACTCAGTCAGAGACATAGATTTTCACTTGCAACTTGCTTTAACATGTTTAACAGTGCATGAATTGTTGTCTAAAACAAAAAAGAATGATGCATTTTATGGCTGGATCTGTTTTATCACTTTCTGAATTGGACGTTGAAAATGAGCTTATCTCAGCCAGCAGAGAGGTCAAATCACAGTAATGCAAACTCAGTCAGAGACATAGATTTTCACTTGCAACTTGCTTTAACATGTTTAACAGTGCATGAATTGTTGTCTAAAACAAAAAAGAATGATGCATTTTATGGCTGGATCTGTTTTTATCACTTTCTGAAATGGACGTTGAAAATGAGCTTATCTCAGCCAGCAGAGAGGTCAAATCACAGTAATGCAAACTCAGTCAGAGACATAGATTTTCACTTGCAACTTGCTTTAACATGTTTAACAGTGCATGAATTGTTGTCTAAAACAAAAAAGAATGATGCATTTTATGGCTGGATCTGTTTTTATCACTTTCTGAAATGGACGTTGAAAATGAGCTTATCTCAGCCAGCAGAGAGGTCAAATCACAGTAATGCAAACTCAGTCAGAGACATAGATTTTCACCTGCAACTTGCTTTAACATGTTTAACAGTGCATGAAATGTTGTCTAAAACAAAAAAGAATGATGCATTTTATGGCTGGATCTGTTTTATCACTTTCTGAATTGGACGTTGAAAATGAGCTTATGAGGTCAAATCACAGTAATGCAAACTCAGTCAGAGACATAGATTTTCACTTGCAACTTGCTTTAACATGTTTAACAGTGCATGAATTGTTGTCTAAAACAAAAAAGAATGATGCATTTTATGGCTGGATCTGTTTTTATCACTTTCTGAAATGGACGTTGAAAATGAGCTTATCTCAGCCAGCAGAGAGGTCAAATCACAGTAATGCAAACTCTGTCAGAGACATAGATTTTCACCTGCAACTTGCTTTAACATGTTTAACAGTGCATGAAATGTTGTCTAAAACAAAAAAGAATGATGCATTTTATGGCTGGATCTGTTTTTATTACTTTCTGAATTGGACGTTGAAAATGAGCTTATCTCAGCCAGCAGAGAGGTCAAATCACAGTAATGCAAACTCAGTCAGAGACATAGATTTTCACTTGCAACTTGCTTTAACATGTTTAACAGTGCATGAATTGTTGTCTAAAACAAAAAAGAATGATGCATTTTATGGCTGGATCTGTTTTATCACTTTCTGAATTGGACGTTGAAAATGAGCTTATCTCAGCCAGCAGAGAGGTCAAATCACAGTAATGCAAACTCAGTCAGAGACATAGATTTTCACTTGCAACTTGCTTTAACATGTTTAACAGTGCATGAATTGTTGTCTAAAACAAAAAAGAATGATGCATTTTATGGCTGGATCTGTTTTATCACTTTCTGAATTGGACGTTGAAAATGAGCTTATCTCAGCCAGCAGAGAGGTCAAATCACAGTAATGCAAACTCAGTCAGAGACATAGATTTTCACTTGCAACTTGCTTTAACATGTTTAACAGTGCATGAATTGTTGTCTAAAACAAAAAAGAATGATGCATTTTATGGCTGGATCTGTTTTATCACTTTCTGAATTGGACGTTGAAAATGAGCTTATCTCAGCCAGCAGAGAGGTCAAATCACAGTAATGCAAACTCAGTCAGAGACATAGATTTTCACTTGCAACTTGCTTTAACATGTTTAACAGTGCATGAATTGTTGTCTAAAACAAAAAAGAATGATGCATTTTATGGCTGGATCTGTTTTATCACTTTCTGAAATGGACGTTGAAAATGAGCTTATCTCAGCCAGCAGAGAGGTCAAATCACAGTAATGCAAACTCAGTCAGAGACATAGATTTTCACTTGCAACTTGCTTTAACATGTTTAACAGTGCATGAATTGTTGTCTAAAACAAAAAGAATGATGCATTTTATGGCTGGATCTGTTTTTATCACTTTCTGAAATGGACGTTGAAAATGAGCTTATCTCAGCCAGCAGAGAGGTCAAATCACAGTAATGCAAACTCAGTCAGAGACATAGATTTTCACTTGCAACTTGCTTTAACATGTTTAACAGTGCATGAATTGTTGTCTAAAACAAAAAAGAATGATGCATTTTATGGCTGGATCTGTTTTATCACTTTCTGAATTGGACGTTGAAAATGAGCTTATCTCAGCCAGCAGAGAGGTCAAATCACAGTAATGCAAACTCAGTCAGAGACATAGATTTTCACTTGCAACTTGCTTTAACATGTTTAACAGTGCATGAATTGTTGTCTAAAACAAAAAAGAATGATGCATTTTATGGCTGGATCTGTTTTTATCACTTTCTGAAATGGACGTTGAAAATGAGCTTATCTCAGCCAGCAGAGAGGTCAAATCACAGTAATGCAAACTCAGTCAGAGACATAGATTTTCACTTGCAACTTGCTTTAACATGTTTAACAGTGCATGAATTGTTGTCTAAAACAAAAAAGAATGATGCATTTTATGGCTGGATCTGTTTTTATCACTTTCTGAAATGGACGTTGAAAATGAGCTTATCTCAGCCAGCAGAGAGGTCAAATCACAGTAATGCAAACTCAGTCAGAGACATAGATTTTCACTTGCAACTTGCTTTAACATGTTTAACAGTGCATGAATTGTTGTCTAAAACAAAAAAGAATGATGCATTTTATGGCTGGATCTGTTTTATCACTTTCTGAATTGGACGTTGAAAATGAGCTTATGAGGTCAAATCACAGTAATGCAAACTCAGTCAGAGACATAGATTTTCACTTGCAACTTGCTTTAACATGTTTAACAGTGCATGAATTGTTGTCTAAAACAAAAAAGAATGATGCATTTTATGGCTGGATCTGTTTTTATCACTTTCTGAAATGGACGTTGAAAATGAGCTTATCTCAGCCAGCAGAGAGGTCAAATCACAGTAATGCAAACTCAGTCAGAGACATAGATTTTCACTTGCAACTTGCTTTAACATGTTTAACAGTGCATGAATTGTTGTCTAAAACAAAAAAGAATGATGCATTTTATGGCTGGATCTGTTTTTATCACTTTCTGAAATGGACGTTGAAAATGAGCTTATCTCAGCCAGCAGAGAGGTCAAATCACAGTAATGCAAACTCAGTCAGAGACATAGATTTTCACTTGCAACTTGCTTTAACATGTTTAACAGTGCATGAATTGTTGTCTAAAACAAAAAAGAATGATGCATTTTATGGCTGGATCTGTTTTATCACTTTCTGAATTGGACGTTGAAAATGAGCTTATCTCAGCCAGCAGAGAGGTCAAATCACAGTAATGCAAACTCAGTCAGAGACATAGATTTTCACTTGCAACTTGCTTTAACATGTTTAACAGTGCATGAATTGTTGTCTAAAACAAAAAAGAATGATGCATTTTATGGCTGGATCTGTTTTATCACTTTCTGAATTGGACGTTGAAAATGAGCTTATCTCAGCCAGCAGAGAGGTCAAATCACAGTAATGCAAACTCAGTCAGAGACATAGATTTTCACTTGCAACTTGCTTTAACATGTTTAACAGTGCATGAATTGTTGTCTAAAACAAAAAAGAATGATGCATTTTATGGCTGGATCTGTTTTATCACTTTCTGAATTGGACGTTGAAAATGAGCTTATCTCAGCCAGCAGAGAGGTCAAATCACAGTAATGCAAACTCAGTCAGAGACATAGATTTTCACTTGCAACTTGCTTTAACATGTTTAACAGTGCATGAATTGTTGTCTAAAACAAAAAAGAATGATGCATTTTATGGCTGGATCTGTTTTATCACTTTCTGAATTGGACGTTGAAAATGAGCTTATCTCAGCCAGCAGAGAGGTCAAATCACAGTAATGCAAACTCAGTCAGAGACATAGATTTTCACTTGCAACTTGCTTTAACATGTTTAACAGTGCATGAATTGTTGTCTAAAACAAAAAAGAATGATGCATTTTATGGCTGGATCTGTTTTTATCACTTTCTGAAATGGACGTTGAAAATGAGCTTATCTCAGCCAGCAGAGAGGTCAAATCACAGTAATGCAAACTCAGTCAGAGACATAGATTTTCACCTGCAACTTGCTTTAACATGTTTAACAGTGCATGAAATGTTGTCTAAAACAAAAAAGAATGATGCATTTTATGGCTGGATCTGTTTTATCACTTTCTGAATTGGACGTTGAAAATGAGCTTATGAGGTCAAATCACAGTAATGCAAACTCAGTCAGAGACATAGATTTTCACTTGCAACTTGCTTTAACATGTTTAACAGTGCATGAATTGTTGTCTAAAACAAAAAAGAATGATGCATTTTATGGCTGGATCTGTTTTATCACTTTCTGAATTGGACGTTGAAAATGAGCTTATCTCAGCCAGCAGAGAGGTCAAATCACAGTAATGCAAACTCAGTCAGAGACATAGATTTTCACTTGCAACTTGCTTTAACATGTTTAACAGTGCACGAAATGTTGTCTAAAACAAAAAAGAATGATGCATTTTATGGCTGGATCTGTTTTATCACTTTCTGAATTGGACGTTGAAAATGAGCTTATCTCAGCCAGCAGAGAGGTCAAATCACAGTAATGCAAACTCAGTCAGAGACATAGATTTTCACTTGCAACTTGCTTTAACATGTTTAACAGTGCATGAATTGTTGTCTAAAACAAAAAAGAATGATGCATTTTATGGCTGGATCTGTTTTTATCACTTTCTGAATTGGACGTTGAAAATGAGCTTATCTCAGCCAGCAGAGAGGTCAAATCACAGTAATGCAAACTCAGTCAGAGACATAGATTTTCACTTGCAACTTGCTTTAACATGTTTAACAGTGCATGAATTGTTGTCTAAAACAAAAAAGAATGATGCATTTTATGGCTGGATCTGTTTTTATCACTTTCTGAAATGGACGTTGAAAATGAGCTTATCTCAGCCAGCAGAGAGGTCAAATCACAGTAATGCAAACTCAGTCAGAGACATAGATTTTCACTTGCAACTTGCTTTAACATGTTTAACAGTGCATGAATTGTTGTCTAAAACAAAAAAGAATGATGCATTTTATGGCTGGATCTGTTTTATCACTTTCTGAATTGGACGTTGAAAATGAGCTTATGAGGTCAAATCACAGTAATGCAAACTCAGTCAGAGACATAGATTTTCACTTGCAACTTGCTTTAACATGTTTAACAGTGCATGAATTGTTGTCTAAAACAAAAAAGAATGATGCATTTTATGGCTGGATCTGTTTTTATCACTTTCTGAATTGGACGTTGAAAATGAGCTTATCTCAGCCAGCAGAGAGGTCAAATCACAGTAATGCAAACTCAGTCAGAGACATAGATTTTCACTTGCAACTTGCTTTAACATGTTTAACAGTGCATGAATTGTTGTCTAAAACAAAAAAGAATGATGCATTTTATGGCTGGATCTGTTTTTATCACTTTCTGAAATGGACGTTGAAAATGAGCTTATCTCAGCCAGCAGAGAGGTCAAATCACAGTAATGCAAACTCAGTCAGAGACATAGATTTTCACTTGCAACTTGCTTTAACATGTTTAACAGTGCATGAATTGTTGTCTAAAACAAAAAGAATGATGCATTTTATGGCTGGATCTGTTTTTATCACTTTCTGAAATGGACGTTGAAAATGAGCTTATCTCAGCCAGCAGAGAGGTCAAATCACAGTAATGCAAACTCAGTCAGAGACATAGATTTTCACTTGCAACTTGCTTTAACATGTTTAACAGTGCATGAATTGTTGTCTAAAACAAAAAAGAATGATGCATTTTATGGCTGGATCTGTTTTATCACTTTCTGAAATGGACGTTGAAAATGAGCTTATCTCAGCCAGCAGAGAGGTCAAATCACAGTAATGCAAACTCAGTCAGAGACATAGATTTTCACTTGCAACTTGCTTTAACATGTTTAACAGTGCATGAATTGTTGTCTAAAACAAAAAAGAATGATGCATTTTATGGCTGGATCTGTTTTATCACTTTCTGAATTGGACGTTGAAAATGAGCTTATCTCAGCCAGCAGAGAGGTCAAATCACAGTAATGCAAACTCAGTCAGAGACATAGATTTTCACTTGCAACTTGCTTTAACATGTTTAACAGTGCATGAATTGTTGTCTAAAACAAAAAAGAATGATGCATTTTATGGCTGGATCTGTTTTTATCACTTTCTGAAATGGACGTTGAAAATGAGCTTATCTCAGCCAGCAGAGAGGTCAAATCACAGTAATGCAAACTCAGTCAGAGACATAGATTTTCACCTGCAACTTGCTTTAACATGTTTAACAGTGCATGAAATGTTGTCTAAAACAAAAAAGAATGATGCATTTTATGGCTGGATCTGTTTTATCACTTTCTGAATTGGACGTTGAAAATGAGCTTATCTCAGCCAGCAGAGAGGTCAAATCACAGTAATGCAAACTCAGTCAGAGACATAGATTTTCACTTGCAACTTGCTTTAACATGTTTAACAGTGCATGAATTGTTGTCTAAAACAAAAAAGAATGATGCATTTTATGGCTGGATCTGTTTTATCACTTTCTGAATTGGACGTTGAAAATGAGCTTATCTCAGCCAGCAGAGTTCAAATCACAGTAATGCAAACTCAGTCAGAGACATAGATTTTCACTTGCAACTTGCTTTAACATGTTTAACAGTGCATGAATTGTTGTCTAAAACAAAAAAGAATGATGCATTTTATGGCTGGATCTGTTTTTATCACTTTCTGAATTGGACGTTGAAAATGAGCTTATCTCAGCCAGCAGAGAGGTCAAATCACAGTAATGCAAACTCAGTCAGAGACATAGATTTTCACTTGCAACTTGCTTTAACATGTTTAACAGTGCATGAATTGTTGTCTAAAACAAAAAAGAATGATGCATTTTATGGCTGGATCTGTTTTATCACTTTCTGAATTGGACGTTGAAAATGAGCTTATCTCAGCCAGCAGAGAGGTCAAATCACAGTAATGCAAACTCAGTCAGAGACATAGATTTTCACTTGCAACTTGCTTTAACATGTTTAACAGTGCATGAATTGTTGTCTAAAACAAAAAAGAATGATGCATTTTATGGCTGGATCTGTTTTATCACTTTCTGAATTGGACGTTGAAAATGAGCTTATCTCAGCCAGCAGAGAGGTCAAATCACAGTAATGCAAACTCAGTCAGAGACATAGATTTTCACTTGCAACTTGCTTTAACATGTTTAACAGTGCATGAATTGTTGTCTAAAACAAAAAAGAATGATGCATTTTATGGCTGGATCTGTTTTATCACTTTCTGAATTGGACGTTGAAAATGAGCTTATCTCAGCCAGCAGAGAGGTCAAATCACAGTAATGCAAACTCAGTCAGAGACATAGATTTTCACCTGCAACTTGCTTTAACATGTTTAACAGTGCATGAAATGTTGTCTAAAACAAAAAAGAATGATGCATTTTATGGCTGGATCTGTTTTATCACTTTCTGAATTGGACGTTGAAAATGAGCTTATGAGGTCAAATCACAGTAATGCAAACTCAGTCAGAGACATAGATTTTCACTTGCAACTTGCTTTAACATGTTTAACAGTGCATGAATTGTTGTCTAAAACAAAAAAGAATGATGCATTTTATGGCTGGATCTGTTTTTATCACTTTCTGAATTGGACGTTGAAAATGAGCTTATCTCAGCCAGCAGAGAGGTCAAATCACAGTAATGCAAACTCAGTCAGAGACATAGATTTTCACTTGCAACTTGCTTTAACATGTTTAACAGTGCATGAATTGTTGTCTAAAACAAAAAAGAATGATGCATTTTATGGCTGGATCTGTTTTTATCACTTTCTGAATTGGACGTTGAAAATGAGCTTATCTCAGCCAGCAGAGAGGTCAAATCACAGTAATGCAAACTCAGTCAGAGACATAGATTTTCACTTGCAACTTGCTTTAACATGTTTAACAGTGCATGAATTGTTGTCTAAAACAAAAAAGAATGATGCATTTTATGGCTGGATCTGTTTTATCACTTTCTGAATTGGACGTTGAAAATGAGCTTATCTCAGCCAGCAGAGAGGTCAAATCACAGTAATGCAAACTCAGTCAGAGACATAGATTTTCACTTGCAACTTGCTTTAACATGTTTAACAGTGCATAAATTGTTGTCTAAAACAAAAAAGAATGATGCATTTTATGGCTGGATCTGTTTTATCACTTTCTGAATTGGACGTTGAAAATGAGCTTATCTCAGCCAGCAGAGAGGTCAAATCACAGTAATGCAAACTCAGTCAGAGACATAGATTTTCACTTGCAACTTGCTTTAACATGTTTAACAGTGCATGAATTGTTGTCTAAAACAAAAAAGAATGATGCATTTTATGGCTGGATCTGTTTTATCACTTTCTGAATTGGACGTTGAAAATGAGCTTATGAGGTCAAATCACAGTAATGCAAACTCAGTCAGAGACATAGATTTTCACTTGCAACTTGCTTTAACATGTTTAACAGTGCATGAATTGTTGTCTAAAACAAAAAAGAATGATGCATTTTATGGCTGGATCTGTTTTTATCACTTTCTGAAATGGACGTTGAAAATGAGCTTATCTCAGCCAGCAGAGAGGTCAAATCACAGTAATGCAAACTCAGTCAGAGACATAGATTTTCACTTGCAACTTGCTTTAACATGTTTAACAGTGCATGAATTGTTGTCTAAAACAAAAAAGAATGATGCATTTTATGGCTGGATCTGTTTTTATCACTTTCTGAAATGGACGTTGAAAATGAGCTTATCTCAGCCAGCAGAGAGGTCAAATCACAGTAATGCAAACTCAGTCAGAGACATAGATTTTCACTTGCAACTTGCTTTAACATGTTTAACAGTGCATGAATTGTTGTCTAAAACAAAAAAGAATGATGCATTTTATGGCTGGATCTGTTTTATCACTTTCTGAATTGGACGTTGAAAATGAGCTTATCTCAGCCAGCAGAGAGGTCAAATCACAGTAATGCAAACTCAGTCAGAGACATAGATTTTCACTTGCAACTTGCTTTAACATGTTTAACAGTGCATGAATTGTTGTCTAAAACAAAAAAGAATGATGCATTTTATGGCTGGATCTGTTTTTATCACTTTCTGAAATGGACGTTGAAAATGAGCTTATCTCAGCCAGCAGAGAGGTCAAATCACAGTAATGCAAACTCAGTCAGAGACATAGATTTTCACCTGCAACTTGCTTTAACATGTTTAACAGTGCATGAAATGTTGTCTAAAACAAAAAAGAATGATGCATTTTATGGCTGGATCTGTTTTTATCACTTTCTGAATTGGACGTTGAAAATGAGCTTATGAGGTCAAATCACAGTAATGCAAACTCAGTCAGAGACATAGATTTTCACTTGCAACTTGCTTTAACATGTTTAACAGTGCATGAATTGTTGTCTAAAACAAAAAAGAATGATGCATTTTATGGCTGGATCTGTTTTATCACTTTCTGAATTGGACGTTGAAAATGAGCTTATCTCAGCCAGCAGAGTTCAAATCACAGTAATGCAAACTCAGTCAGAGACATAGATTTTCACTTGCAACTTGCTTTAACATGTTTAACAGTGCATGAAATGTTGTCTAAAACAAAAAAGAATGATGCATTTTATGGCTGGATCTGTTTTTATCACTTTCTGAATTGGACGTTGAAAATGAGCTTATCTCAGCCAGCAGAGAGGTCAAATCACAGTAATGCAAACTCAGTCAGAGACATAGATTTTCACTTGCAACTTGCTTTAACATGTTTAACAGTGCATGAATTGTTGTCTAAAACAAAAAAGAATGATGCATTTTATGGCTGGATCTGTTTTATCACTTTCTGAATTGGACGTTGAAAATGAGCTTATCTCAGCCAGCAGAGAGGTCAAATCACAGTAATGCAAACTCAGTCAGAGACATAGATTTTCACTTGCAACTTGCTTTAACATGTTTAACAGTGCATGAATTGTTGTCTAAAACAAAAAAGAATGATGCATTTTATGGCTGGATCTGTTTTATCACTTTCTGAATTGGACGTTGAAAATGAGCTTATCTCAGCCAGCAGAGAGGTCAAATCACAGTAATGCAAACTCAGTCAGAGACATAGATTTTCACTTGCAACTTGCTTTAACATGTTTAACAGTGCATGAATTGTTGTCTAAAACAAAAAAGAATGATGCATTTTATGGCTGGATCTGTTTTATCACTTTCTGAATTGGACGTTGAAAATGAGCTTATCTCAGCCAGCAGAGAGGTCAAATCACAGTAATGCAAACTCAGTCAGAGACATAGATTTTCACTTGCAACTTGCTTTAACATGTTTAACAGAGCATGAATTGTTGTCTAAAACAAAAAAGAATGATGCATTTTATGGCTGGATCTGTTTTTATCACTTTCTGAATTGGACGTTGAAAATGAGCTTATCTCAGCCAGCAGAGAGGTCAAATCACAGTAATGCAAACTCAGTCAGAGACATAGATTTTCACTTGCAACTTGCTTTAACATGTTTAACAGTGCATGAATTGTTGTCTAAAACAAAAAAGAATGATGCATTTTATGGCTGGATCTGTTTTTATCACTTTCTGAAATGGACGTTGAAAATGAGCTTATCTCAGCCAGCAGAGAGGTCAAATCACAGTAATGCAAACTCAGTCAGAGACATAGATTTTCACTTGCAACTTGCTTTAACATGTTTAACAGTGCATGAATTGTTGTCTAAAACAAAAAAGAATGATGCATTTTATGGCTGGATCTGTTTTATCACTTTCTGAATTGGACGTTGAAAATGAGCTTATCTCAGCCAGCAGAGAGGTCAAATCACAGTAATGCAAACTCAGTCAGAGACATAGATTTTCACTTGCAACTTGCTTTAACATGTTTAACAGTGCATGAATTGTTGTCTAAAACAAAAAAGAATGATGCATTTTATGGCTGGATCTGTTTTTATCACTTTCTGAATTGGACGTTGAAAATGAGCTTATCTCAGCCAGCAGAGAGGTCAAATCACAGTAATGCAAACTCAGTCAGAGACATAGATTTTCACTTGCAACTTGCTTTAACATGTTTAACAGTGCATGAATTGTTGTCTAAAACAAAAAAGAATGATGCATTTTATGGCTGGATCTGTTTTTATCACTTTCTGAAWTGGACGTTGAAAATGAGCTTATCTCAGCCAGCAGAGAGGTCAAATCACAGTAATGCAAACTCAGTCAGAGACATAGATTTTCACTTGCAACTTGCTTTAACATGTTTAACAGTGCATGAATTGTTGTCTAAAACAAAAAAGAATGATGCATTTTATGGCTGGATCTGTTTTTATCACTTTCTGAAATGGACGTTGAAAATGAGCTTATCTCAGCCAGCAGARAGGTCAAATCACAGTAATGCAAACTCAGTCAGAGACATAGATTTTCACTTGCAACTTGCTTTAACATGTTTAACAGTGCATGAATTGTTGTCTAAAACAAAAAAGAATGATGCATTTTATGGCTGGATCTGTTTTATCACTTTCTGAAATGGACGTTGAAAATGAGCTTATCTCAGCCAGCAGAGAGGTCAAATCACAGTAATGCAAACTCAGTCAGAGACATAGATTTTCACTTGCAACTTGCTTTAACATGTTTAACAGTGCATGAATTGTTGTCTAAAACAAAAAAGAATGATGCATTTTATGGCTGRATCTGTTTTATCACTTTCTGAATTGGACGTTKAAAATGAGCTTATCTCAGCCAGCAGAGAGGTCAAATCACAGTAATGCAAACTCAGTCAGAGACATAGATTTTCACTTGCAACTTGCTTTAACATGTTTAACAGTGCATGAATTGTTGTCTAAAACAAAAAAGAATGATGCATTTTATGGCTGGATCTGTTTTTATCACTTTCTGAAATGGACGTTGAAAATGAGCTTATCTCAGCCAGCAGAGAGGTCAAATCACAGTAATGCAAACTCAGTCAGAGACATAGATTTTCACTTGCAACTTGCTTTAACATGTTTAACAGTGCATGAATTGTTGTCTAAAACAAAAAAGAATGATGCATTTTATGGCTGGATCTGTTTTTATCACTTTCTGAAATGGACGTTGAAAATGAGCTTATCTCAGCCAGCAGAGAGGTCAAATCACAGTAATGCAAACTCAGTCAGAGACATAGATTTTCACCTGCAACTTGCTTTAACATGTTTAACAGTGCATGAAATGTTRTCTAAAACAAAAAAGAATGATGCATTTTATGGCTGGATCTGTTTTATCACTTTCTGAATTGGACGTTGAAAATGAGCTTATGAGGTCAAATCACAGTAATGCAAACTCAGTCAGAGACATAGATTTTCACTTGCAACTTGCTTTAACATGTTTAACAGTGCATGAATTGTTGTCTAAAACAAAAAAGAATGATGCATTTTATGGCTGGATCTGTTTTTATCACTTTCTGAAATGGACGTTGAAAATGAGCTTATCTCAGCCAGCAGAGWTCAAATCACAGTAATGCAAACTCTGTCAGAGACATAGATTTTCACCTGCAACTTGCTTTAACATGTTTAACAGTGCATGAAATGTTGTCTAAAACAAAAAAGAATGATGCATTTTATGGCTGGATCTGTTTTTATTACTTTCTGAATTGGACGTTGAAAATGAGCTTATCTCAGCCAGCAGAGAGGTCAAATCACAGTAATGCAAACTCAGTCAGAGACATAGATTTTCACTTGCAACTTGCTTTAACATGTTTAACAGTGCATGAATTGTTGTCTAAAACAAAAAAGAATGATGCATTTTATGGCTGGATCTGTTTTATCACTTTCTGAATTGGACGTTGAAAATGAGCTTATCTCAGCCAGCAGAGAGGTCAAATCACAGTAATGCAAACTCAGTCAGAGACATAGATTTTCACTTGCAACTTGCTTTAACATGTTTAACAGTGCATAAATTGTTGTCTAAAACAAAAAAGAATGATGCATTTTATGGCTSGATCTGTTTTATCACTTTCTGAATTGGACGTTGAAAATGAGCTTATCTCAGCCAGCAGAGAGGTCAAATCACAGTAATGCAAACTCAGTCAGAGACATAGATTTTCACTTGCAACTTGCTTTAACATGTTTAACAGAGCATGAATTGTTGTCTAAAACAAAAAAGAATGATGCATTTTATGGCTGGATCTGTTTTATCACTTTCTGAATTGGACGTTGAAAATGAGCTTATCTCAGAGGTCAAATCACAGTAATGCAAACTCAGTCAGAKACATAGATTTTCACTTGCAACTTGCTTTAACATGTTTAACAGTGCATGAATTGTTGTCYAAAACAAAAAAGAATGATGCATTTTATGGCTGGATCTGTTTTTATCACTTTCTGAAATGGACGTTGAAAATGAGCTTATCTCAGCCAGCAGAGAGGTCAAATCACAGTAATGCAAACTCAGTCAGAGACATAGATTTTCACTTGCAACTTGCTTTAACATGTTTAACAGTGCATGAATTGTTGTCTAAAACAAAAAAGAATGATGCATTTTATGGCTGGATCTGTTTTTATCACTTTCTGAAATGGACGTTGAAAATGAGCTTATCTCAGCCAGCAGAGAGGTCAAATCACAGTAATGCAAACTCAGTCAGAGACATAGATTTTCACTTGCAACTTGCTTTAACATGTTTAACAGTGCATGAATTGTTGTCTAAAACAAAAAAGAATGATGCATTTTATGGCTGGATCTGTTTTATCACTTTCTGAATTGGACGTTGAAAATGAGCTTATCTCAGCCAGCAGAGAGGTCAAATCACAGTAATGCAAACTCAGTCAGAGACATAGATTTTCACTTGCAACTTGCTTTAACATGTTTAACAGTGCATGAATTGTTGTCTAAAACAAAAAAGAATGATGCATTTTATGGCTGGATCTGTTTTATCACTTTCTGAATTGGACGTTGAAAATGAGCTTATCTCAGCCAGCAGAGAGGTCAAATCACAGTAATGCAAACTCAGTCAGAGACATAGATTTTCACTTGCAACTTGCTTTAACATGTTTAACAGTGCATGAATTGTTGTCTAAAACAAAAAAGAATGATGCATTTTATGGCTGGATCTGTTTTATCACTTTCTGAATTGGACGTTGAAAATGAGCTTATGAGGTCAAATCACAGTAATGCAAACTCAGTCAGAGACATAGATTTTCACTTGCAACTTGCTTTAACATGTTTAACAGTGCATGAATTGTTGTCTAAAACAAAAAAGAATGATGCATTTTATGGCTGGATCTGTTTTTATCACTTTCTGAAWTGGACGTTGAAAATGAGCTTATCTCAGCCAGCAGAGAGGTCAAATCACAGTAATGCAAACTCAGTCAGAGACATAGATTTTCACYTGCAACTTGCTTTAACATGTTTAACAGTGCATGAAWTGTTGTCTAAAACAAAAAAGAATGATGCATTTTATGGCTGGATCTGTTTTTATCACTTTCTGAAATGGACGTTGAAAATGAGCTTATCTCAGCCAGCAGAGAGGTCAAATCACAGTAATGCAAACTCAGTCAGAGACATAGATTTTCACTTGCAACTTGCTTTAACATGTTTAACAGTGCATGAATTGTTGTCTAAAACAAAAAAGAATGATGCATTTTATGGCTGGATCTGTTTTATCACTTTCTGAATTGGACGTTGAAAAWGAGCTTATCTCAGCCAGCAGAGAGGTCAAATCACAGTAATGCAAACTCAGTCAGAGACATAGATTTTCACTTGCAACTTGCTTTAACATGTTTAACAGTGCATGAATTGTTGTCTAAAACAAAAAAGAATGATGCATTTTATGGCTGGATCTGTTTTTATCACTTTCTGAAATGGACGTTGAAAATGAGCTTATCTCAGCCAGCAGAGAGGTCAAATCACAGTAATGCAAACTCAGTCAGAGACATAGATTTTCACCTGCAACTTGCTTTAACATGTTTAACAGTGCATGAAATGTTGTCTAAAACAAAAAAGAATGATGCATTTTATGGCTGGATCTGTTTTATCACTTTCTGAATTGGACGTTGAAAATGAGCTTATGAGGTCAAATCACAGTAATGCAAACTCAGTCAGAGACATAGATTTTCACTTGCAACTTGCTTTAACATGTTTAACAGTGCATGAATTGTTKTCTAAAACAAAAAAGAATGATGCATTTTATGGCTGGATCTGTTTTATCACTTTCTGAATTGGACGTTGAAAATGAGCTTATCTCAGCCAGCAGAGAGGTCAAATCACAGTAATGCAAACTCAGTCAGAGACATAGATTTTCACTTGCAACTTGCTTTAACATGTTTAACAGTGCATGAATTGTTGTCTAAAACAAAAAAGAATGATGCATTTTATGGCTGGATCTGTTTTTATCACTTTCTGAATTGGACGTTGAAAATGAGCTTATCTCAGCCAGCAGAGAGGTCAAATCACAGTAATGCAAACTCAGTCAGAGACATAGATTTTCACCTGCAACTTGCTTTAACATGTTTAACAGTGCATGAAAWKTTGTCTAAAACAAAAAAGAATGATGCATTTTATGGCTGGATCTGTTTTATCACTTTCTGAATTGGACGTTGAAAATGAGCTTATGAGGTCAAATCACAGTAATGCAAACTCAGTCAGAGACATAGATTTTCACTTGCAACTTGCTTTAACATGTTTAACAGTGCATGAATTGTTGTCTAAAACAAAAAAGAATGATGCATTTTATGGCTGGATCTGTTTTTATCACTTTCTGAAWTGGACGTTGAAAATGAGCTTATCTCAGCCAGCAGAGAGGTCAAATCACAGTAATGCAAACTCAGTCAGAGACATAGATTTTCACTTGCAACTTGCTTTAACATGTTTAACAGTGCATGAATTGTTGTCTAAAACAAAAAAGAATGATGCATTTTATGGCTGGATCTGTTTTTATCACTTTCTGAATTGGACGTTGAAAATGAGCTTATCTCAGCCAGCAGAGAGGTCAAATCACAGTAATGCAAACTCAGTCAGAGACATAGATTTTCACTTGCAACTTGCTTTAACATGTTTAACAGTGCATGAATTGTTGTCTAAAACAAAAAAGAATGATGCATTTTATGGCTGGATCTGTTTTATCACTTTCTGAATTGGACGTTGAAAATGAGCWTATCTCAGCCAGCAGAGAGGTCAAATCACAGTAATGCAAACTCAGTCAGAGACATAGATTTTCACTTGCAACTTGCTTTAACATGTTTAACAGTGCATAAATTGTTGTCTWAAACAAAAAAGAATGATGCATTTTATGGCTGGATCTGTTTTATCACTTTCTGAATTGGACGTTGAAAATGAGCTTATCTCAGCCAGCAGAGAGGTCAAATCACAGTAATGCAAACTCAGTCAGAGACATAGATTTTCACTTGCAACTTGCTTTAACATGTTTAACAGTGCATGAATTGTTGTCTAAAACAAAAAAGAATGATGCATTTTATGGCTRKATCTGTTTTATCACTTTCTGAATTGGACGTTGAAAATGAGCTTATGAGGTCAAATCACAGTAATGCAAACTCAGTCAGAGACATAGATTTTCACTTGCAACTTGCTTTAACATGTTTAACAGTGCATRAATTGTTGTCTAAAACAAAAAAGAATGATGCATTTTATGGCTGGATCTGTTTTTATCACTTTCTGAAATGGACGTTGAAAATGAGCTTATCTCAGCCAGCAGAGAGGTCAAATCACAGTAATGCAAACTCAGTCAGAGACATAGATTTTCACTTGCAACTTGCTTTAACATGTTTAACAGTGCATGAATTGTTGTCTAAAACAAAAAGAATGATGCATTTTATGGCTGGATCTGTTTTTATCACTTTCTGAAWTGGACGTTGAAAATGAGCTTATCTCAGCCAGCAGAGAGGTCAAATCACAGTAATGCAAACTCAGTCAGAGACATAGATTTTCACTTGCAACTTGCTTTAACATGTTTAACAGTGCATGAATTGTTGTCTAAAACAAAAAAGAATGATGCATTTTATGGCTGGATCTGTTTTATCACTTTCTGAATTGGACGTTGAAAATGAGCTTATCTCAGCCAGCAGAGAGGTCAAATCACAGTAATGCAAACTCAGTCAGAGACATAGATTTTCACYTGCAACTTGCTTTAACATGTTTAACAGTGCATGAATTGTTGTCTAAAACAAAAAAGAATGATGCATTTTATGGCTGGATCTGTTTTTATCACTTTCTGAAATGGACGTTGAAAATGAGCTTATCTCAGCCAGCAGAGAGGTCAAATCACAGTAATGCAAACTCAGTCAGAGACATAGATTTTCACCTGCAACTTGCTTTAACATGTTTAACAGTGCATGAAATGTTGTCTAAAACAAAAAAGAATGATGCATTTTATGGCTGGATCTGTTTTATCACTTTCTGAATTGGACGTTGAAAATGAGCTTATGAGGTCAAATCACAGTAATGCAAACTCAGTCAGAGACATAGATTTTCACTTGCAACTTGCTTTAACATGTTTAACAGTGCATGAATTGTTGTCTAAAACAAAAAAGAATGATGCATTTTATGGCTGGATCTGTTTTTATCACTTTCTGAAWTGGACGTTGAAAATGAGCTTATCTCAGCCAGCAGAGAGGTCAAATCACAGTAATGCAAACTCAGTCAGAGACATAGATTTTCACTTGCAACTTGCTTTAACATGTTTAACAGTGCATGAATTGTTGTCTAAAACAAAAAAGAATGATGCATTTTATGGCTGGATCTGTTTTTATYACTTTCTGAATTGGACGTTGAAAATGAGCTTATCTCAGCCAGCAGAGAGGTCAAATCACAGTAATGCAAACTCAGTCAGAGACATAGATTTTCACTTGCAACTTGCTTTAACATGTTTAACAGTGCATRAATTGTTGTCTAAAACAAAAAAGAATGATGCATTTTATGGCTGGATCTGTTTTATCACTTTCTGAATTGGACGTTGAAAATGAGCTTATCTCAGCCAGCAGAGAGGTCAAATCACAGTAATGCAAACTCAGTCAGAGACATAGATTTTCACTTGCAACTTGCTTTAACATGTTTAACAGAGCATGAATTGTTGTCTAAAACAAAAAAGAATGATGCATTTTATGGCTGGATCTGTTTTATCACTTTCTGAATTGGACGTTGAAAATGAGCTTATCTCAGCCAGCAGAGAGGTCAAATCACAGTAATGCAAACTCAGTCAGAGACATAGATTTTCACTTGCAACTTGCTTTAACATGTTTAACAGTGCATGAATTGTTGTCTAAAACAAAAAAGAATGATGCATTTTATGGCTGGATCTGTTTTATCACTTTCTGAATTGGACGTTGAAAATGAGCTTATCTCAGCCAGCAGAGAGGTCAAATCACAGTAATGCAAACTCAGTCAGAGACATAGATTTTCACTTGCAACTTGCTTTAACATGTTTAACAGWGCWTGAATTGTTGTCTAAAACAAAAAAGAATGATGCATTTTATGGCTGGATCTGTTTTATCACTTTCTGAAWTGGACGTTGAAAATGAGCTTATCTCAGCCAGCAGAGAGGTCAAATCACAGTAATGCAAACTCAGTCAGAGACATAGATTTTCACYTGCAACTTGCTTTAACATGTTTAACAGTGCATGAAATGTTGTCTAAAACAAAAAAGAATGATGCATTTTATGGCTGGATCTGTTTTTATCACTTTCTGAATTGGACGTTGAAAATGAGCTTATGAGCAGTCAAATCACAGTAATGCAAACTCAGTCAGAGACATAGATTTTCACYTGCAACTTGCTTTAACATGTTTAACAGTGCATGAATTGTTGTCTAAAACAAAAAAGAATGATGCATTTTATGGCTGGATCTGTTTTTATCACTTTCTGAATTGGACGTTGAAAATGAGCTTATGAGGTCAAATCACAGTAATGCAAACTCAGTCAGAGACATAGATTTTCACTTGCAACTTGCTTTAACATGTTTAACAGTGCATGAATTGTTGTCTAAAACAAAAAAGAATGATGCATTTTATGGCTGGATCTGTTTTTATCACTTTCTGAATTGGACGTTGAAAATGAGCTTATCTCAGCCAGCAGAGAGGTCAAATCACAGTAATGCAAACTCAGTCAGAGACATAGATTTTCACTTGCAACTTGCTTTAACATGTTTAACAGTGCATGAATTGTTGTCTAAAACAAAAAAGAATGATGCATTTTATGGCTGGATCTGTTTTTATCACTTTCTGAAATGGACGTTGAAAATGAGCTTATCTCAGCCAGCAGAGAGGTCAAATCACAGTAATGCAAACTCAGTCAGAGACATAGATTTTCACTTGCAACTTGCTTTAACATGTTTAACAGTGCATGAATTGTTGTCTAAAACAAAAAAGAATGATGCATTTTATGGCTGGATCTGTTTTATCACTTTCTGAATTGGACGTTGAAAATGAGCTTATCTCAGCCAGCAGARAGGTCAAATCACAGTAATGCAAACTCAGTCAGAGACATAGATTTTCACTTGCAACTTGCTTTAACATGTTTAACAGTGCATRAATTGTTGTCTAAAACAAAAAAGAATGATGCATTTTATGGCTGGATCTGTTTTATCACTTTCTGAATTGGACGTTGAAAATGAGCTTATCTCAGCCAGCAGAGAGGTCAAATCACAGTAATGCAAACTCAGTCAGAGACATAGATTTTCACYTGCAACTTGCTTTAACATGTTTAACAGTGCATGAAWTGTTGTCTAAAACAAAAAAGAATGATGCATTTTATGGCTGGATCTGTTTTATCACTTTCTGAATTGGACGTTGAAAATGAGCTTATGAGGTCAAATCACAGTAATGCAAACTCAGTCAGAGACATAGATTTTCACTTGCAACTTGCTTTAACATGTTTAACAGTGCATGAATTGTTGTCTAAAACAAAAAAGAATGATGCATTTTATGGCTGGATCTGTTTTTATCACTTTCTGAATTGGACGTTGAAAATGAGCTTATCTCAGCCAGCAGAGAGGTCAAATCACAGTAATGCAAACTCAGTCAGAGACATAGATTTTCACTTGCAACTTGCTTTAACATGTTTAACAGTGCATGAATTGTTGTCTAAAACAAAAAGAATGATGCATTTTATGGCTGGATCTGTTTTTATCACTTTCTGAATTGGACGTTGAAAATGAGCTTATCTCAGCCAGCAGAGAGGTCAAATCACAGTAATGCAAACTCAGTCAGAGACATAGATTTTCACTTGCAACTTGCTTTAACATGTTTAACAGTGCATGAATTGTTGTCTAAAACAAAAAAGAATGATGCATTTTATGGCTGGATCTGTTTTTATCACTTTCTGAAATGGACGTTGAAAATGAGCTTATCTCAGCCAGCAGAGAGGTCAAATCACAGTAATGCAAACTCAGTCAGAGACATAGATTTTCACCTGCAACTTGCTTTAACATGTTTAACAGTGCATGAAATGTTGTCTAAAACAAAAAAGAATGATGCATTTTATGGCTGGATCTGTTTTATCACTTTCTGAATTGGACGTTGAAAATGAGCTTATGAGGTCAAATCAYAGTAATGCAAACTCAGTCAGAGACATAGATTTTCACTTGCAACTTGCTTTAACATGTTTAACAGTGCATGAATTGTTGTCTAAAACAAAAAAGAATGATGCATTTTATGGCTGGATCTGTTTTTATCACTTTCTGAAATGGACGTTGAAAATGAGCTTATCTCAGCCAGCAGAGAGGTCAAATCACAGTAATGCAAACTCWGTCAGAGACATAGATTTTCACCTGCAACTTGCTTTAACATGTTTAACAGTGCATGAAATGTTGTCTAAAACAAAAAAGAATGATGCATTTTATGGCTGGATCTGTTTTTATYACTTTCTGAATTGGACGTTGAAAATGAGCTTATCTCAGCCAGCAGAGAGGTCAAATCACAGTAATGCAAACTCAGTCAGAGACATAGATTTTCACYTGCAACTTGCTTTAACATGTTTAACAGTGCATGAATTGTTGTCTAAAACAAAAAAGAATGATGCATTTTATGGCTGGATCTGTTTTATCACTTTCTGAATTGGACGTTGAAAATGAGCTTATCTCAGCCAGCAGAGAGGTCAAATCACAGTAATGCAAACTCAGTCAGAGACATAGATTTTCACTTGCAACTTGCTTTAACATGTTTAACAGTGCATRAATTGTTGTCTAAAACAAAAAAGAATGATGCATTTTATGGCTGGATCTGTTTTATCACTTTCTGAATTGGACGTTGAAAATGAGCTTATCTCAGCCAGCAGAGAGGTCAAATCACAGTAATGCAAACTCAGTCAGAGACATAGATTTTCACTTGCAACTTGCTTTAACATGTTTAACAGTGCATGAATTGTTGTCTAAAACAAAAAAGAATGATGCATTTTATGGCTGGATCTGTTTTATCACTTTCTGAATTGGACGTTGAAAATGAGCTTATCTCAGCCAGCAGAGAGGTCAAATCACAGTAATGCAAACTCAGTCAGAGACATAGATTTTCACTTGCAACTTGCTTTAACATGTTTAACAGTGCATGAATTGTTGTCTAAAACAAAAAAGAATGATGCATTTTATGGCTGGATCTGTTTTTATCACTTTCTGAAATGGACGTTGAAAATGAGCTTATCTCAGCCAGCAGAGAGGTCAAATCACAGTAATGCAAACTCAGTCAGAGACATAGATTTTCACTTGCAACTTGCTTTAACATGTTTAACAGTGYATGAATTGTTGTCTAAAACAAAAAAGAATGATGCATTTTATGGCTGGATCTGTTTTTATCACTTTCTGAAATGGACGTTGAAAATGAGCTTATCTCAGCCAGCAGAGAGGTCAAATCACAGTAATGCAAACTCAGTCAGAGACATAGATTTTCACCTGCAACTTGCTTTAACATGTTTAACAGTGCATGAAATGTTGTCTAAAACAAAAAAGAATGATGCATTTTATGGCTGGATCTGTTTTATCACTTTCTGAATTGGACGTTGAAAATGAGCTTATGARGTCAAATCACAGTAATGCAAACTCAGTCAGAGACATAGATTTTCACTTGCAACTTGCTTTAACATGTTTAACAGTGCATGAATTGTTGTCTAAAACAAAAAAGAATGATGCATTTTATGGCTGGATCTGTTTTTATCACTTTCTGAATTGGACGTTGAAAATGAGCTTATCTCAGCCAGCAGAGAGGTCAAATCACAGTAATGCAAACTCAGTCAGAGACATAGATTTTCACTTGCAACTTGCTTTAACATGTTTAACAGTGCATGAATTGTTGTCTAAAACAAAAAAGAATGATACATTTTATGGCTGGATCTGTTTTTATCACTTTCTGAAATGGACGTTGAAAATGAGCTTATCTCAGCCAGCAGAGAGGTCAAATCACAGTAATGCAAACTCTGTCAGAGACATAGATTTTCACYTGCAACTTGCTTTAACATGTTTAACAGTGCATGAAATGTTGTCTAAAACAAAAAAGAATGATGCATTTTATGGCTGGATCTGTTTTTATTACTTTCTGAATTGGACGTTGAAAATGAGCTTATCTCAGCCAGCAGAGAGGTCAAATCACAGTAATGCAAACTCAGTCAGAGACATAGATTTTCACTTGCAACTTGCTTTAAAATGTTTAACAGTGCATGAATTGTTGTCTAAAACAAAAAAGAATGATGCATTTTATGGCTGGATCTGTTTTATCACTTTCTGAATTGGACGTTGAAAATGAGCTTATCTCAGCCAGCAGAGAGGTCAAATCACAGTAATGCAAACTCAGTCAGAGACATAGATTTTCACTTGCAACTTGCTTTAAYATGTTTAACAGTGCATGACTTGTTGTCTAAAACAAAAAAGAATGATGCATTTTATGGCTGGATCTGTTTTATCACTTTCTGAATTGGACGTTGAAAATGAGCTTATCTCAGCCAGCAGAGAGGTCAAATCACAGTAATGCAAACTCAGTCAGAGACATAGATTTTCACTTGCAACTTGCTTTARCATGTTTAACAGTGCATAAATTGTTGTCTAAAACAAAAAAGAATGATGCATTTTATGGCTGGATCTGTTTTATCACTTTCTGAATTGGACGTTGAAAATGAGCTTATCTCAGCCAGCAGAGAGGTCAAATCACAGTAATGCAAACTCAGTCAGAGACATAGATTTTCACTTGCAACTTGCTTTAACATGTTTAACAGTGCATGAATTGTTGTCTAAAACAAAAAAGAATGATGCATTTTATGGCTGGATCTGTTTTTATCACTTTCTGAAATGGACGTTGAAAATGAGCTTATCTCAGCCAGCAGAGAGGTCAAATCACAGTAATGCAAACTCAGTCAGAGACATAGATTTTCACCTGCAACTTGCTTTAACATGTTTAACAGTGCATGAAATGTTGTCTAAAACAAAAAAGAATGATGCATTTTATGGCTGGATCTGTTTTATCACTTTCTGAATTGGACGTTGAAAATGAGCTTATGAGGTCAAATCACAGTAATGCAAACTCAGTCAGAGACATAGATTTTCACTTGCAACTTGCTTTAACATGTTTAACAGTGCATGAATTGTTGTCTAAAACAAAAAAGAATGATGCATTTTATGGCTGGATCTGTTTTTATCACTTTCTGAATTGGACGTTGAAAATGAGCTTATCTCAGCCAGCAGAGAGGTCAAATCACAGTAATGCAAACTCAGTCAGAGACATAGATTTTCACTTGCAACTTGCTTTAACATGTTTAACAGTGCATGAATTGTTGTCTAAAACAAAAAAGAATGATGCATTTTATGGCTGGATCTGTTTTTATCACTTTCTGAAATGGACGTTGAAAATGAGCTTATCTCAGCCAGCAGAGAGGTCAAATCACAGTAATGCAAACTCAGTCAGAGACATAGATTTTCACTTGCAACTTGCTTTAACATGTTTAACAGTGCATGAATTGTTGTCTAAAACAAAAAAGAATGATGCATTTTATGGCTGGATCTGTTTTATCACTTTCTGAATTGGACGTTGAAAATGAGCTTATCTCAGCCAGCAGAGAGGTCAAATCACAGTAATGCAAACTCAGTCAGAGACATAGATTTTCACTTGCAACTTGCTTTAACATGTTTAACASTGCATAAATTGTTGTCTAAAACAAAAAAGAATGATGCATTTTATGGCTGGATCTGTTTTATCACTTTCTGAATTGGACGTTGAAAATGAGCTTATCTCAGCCAGCAGAGAGGTCAAATCACAGTAATGCAAACTCAGTCAGAGACATAGATTTTCACYTGCAACTTGCTTTAACATGTTTAACAGTGCATGAATTGTTGTCTAAAACAAAAAAGAATGATGCATTTTATGGCTGGATCTGTTTTATCACTTTCTGAAWTGGACGTTGAAAATGAGCTTATGAGGTCAAATCACAGTAATGCAAACTCAGTCAGAGACATAGATTTTCACTTGCAACTTGCTTTAACATGTTTAACAGTGCATGAATTGTTGTCTAAAACAAAAAAGAATGATGCATTTTATGGCTGGATCTGTTTTTATCACTTTCTGAATTGGACGTTGAAAATGAGCTTATCTCAGCCAGCAGAGAGGTCAAATCACAGTAATGCAAACTCAGTCAGAGACATAGATTTTCACTTGCAACTTGCTTTAACATGTTTAACAGTGCATGAATTGTTGTCTAAAACAAAAAGAATGATGCATTTTATGGCTGGATCTGTTTTTATCACTTTCTGAATTGGACGTTGAAAATGAGCTTATCTCAGCCAGCAGAGAGGTCAAATCACAGTAATGCAAACTCAGTCAGAGACATAGATTTTCACTTGCAACTTGCTTTAACATGTTTAACAGTGCATGAATTGTTGTCTAAAACAAAAAAGAATGATGCATTTTATGGCTGGATCTGTTTTTATCACTTTCTGAAATGGACGTTGAAAATGAGCTTATCTCAGCCAGCAGAGAGGTCAAATCACAGTAATGCAAACTCAGTCAGAGACATAGATTTTCACCTGCAACTTGCTTTAACATGTTTAACAGTGCATGAAATGTTGTCTAAAACAAAAAAGAATGATGCATTTTATGGCTGGATCTGTTTTATCACTTTCTGAATTGGACGTTGAAAATGAGCTTATGAGGTCAAATCACAGTAATGCAAACTCAGTCAGAGACATAGATTTTCACTTGCAACTTGCTTTAACATGTTTAACAGTGCATGAATTGTTGTCTAAAACAAAAAAGAATGATGCATTTTATGGCTGGATCTGTTTTTATCACTTTCTGAAWTGGACGTTGAAAATGAGCTTATCTCAGCCAGCAGAGAGGTCAAATCACAGTAATGCAAACTCWGTCAGAGACATAGATTTTCACTTGCAACTTGCTTTAACATGTTTAACAGTGCATGAAWTGTTGTCTAAAACAAAAAAGAATGATGCATTTTATGGCTGGATCTGTTTTATCACTTTCTGAATTGGACGTTGAAAATGAGCTTATCTCAGCCAGCAGAGAGGTCAAATCACAGTAATGCAAACTCAGTCAGAGACATAGATTTTCACTTGCAACTTGCTTTAACATGTTTAACAGTGCATRAATTGTTGTCTAAAACAAAAAAGAATGATGCATTTTATGGCTGGATCTGTTTTATCACTTTCTGAATTGGACGTTGAAAATGAGCTTATCTCAGCCAGCAGAGAGGTCAAATCACAGTAATGCAAACTCAGTCAGAGACAWAGATTTTCACTTGCAACTTGCTTTAACATGTTTAACAGWGCATGAATTGTTGTCTAAAACAAAAAAGAATGATGCATTTTATGGCTGGATCTGTTTTATCACTTTCTGAATTGGACGTTGAAAATGAGCTTATCTCAGCCAGCAGAGAGGTCAAATCACAGTAATGCAAACTCAGTCAGAGACATAGATTTTCACTTGCAACTTGCTTTAACATGTTTAACAGTGCATGAATTGTTGTCTAAAACAAAAAAGAATGATGCATTTTATGGCTGGATCTGTTTTTATYACTTTCTGAAATGGACGTTGAAAATGAGCTTATCTCAGCCAGCAGAGAGGTCAAATCACAGTAATGCAAACTCAGTCAGAGACATAGATTTTCACTTGCAACTTGCTTTAACATGTTTAACAGTGYATGAATTGTTGTCTAAAACAAAAAAGAATGATGCATTTTATGGCTGGATCTGTTTTTATCACTTTCTGAAWTGGACGTTGAAAATGAGCTTATCTCAGCCAGCAGAGAGGTCAAATCACAGTAATGCAAACTCAGTCAGAGACATAGATTTTCACYTGCAACTTGCTTTAACATGTTTAACAGTGCATGAAWTGTTGTCTAAAACAAAAAAGAATGATGCATTTTATGGCTGGATCTGTTTTATCACTTTCTGAATTGGACGTTGAAAATGAGCTTATGARGTCAAATCACAGTAATGCAAACTCAGTCAGAGACATAGATTTTCACTTGCAACTTGCTTTAACATGTTTAACAGTGCATGAATTGTTGTCTAAAACAAAAAAGAATGATGCATTTTATGGCTGGATCTGTTTTTATCACTTTCTGAATTGGACGTTGAAAATGAGCTTATCTCAGCCAGCAGAGAGGTCAAATCACAGTAATGCAAACTCAGTCAGAGACATAGATTTTCACTTGCAACTTGCTTTAACATGTTTAACAGTGCATGAATTGTTGTCTAAAACAAAAAAGAATGATRCATTTTATGGCTGGATCTGTTTTTATCACTTTCTGAAWTGGACGTTGAAAATGAGCTTATCTCAGCCAGCAGAGAGGTCAAATCACAGTAATGCAAACTCWGTCAGAGACATAGATTTTCACYTGCAACTTGCTTTAACATGTTTAACAGTGCATGAATTGTTGTCTAAAACAAAAAAGAATGATGCATTTTATGGCTGGATCTGTTTTTATYACTTTCTGAATTGGACGTTGAAAATGAGCTTATCTCAGCCAGCAGAGAGGTCAAATCACAGTAATGCAAACTCAGTCAGAGACATAGATTTTCACTTGCAACTTGCTTTAAYATGTTTAACAGTGCATGAMTTGTTGTCTAAAACAAAAAAGAATGATGCATTTTATGGCTGGATCTGTTTTATCACTTTCTGAAWTGGACGTTGAAAATGAGCTTATCTCAGCCAGCAGAGAGGTCAAATCACAGTAATGCAAACTCAGTCAGAGACATAGATTTTCACTTGCAACTTGCTTTARCATGTTTAACAGTGCATRAATTGTTGTCTAAAACAAAAAAGAATGATGCATTTTATGGCTGGATCTGTTTTTATCACTTTCTGAAWTGGACGTTGAAAATGAGCTTATCTCAGCCAGCAGAGAGGTCAAATCACAGTAATGCAAACTCAGTCAGAGACATAGATTTTCACTTGCAACTTGCTTTAACATGTTTAACAGWGCATGAATTGTTGTCTAAAACAAAAAAGAATGATGCATTTTATGGCTGGATCTGTTTTATCACTTTCTGAAWTGGACGTTGAAAATGAGCTTATCTCAGCCAGCAGAGAGGTCAAATCACAGTAATGCAAACTCAGTCAGAGACATAGATTTTCACTTGCAACTTGCTTTAACATGTTTAACAGTGCATGAATTGTTGTCTAAAACAAAAAAGAATGATGCATTTTATGGCTGGATCTGTTTTTATCACTTTCTGAAATGGACGTTGAAAATGAGCTTATCTCAGCCAGCAGAGAGGTCAAATCACAGTAATGCAAACTCAGTCAGAGACATAGATTTTCACTTGCAACTTGCTTTAACATGTTTAACAGTGYATGAATTGTTGTCTAAAACAAAAAAGAATGATGCATTTTATGGCTGGATCTGTTTTTATCACTTTCTGAAATGGACGTTGAAAATGAGCTTATCTCAGCCAGCAGAGAGGTCAAATCACAGTAATGCAAACTCAGTCAGAGACATAGATTTTCACCTGCAACTTGCTTTAACATGTTTAACAGTGCATGAAATGTTGTCTAAAACAAAAAAGAATGATGCATTTTATGGCTGGATCTGTTTTATCACTTTCTGAATTGGACGTTRAAAATGAGCTTATGAGGTCAAATCACAGTAATGCAAACTCAGTCAGAGACATAGATTTTCACTTGCAACTTGCTTTAACATGTTTAACAGTGCATGAATTGTTGTCTAAAACAAAAAAGAATGATGCATTTTATGGCTGGATCTGTTTTTATCACTTTCTGAATTGGACGTTGAAAATGAGCTTATCTCAGCCAGCAGAGAGGTCAAATCACAGTAATGCAAACTCAGTCAGAGACATAGATTTTCACTTGCAACTTGCTTTAACATGTTTAACAGTGCATGAATTGTTGTCTAAAACAAAAAAGAATGATGCATTTTATGGCTGGATCTGTTTTTATCACTTTCTGAAATGGACGTTGAAAATGAGCTTATCTCAGCCAGCAGAGAGGTCAAATCACAGTAATGYAAACTCAGTCAGAGACATAGATTTTCACCTGCAACTTGCTTTAACATGTTTAACAGTGCGTGAAATTTTGTCTAAAACAAAAAAGAATGATGCATTTTATGGCTGGATCTGTTTTATCACTTTCTGAATTRRACGTTGAAAATGAGCTTATGAGGTCAAATCACAGTAATGCAAACTCAGTCAGAGACATAGATTTTCACTTGCAACTTGCTTTAACATGTTTAACAGTGCATGAATTGTTGTCTAAAACAAAAAAGAATGATGCATTTTATGGCTGGATCTGTTTTATCACTTTCTGAATTGGACGTTGAAAATGAGCTTATCTCAGCCAGCAGAGAGGTCAAATCACAGTAATGCAAACTCAGTCAGAGACATAGATTTTCACTTGCAACTTGCTTTAACATGTTTAACAGTGCATGAATTGTTGTCTAAAACAAAAAAGAATGATGCATTTTATGGCTGGATCTGTTTTTATCACTTTCTGAAATKGACGTTGAAAATGAGCTTATCTCAGCCAGCAGAGAGGTCAAATCACAGTAATGCAAACTCAGTCAGAGACATAGATTTTCACTTGCAACTTGCTTTAACATGTTTAACAGTGCATGAATTGTTGTCTAAAACAAAAAAGAATGATGCATTTTATGGCTGGATCTGTTTTTATTACTTTCTGAAATGGACGTTGAAATTGAGCTTATCTCAGCCAGCAGAGAGGTCAAATCACAGTAATGCAAACTCAGTCAGAGACATAGATTTTCACCTGCAACTTGCTTTAACATGTTTAACAGTGCATGAAATGTTGTCTAAAACAAAAAAGAATGATGCATTTTATGGCTGGATCTGTTTTATCACTTTCTGAATTGGACGTTGAAAATGAGCTTATGAGGTCAAATCACAGTAATGCAAACTCAGTCAGAGACATAGATTTTCACTTGCAACTTGCTTTAACATGTTTAACAGTGCATGAATTGTTGTCTAAAACAAAAAAGAATGATGCATTTTATGGCTGGATCTGTTTTTATCACTTTCTGAAATGGACGTTGAAAATGAGCTTATCTCAGCCAGCAGAGAGGTCAAATCACAGTAATGCAAACTCTGTCAGAGACATAGATTTTCACCTGCAACTTGCTTTAACATGTTTAACAGTGCATGAAATGTTGTCTAAAACAAAAAAGAATGATGCATTTTATGGCTGGATCTGTTTTTATTACTTTCTGAATTGGACGTTGAAAATGAGCTTATCTCAGCCAGCAGAGAGGTCAAATCACAGTAATGCAAACTCAGTCAGAGACATAGATTTTCACTTGCAACTTGCTTTAACATGTTTAACAGTGCATGAATTGTTGTCTAAAACAAAAAAGAATGATGCATTTTATGGCTGGATCTGTTTTATCACTTTCTGAATTGGACGTTGAAAATGAGCTTATCTCAGCCAGCAGAGAGGTCAAATCACAGTAATGCAAACTCAGTCAGAGACATAGATTTTCACTTGCAACTTGCTTTAACATGTTTAACAGTGCATAAATTGTTGTCTAAAACAAAAAAGAATGATGCATTTTATGGCTGGATCTGTTTTATCACTTTCTGAATTGGACGTTGAAAATGAGCTTATGAGGTCAAATCACAGTAATGCAAACTCAGTCAGAGACATAGATTTTCACTTGCAACTTGCTTTAACATGTTTAACAGTGCATGAATTGTTGTCTAAAACAAAAAAGAATGATGCATTTTATGGCTGGATCTGTTTTTATCACTTTCTGAATTGGACGTTGAAAATGAGCTTATCTCAGCCAGCAGAGAGGTCAAATCACAGTAATGCAAACTCAGTCAGAGACATAGATTTTCACTTGCAACTTGCTTTCACATGTTTAACAGTGCATGAATTGTTGTCTAAAACAAAAAAGAATGATGCATTTTATGGCTGGATCTGTTTTTATCACTTTCTGAAATGGACGTTGAAAATTAGCTTATCTCAGCCAGCAGAGAGGTCAAATCACAGTAATGCAAACTCAGTCAGAGACATAGATTTTCACTTGCAACTTGCTTTAACATGTTTAACAGTGCATGAATTGTTGTCTAAAACAAAAAGAATGATGCATTTTATGGCTGGATCTGTTTTTATCACTTTCTGAAATGGACGTTGAAAATGAGCTTATCTCAGCCAGCAGAGAGGTCAAATCACAGTAATGCAAACTCAGTCAGAGACATAGATTTTCACTTGCAACTTGCTTTAACATGTTTAACAGTGCATGAATTGTTGTCTTAAACAAAAAAGAATGATGCATTTTATGGCTGGATCTGTTTTATCACTTTCTGAATTGGACGTTGAAAATGAGCTTATCTCAGCCAGCAGAGAGGTCAAATCACAGTAATGCAAACTCAGTCAGAGACATAGATTTTCACTTGCAACTTGCTTTAACATGTTTAACAGTGCATGAATTGTTGTCTAAAACAAAAAAGAATGATGCATTTTATGGCTGGATCTGTTTTTATCACTTTCTGAAWTGGACGTTGAAAATGAGCTTATCTCAGCCAGCAGAGAGGTCAAATCACAGTAATGCAAACTCAGTCAGAGACATAGATTTTCACTTGCAACTTGCTTTAACATGTTTAACAGTGCATGAATTGTTGTMTAAAACAAAAAAGAATGATGCATTTTATGGCTGGATCTGTTTTATCACTTTCTGAAATGGACGTTGAAAATGAGCTTATCTCAGCCAGCAGAGAGGTCAAATCACAGTAATGCAAACTCAGTCAGAGACATAGATTTTCACCTGCAACTTGCTTTAACATGTTTAACAGTGCATGAAATGTTGTCTAAAACAAAAAAGAATGATGCATTTTATGGCTGGATCTGTTTTATCACTTTCTGAATTGGACGTTGAAAATGAGCTTATGAGGTCAAATCACAGTAATGCAAACTCAGTCAGAGACATAGATTTTCACTTGCAACTTGCTTTAACATGTTTAACAGTGCATGAATTGTTGTCTAAAACAAAAAAGAATGATGCATTTTATGGCTGGATCTGTTTTTATCACTTTCTGAAWTGGACGTTGAAAATGAGCTTATCTCAGCCAGCAGAGAGGTCAAATCACAGTAATGCAAACTCWGTCAGAGACATAGATTTTCACYTGCAACTTGCTTTAACATGTTTAACAGTGCATGAAWTGTTGTCTAAAACAAAAAAGAATGATGCATTTTATGGCTGGATCTGTTTTTATYACTTTCTGAATTGGACGTTGAAAATGAGCTTATCTCAGCCAGCAGAGWGGTCAAATCACAGTAATGCAAACTCAGTCAGAGACATAGATTTTCACTTGCAACTTGCTTTAACATGTTTAACAGTGCATGAATTGTTGTCTAAAACAAAAAAGAATGATGCATTTTATGGCTGGATCTGTTTTATCACTTTCTGAAWTGGACGTTGAAAATGAGCTTATCTCAGCCAGCAGAGAGGTCAAATCACAGTAATGCAAACTCAGTCAGAGACATAGATTTTCACTTGCAACTTGCTTTAACATGTTTAACAGWGCATGAATTGTTGTCTAAAACAAAAAAGAATGATGCATTTTATGGCTGGATCTGTTTTTATCACTTTCTGAAWTRRACGTTGAAAATGAGCTTATGAGGTCAAATCACAGTAATGCAAACTCAGTCAGAGACATAGATTTTCACTTGCAACTTGCTTTAACATGTTTAACAGTGCATGAATTGTTGTCTAAAACAAAAAAGAATGATGCATTTTATGSCTGGATCTGTTTTATCACTTTCTGAATTGGACGTTGAAAATGAGCTTATCTCAGCCAGCAGAGAGGTCAAATCACAGTAATGCAAACTCAGTCAGAGACATAGATTTTCACTTGCAACTTGCTTTAACATGTTTAACAGTGCATGAATTGTTGTCTAAAACAAAAAAGAATGATGCATTTTATGGCTGGATCTGTTTTTATCACTTTCTGAAATKGACGTTGAAAATGAGCTTATCTCAGCCAGCAGAGAGGTCAAATCACAGTAATGCAAACTCAGTCAGAGACATAGATTTTCACTTGCAACTTGCTTTAACATGTTTAACAGTGCATGAATTGTTGTCTAAAACAAAAAAGAATGATGCATTTTATGGCTGGATCTGTTTTTATCACTTTCTGAAATGGACGTWGAAAATGAGCTTATCTCAGCCAGCAGAGAGGTCAAATCACAGTAATGCAAACTCAGTCAGAGACATAGATTTTCACCTGCAACTTGCTTTAACATGTTTAACAGTGCATGAAWTGTTGTCTAAAACAAAAAAGAATGATGCATTTTATGGCTGGATCTGTTTTATCACTTTCTGAATTGGACGTTGAAAATGAGCTYATGAGGTCAAATCACAGTAATGCAAACTCAGTCAGAGACATAGATTTTCACTTGCAACTTGCTTTAACATGTTTAACAGTGCATGAATTGTTGTCTAAAACAAAAAAGAATGATGCATTTTATGGCTGGATCTGTTTTTATCACTTTCTGAAATGGACGTTGAAAATGAGCTTATCTCAGCCAGCAGAGAGGTCAAATCACAGTAATGCAAACTCTGTCAGAGACATAGATTTTCACCTGCAACTTGCTTTAACATGTTTAACAGTGCATGAAATGTTGTCTAAAACAAAAAAGAATGATGCATTTTATGGCTGGATCTGTTTTTATYACTTTCTGAATTGGACGTTGAAAATGAGCTTATCTCAGCCAGCAGAGAGGTCAAATCACAGTAATGCAAACTCAGTCAGAGACATAGATTTTCACTTGCAACTTGCTTTAACATGTTTAACAGTGCATRAATTGTTGTCTRAAACAAAAAAGAATGATGCATTTTATGGCTGGATCTGTTTTATCACTTTCTGAATTGGACGTTGAAAATGAGCTTATCTCAGCCAGCAGAGAGGTCAAATCACAGTAATGCAAACTCAGTCAGAGACATAGATTTTCACTTGCAACTTGCTTTAACATGTTTAACAGWGCATGAATTGTTGTCTAAAACAAAAAAGAATGATGCATTTTATGGCTGGATCTGTTTTATCACTTTCTGAATTGGACGTTGAAAATGAGCTTATCTCAGCCAGCAGAGAGGTCAAATCACAGTAATGCAAACTCAGTCAGAGACATAGATTTTCACTTGCAACTTGCTTTAACATGTTTAACAGTGCATGAATTGTTGTCTAAAACAAAAAAGAATGATGCATTTTATGGCTGGATCTGTTTTTATCACTTTCTGAAWTGGACGTTGAAAATGAGCTTATCTCAGCCAGCAGAGAGGTCAAATCACAGTAATGCAAACTCAGTCAGAGACATAGATTTTCACTTGCAACTTGCTTTAACATGTTTAACAGTGYATGAAWTGTTGTCTAAAACAAAAAAGAATGATGCATTTTATGGCTGGATCTGTTTTATCACTTTCTGAATTGGACGTTGAAAATGAGCTYATGAGGTCAAATCACAGTAATGCAAACTCAGTCAGAGACATAGATTTTCACTTGCAACTTGCTTTAACATGTTTAACAGTGCATGAATTGTTGTCTAAAACAAAAAAGAATGATGCATTTTATGGCTGGATCTGTTTTTATCACTTTCTGAAATGGACGTTGAAAATGAGCTTATCTCAGCCAGCAGAGAGGTCAAATCACAGTAATGCAAACTCWGTCAGAGACATAGATTTTCACTTGCAACTTGCTTTAACATGTTTAACAGTGCATGAATTGTTGTCTWAAACAAAAAAGAATGATGCATTTTATGGCTGGATCTGTTTTTATCACTTTCTGAATTGGACGTTGAAAATGAGCTTATCTCAGCCAGCAGAGAGGTCAAATCACAGTAATGCAAACTCAGTCAGAGACATAGATTTTCACTTGCAACTTGCTTTAACATGTTTAACAGTGCATRAATTGTTGTCTAAAACAAAAAAGAATGATGCATTTTATGGCTGGATCTGTTTTTATCACTTTCTGAAWTGGACGTTGAAAATGAGCTTATCTCAGCCAGCAGAGAGGTCAAATCACAGTAATGCAAACTCAGTCAGAGACATAGATTTTCACTTGCAACTTGCTTTAACATGTTTAACAGWGCATGAATTGTTGTCTAAAACAAAAAAGAATGATGCATTTTATGGCTGGATCTGTTTTATCACTTTCTGAAWTGGACGTTGAAAATGAGCTTATCTCAGCCAGCAGAGAGGTCAAATCACAGTAATGCAAACTCAGTCAGAGACATAGATTTTCACYTGCAACTTGCTTTAACATGTTTAACAGTGCATGAAWTGTTGTCTAAAACAAAAAAGAATGATGCATTTTATGGCTGGATCTGTTTTTATCACTTTCTGAAWTGGACGTTGAAAATGAGCTTATCTCAGAGGAGAGGTCAAATCACAGTAATGCAAACTCAGTCAGAGACATAGATTTTCACTTGCAACTTGCTTTAACATGTTTAACAGTGYATGAATTGTTGTCTAAAACAAAAAAGAATGATGCATTTTATGGCTGGATCTGTTTTATCACTTTCTGAAWTGGACGTTGAAAATGAGCTTATCTCAGCCAGCAGAGAGGTCAAATCACAGTAATGCAAACTCAGTCAGAGACATAGATTTTCACTTGCAACTTGCTKTAACATGTTTAACAGTGCATGAATTGTTGTCTAAAACAAAAAAGAATGATGCATTTTATGGCTGGATCTGTTTTTATTACTTTCTGAATTGGACGTTGAAAATGAGCTTATCTCAGCCAGCAGAGAGGTCAAATCACAGTAATGCAAACTCAGTCAGAGACATAGATTTTCACTTGCAACTTGCTTTAACATGTTTAACAGTGCATGAATTGTTGTCTAAAACAAAAAAGAATGATGCATTTTATGGCTGGATCTGTTTTATCACTTTCTGAATTGGACGTTGAAAATGAGCTTATCTCAGCCAGCAGAGAGGTCAAATCACAGTAATGCAAACTCAGTCAGAGACATAGATTTTCACTTGCAACTTGCTTTAACATGTTTAACAGTGCATGAATTGTTGTCTAAAACAAAAAAGAATGATGCATTTTATGGCTGGATCTGTTTTTATCACTTTCTGAAATGGACGTTGAAAATGAGCTTATCTCAGCCAGCAGAGWGGTCAAATCACAGTAATGCAAACTCAGTCAGAGACATAGATTTTCACCTGCAACTTGCTTTAACATGTTTAACAGTGCATGAAATGTTGTCTAAAACAAAAAAGAATGATGCATTTTATGGCTGGATCTGTTTTATCACTTTCTGAATTGGACGTTGAAAATGAGCTTATGAGGTCAAATCACAGTAATGCAAACTCAGTCAGAGACATAGATTTTCACTTGCAACTTGCTTTAACWTGTTTAACAGTGCATGAATTGTTGTCTAAAACAAAAAAGAATGATGCATTTTATGGCTGGATCTGTTTTTATCACTTTCTGAAWTGGACGTTGAAAATGAGCTTATCTCAGCCAGCAGAGAGGTCAAATCACAGTAATGCAAACTCAGTCAGAGACATAGATTTTCACTTGCAACTTGCTTTAACATGTTTAACAGTGCATGAATTGTTGTCTAAAACAAAAAGAATGATGCATTTTATGGCTGRATCKGTTTTTATCACTTTCTGAAATGGACGTTGAAAATGAGCTTATCTCAGCCAGCAGAGAGGTCAAATCACAGTAATGCAAACTCAGTCAGAGACATAGATTTTCACTTGCAACTTGCTTTAACATGTTTAACAGTGCATGAATTGTTGTCTAAAACAAAAAAGAATGATGCATTTTATGGCTGGATCTGTTTTATCACTTTCTGAATTGGACGTTGAAAATGAGCTTATCTCAGCCAGCAGAGAGGTCAAATCACAGTAATGCAAACTCAGTCAGAGACATAGATTTTCACTTGCAACTTGCTTTAACATGTTTAACAGTGCATGAATTGTTGTCTAAAACAAAAAAGAATGATGCATTTTATGGCTGGATCTGTTTTATCACTTTCTGAAWTGGACGTTGAAAATGAGCTTATCTCAGCCAGCAGAGAGGTCAAATCACAGTAATGCAAACTCAGTCAGAGACATAGATTTTCACTTGCAACTTGCTTTAACATGTTTAACAGTGCATGAATTGTTGTCTAAAACAAAAAAGAATGATGCATTTTATGGCTGGATCTGTTTTTATCACTTTCTGAAATGGACGTTGAAAATGAGCTTATCTCAGCCAGCAGAGAGGTCAAATCACAGTAATGCAAACTCAGTCAGAGACATAGATTTTCACTTGCAACTTGCTTTAACATGTTTAACAGTGYATGAATTGTTGTCTAAAACAAAAAAGAATGATGCATTTTATGGCTGGATCTGTTTTATCACTTTCTGAATTGGACGTTGAAAATGAGCTTATGAGGTCAAATCACAGTAATGCAAACTCAGTCAGAGACATAGATTTTCACTTGCAACTTGCTTTAACATGTTTAACAGTGCATGAATTGTTGTCTAAAACAAAAAAGAATGATGCATTTTATGGCTGGATCTGTTTTTATCACTTTCTGAATTGGACGTTGAAAATGAGCTTATCTCAGCCAGCAGAGAGGTCAAATCACAGTAATGCAAACTCAGTCAGAGACATAGATTTTCACTTGCAACTTGCTTTAACATGTTTAACAGTGCATGAACTGTTGTCTAAAACAAAAAAGAATGATGCATTTTATGGCTGGATCTGTTTTTATTACTTTCTGAATTGGACGTTGAAAATGAGCTTATCTCAGCCAGCAGAGAGGTCAAATCACAGTAATGCAAACTCAGTCAGAGACATAGATTTTCACTTGCAACTTSCTTTAACATGTTTAACAGTGCATGAATTGTTGTCTAAAACAAAAAAGAATGATGCATTTTATGGCTGGATCTGTTTTATCACTTTCTGAATTGGACGTTGAAAATGAGCTTATCTCAGCCAGCAGAGAGGTCAAATCACAGTAATGCAAACTCAGTCAGAGACATAGATTTTCACTTGCAACTTGCTTTAACATGTTTAACAGTGCATGAATTGTTGTCTAAAACAAAAAAGAATGATGCATTTTATGGCTGGATCTGTTTTATCACTTTCTGAAWTGGACGTTGAAAATGAGCTTATCTCAGCCAGCAGAGAGGTCAAATCACAGTAATGCAAACTCAGTCAGRGACATAGATTTTCACTTGCAACTTGCTTTAACATGTTTAACAGWGCATGAATTGTTGTCTAAAACAAAAAAGAATGATGCATTTTATGGCTGGATCTGTTTTTATCACTTTCTGAAWTGGACGTTGAAAATGAGCTTATCTCAGCCAGCAGAGWGGTCAAATCACAGTAATGCAAACTCAGTCAGAGACATAGATTTTCACCTGCAACTTGCTTTAACATGTTTAACAGTGCATGAAATGTTGTCTAAAACAAAAAAGAATGATGCATTTTATGGCTGGATCTGTTTTATCACTTTCTGAATTGGACGTTGAAAATGAGCTTATGAGGTCAAATCACAGTAATGCAAACTCAGTCAGAGACATAGATTTTCACTTGCAACTTGCTTTAACATGTTTAACAGTGCATGAATTGTTGTCTAAAACAAAAAAGAATGATGCATTTTATGGCTGGATCTGTTTTTATCACTTTCTGAAWTGGACGTTGAAAATGAGCTTATCTCAGCCAGCAGAGAGGTCAAATCACAGTAATGCAAACTCAGTCAGAGACATAGATTTTCACTTGCAACTTGCTTTAACATGTTTAACAGTGCATGAATTGTTGTCTAAAACAAAAAAGAATGATGCATTTTATGGCTGGATCTGTTTTTATCACTTTCTGAAWTGGACGTTGAAAATGAGCTTATCTCAGCCAGCAGAGAGGTCAAATCACAGTAATGCAAACTCAGTCAGAGACATAGATTTTCACTTGCAACTTGCTTTAACATGTTTAACAGTGCATGAAYTGTTGTCTAAAACAAAAAGAATGATGCATTTTATGGCTGGATCTGTTTTTATCACTTTCTGAAWTGGACGTTGAAAATGAGCTTATCTCAGCCAGCAGAGAGGTCAAATCACAGTAATGCAAACTCAGTCAGAGACATAGATTTTCACTTGCAACTTGCTTTAACATGTTTAACAGTGCATGAATTGTTGTCTAAAACAAAAAAGAATGATGCATTTTATGGCTGGATCTGTTTTATCACTTTCTGAATTGGACGTTGAAAATGAGCTTATCTCAGCCAGCAGAGAGGTCAAATCACAGTAATGCAAACTCAGTCAGAGACATAGATTTTCACTTGCAACTTGCTTTAACATGTTTAACAGTGCATGAATTGTTGTCYAAAACAAAAAAGAATGATGCATTTTWTGGCTGGATCTGTTTTTATCACTTTCTGAAATGGACGTTGAAAATGAGCTTATCTCAGCCAGCAGAGAGGTCAAATCACAGTAATGYAAACTCAGTCAGAGACATAGATTTTCACTTGCAACTTGCTTTAACATGTTTAACAGTGCATGAATTGTTGTCTAAAACAAAAAAGAATGATGCATTTTATGGCTGGATCTGTTTTTATCACTTTCTGAAATGGACGTTGAAAATGAGCTTATCTCAGCCAGCAGAGAGGTCAAATCACAGTAATGCAAACTCAGTCAGAGACATAGATTTTCACCTGCAACTTGCTTTAACATGTTTAACAGTGCATGAAATGTTGTCTAAAACAAAAAAGAATGATGCATTTTATGGCTGGATCTGTTTTATCACTTTCTGAATTGGACGTTGAAAATGAGCTTATGAGGTCAAATCACAGTAATGCAAACTCAGTCAGAGACATAGATTTTCACTTGCAACTTGCTTTAACATGTTTAACAGTGCATGAATTGTTGTCTAAAACWAAAAAGAATGATGCATTTTATGGCTGGATCTGTTTTATCACTTTCTGAAWTGGACGTTGAAAATGAGCTTATCTCAGCCAGCAGAGAGGTCAAATCACAGTAATGCAAACTCWGTCAGAGACATAGATTTTCACYTGCAACTTGCTTTAACATGTTTAACAGTGCATGAATTGTTGTCTAAAACAAAAAAGAATGATGCATTTTWTGGCTGGATCTGTTTTTATCACTTTCTGAAATGGACGTTGAAAATGAGCTTATCTCAGCCAGCAGAGAGGTCAAATCACAGTAATGYAAACTCAGTCAGAGACATAGATTTTCACTTGCAACTTGCTTTAACATGTTTAACAGTGCATGAATTGTTGTCTAAAACAAAAAAGAATGATGCATTTTATGGCTGGATCTGTTTTTATCACTTTCTGAAATGGACGTTGAAAATGAGCTTATCTCAGCCAGCAGAGAGGTCAAATCACAGTAATGCAAACTCAGTCAGAGACATAGATTTTCACCTGCAACTTGCTTTAACATGTTTAACAGTGCATGAAATGTTGTCTAAAACAAAAAAGAATGATGCATTTTATGGCTGGATCTGTTTTATCACTTTCTGAATTGGACGTTGAAAATGAGCTTATGAGGTCAAATCACAGTAATGCAAACTCAGTCAGAGACATAGATTTTCACTTGCAACTTGCTTTAACATGTTTAACAGTGCATGAATTGTTGTCTAAAACAAAAAAGAATGATGCATTTTATGGCTGGATCTGTTTTTTTATCACTTTCTGAAWTGGACGTTGAAAATGAGCTTATCTCAGCCAGCAGAGAGGTCAAATCACAGTAATGCAAACTCAGTCAGAGACATAGATTTTCACTTGCAACTTGCTTTAACATGTTTAACAGTGCATGAAATGTTGTCTAAAACAAAAAAGAATGATGCATTTTATGGCTGGATCTGTTTTTATCACTTTCTGAAWTGGACGTTGAAAATGAGCTTATCTCAGCCAGCAGAGAGGTCAAATCACAGTAATGCAAACTCAGTCAGAGACATAGATTTTCACTTGCAACTTGCTTTAACATGTTTAACAGTGCATGAATTGTTGTCTAAAACAAAAAAGAATGATGCATTTTATGGCTGGATCTGTTTTATCACTTTCTGAAWTGGACGTTGAAAWTGAGCTTATCTCAGCCAGCAGAGAGGTCAAATCACAGTAATGCAAACTCAGTCAGAGACATAGATTTTCACYTGCAACTTGCTTTAACATGTTTAACAGTGCATGAAWTGTTGTCTAAAACAAAAAAGAATGATGCATTTTATGGCTTGATCTCTTTTTATCACTTTCTGAATTGGACGTTGAAAATGAGCTTATCTCAGCCAGCAGAGGTCAAAATAAGCAGTAATGCAAACTCAGTCAGAGACATAGATTTTCACTTGCAACTTGCTTTAACWTGTTTAACAGTGCATGAAATGTTGTCTAAAACAAAAAGAATGATGCATTTTTGTGGCTGGATCTGGTTTTATCACATTCTGAATTGAACGTTGAAAATGAGCTTTTCAGAGCCAGCAGAGAGGTCAAATAACAGTAATGCAAACTCAGTCATAGACATAGATTTTTACTTGCAACTTGCTTTAACATGTTTAACAGTGCATGAAATGTTGTCTAAAACAAAAAGAATATTGCATTTTAGTAGCTGGATCTGGTTTTATCACATTCTGTACTGGACGTTGAAAATGAGCTTTACTCAGCCAGCAGAGGTCAAAATAAGCAGTAATGCAAACTCAGTCATAGACATAGATTTTCACTTGCAACTTGCTTTAACATGTTTAACAGTGCATGAAATGTTGTCTAAAACAAAAAGAATGATGCATTTTAGTAGCTGGATCTGGTTTTATCACATTCTGCATTGGACGTTGAAAATGAGCTTTACTCAGCCAGCAGAGGTCAAAATAAGCAGTAATGCAAACTCAGTCAGAGACATAGATTTTCACTTGCAACTTKCTTAAACATATTTAACAGTGCATGAAATGTTGTCTAAAACAAAAAGAAAATGCTTTTTAGTGGCTGGATCTGGTTTTATCACATTCTGAATTGAACGTTGAAAATGAGCTTTTCAGAGCCAGCAGAGGTCAAAATAAGCAGTAATGCAAACTCAGTCATAGACATAGATTTTCACTTGCAACTTGCTTTAACATGTTTAACAGTGCATGAAATGTTGTCTAAAACAAAAAGAATTATGCATTTTTTTAGCTGGACCTGGTTTTATCACATTCTGAATTGAAAGTTGAAAATGAGCTTTACTCAGCCAGCAGAGGTCAAAATAAGCAGTAATGCAAACTCAGTCAGAGACATAGATTTTCACATGCAACTTTCTTTAACATAATTAACAGTGCATGGAATGTTGTCTAAAACAAAAAGAAAATGCTTTTTAGTGGCTGGATCTGGTTTTATCACATTCTGAATTGAACGTTGAAAATGAGCTTTTCAGAGCCAGCAGAGGTCAAAATAAGCAGTAATGCAAACTCAGTCAGAGACATAGATTTTCACTTGCAACTTGCTTTAACATGTTTAACAGTGCATGAAATGTTGTCTAAAACAAAAAGAATGATGCATTTTAGTAGCTGGGTCTGGTTTTATCACATTCTGCATTGGACGTTGAAAATGAGCCAGCAGAGGTCAAAATAAGCAGTAATGCAAACTCAGTCAGAGACATAGATTTTCACTTGCAACTTTCTTAAACATATTTAACAGTGCATGAAATGTTGTCTAAAACAAAAAGAAAATGCTTTTTAGTGGCTGGATCTGGTTTTATCACATTCTGAATTGAACGTTGAAAATGAGCTTTTCAGAGCCAGCAGAGGTCAAATCAAGCAGTAATGCAAACTCAGTCAGAGACATAGATTTTCACTTGCAACTTGCTTTAACATGTTTAACAGTGCATGAAATGTTGTCTAAAACAAAAAGAATAATGYATTTTAGTGGCTGGATCTGGTTTTATCACATTCTGTATTGAACGTTGAAAATGATCTTTTCAGAGCCAGCAGAGGTCAAAATAAGCAGTAATGCAAACTCAGTCAGAGACATAGATTTTCACTTGCAACTTGCTTTAACATGTTTAACAGTGCATGAAATGTTGTCTAAAACAAAAAGAATGATGCAGTTTTGTAGCTGGACCTGGTTTTATCACATTCTGAATTGAACGTTGAAAATGAGCTTTACTCAGCCAGCAGAGGTCAAAATAAGCAGTAATGCAAACTCAGTCAGAGACATAGATTTTCACTTGCAACTTGCTTTAACATAATTAACAGTGCATGAAATGTTGTCTAAAACAAAAAGAATGACGCATTTTAGTAGCTGGATCTGGTTTTATCACATTCTGAATTGAACGTTGAAAATGAGCTTTTCAGAGCCAGCAGAGGTCAAAATAAGCAGTAATGCAAACTCAGTCATAGACATAGATTTTCACTTGCAACTTGCTTTAACTTGTTTAACAGTGCATGAAATGTTGTCTAAAACAAAAAGAATGATGCATTTTTGTGGCTGGATCTGGTTTTATCACATTCTGAATTGAACGTTGAAAATGAGCTTTTCAGAGCCAGCAGAGGTCAAAATAAGCAGTAATGCAAACTCAGTCATAGACATAGATTTTCACTTGCAACTTGCTTTAACATGTTTAACAGTGCATGAAATGTTGTCTAAAACAAAAAGAATAATGTATTTTAGTAGCTGGATCTGGTTTTATCACATTCTGTATTGGACGTTGAAAATGAGCTTTACTCAGCCAGCAGAGGTCAAAATAAGCAGTAATGCAAACTCAGTCATAGACATAGATTTTCACTTGCAACTTGCTTTAACATGTTTAACAGTGCATGAAATGTTGTCTAAAACAAAAAGAATGATGCATTTTAGTAGCTGGATCTGGTTTTATCACATTCTGCATTGGACGTTGAAAATGAGCTTTACTCAGCCAGCAGAGGTCAAAATAAGCAGTAATGCAAACTCAGTCAGAGACATAGATTTTCACTTGCAACTTTCTTAAACATATTTAACAGTGCATGAAATGTTGTCTAAAACAAAAAGAAAATGCTTTTTAGTGGCTGGATCTGGTTTTATCACATTCTGAATTAAACGTTGAAAATKAGCTTTTCAGAGCCAGCAGAGGTCAAAATAAGCAGTAATGCAAACTCAGTCATAGACATAGATTTTCACTTGCAACTTGCTTTAACATGTTTAACAGTGCATGAAATGTTGTCTAAAACAAAAAGAATAATGYATTTTAGTAGCTGGATCTGGTTTTATCACATTCTGTATTGGACGTTGAAAATGAGCTTTACTCAGCCAGCAGAGGTCAAAATAAGCAGTAATGCAAACTCAGTCATAGACATAGATTTTCACTTGCAACTTGCTTTAACATGTTTAACAGTGCATGAAATGTTGTGTAAAACAAAAAGAATGATGCATTTTAGTAGCTGGATCTGGTTTTATCACATTCTGCATTGGACGTTGAAAATGAGCTTTACTCAGCCAGCAGAGGTCAAAATAAGCAGTAATGCAAACTCAGTCAGAGACATAGATTTTCACTTGCAACTTKCTTTAACATGTTTAACAGTGCATGAAATGTTGTCTAAAACAAAAAGAATGATGCTTTTTAGTGGCTGGATCTGGTTTTATCACATTCTGAATTGGACGTTGAAAATGAGCTTTTCTCAGCCAGCAGAGGTCAAAATAAGCAGTAATGCAAACTCAGTCAGAGACATAGATTTTCACTTGCAACTTGCTTTAACATGTTTAACAGTTCATGAAATGTTGTCTAAAACAAAAAGAATGATGCATTTTAGTAGCTGGATCTGGTTTTATCACATTCTGTATTGGACGTTGAAAATGAGCTTTACTCAGCCAGCAGAGGTCAAAATAAGCAGTAATGCAAACTCAGTCAGAGACATAGATTTTCACTTGCAACTTTCTTAAACATATTTAACAGTGCATGAAATGTTGTCTAAAACAAAAAGAAAATGCTTTTTAGTGGCTGGATCTGGTTTTATCACATTCTGAATTGAACGTTGAAAATGAGCTTTTCAGAGCCAGCAGAGGTCAAAATAAGCAGTAATGCAAACTCAGTCATAGACATAGATTTTCACTTGCAACTTGCTTTAACTTGTTTAAAAGTGCATGAAATGTTGTCTAAAACAAAAAGAATGATGCATTTTTGTGGCTGGATCTGGTTTTATCACATTCTGTCTTGAACGTTGAAAATGAGCTGTTCTCAGCCAGCAGAGGTCAAAATAAGCAGTAATGCAAACTCAGTCAGAGACATAGATTTTCACTTGTAACTTGCTTTAACATGTTTAACAGTGCATGAAATGTTGTCTAAAACAAAAAGAATAATGTATTTTAGTAGCTGGATCTGGTTTTATCACATTCTGTATTGGACGTTGAAAATGAGCTTTACTCAGCCAGCAGAGGTCAAAATAAGCAGTAATGCAAACTCAGTCATAGACATAGATTTTCACTTGCAACTTGCTTTAACATGTTTAACAGTGCATGAAATGTTGTCTAAAACAAAAAGAATGATGCATTTTAGTAGCTGGATCTGGTTTTATCACATTCTGCATTGGACGTTGAAAATGAGCTTTACTCAGCCAGCAGAGGTCAAAATAAGCAGTAATGCAAACTCAGTCAGAGACATAGATTTTCACTTGCAAATTTCTTAAACATATTTAACAGTGCATGAAATGTTGTCTAAAACAAAAAGAAAATGCTTTTTAGTGGCTGGATCTGGTTTTATCACATTCTGAATTGAACGTTGAAAATGAGCTTTTCACAGCCAGCAGAGGTCAAAATAAGCAGTTATGCAAACTCAGTCATAGACATAGATTTTCACTTGCAACTTGCTTTAACATGTTTAACAGTGCATGAAATGTTGTCTAAAACAAAAAGAATGATGCATTTTTGTGGCTGGATCTGGTTTAATCACATTCTGAATTGAACGTTGAAAATGAGCTGTTCTCAGCCAGCAGAGGTCAAAATAAGCAGTAATGCAAACTCAGTCAGAGACATAGATTTTCACTTGCAACTTTCTTAAACATATTTAACAGTGCATGAAATGTTGTCTAAAACAAAAAGAAAATGCTTTTTAGTGGCTGGATCTGGTTTTATCACATTCTGAATTGAACGTTGAAAATGAGCTTTTCAGAGCCAGCAGAGGTCAAAATAAGCAGTAATGCAAACTCAGTCAGAGACATAGATTTTCACTTGCAACTTGCTTTAACATGTTTAACAGTGCATGAAATGTTGTCTAAAACAAAAAGAATGATGCATTTTTGTAGCTGGACCTGGTTTTATCACATTCTGAATTGAACGTTGAAAATGAGCTTTACTCAGCCAGCAGAGGTCAAAATAAGCAGTAATGCAAACTCAGTCAGAGACATAGATTTTCACTTGCAACTTTCTTTAACATAATTAACAGTGCATGAAATGTTGTCTAAAACAAAAAGAATGATGCATTTTAGTAGCTGGATCTGGTTTTATCACATTCTGCATTGGACGTTGAAAATGAGCTTTTCAGAGCCAGCAGAGGTCAAAATAAGCAATAATGCAAACTCAGTCAGAGACATAGATTTTCACTTGCAACTTTCTTAAACATATTTAACAGTGCATGAAATGTTGTCTAAAACAAAAAGAAAATGCTTTTTAGTGGCTGGATCTGGTTTTATCACATTCTGAATTGAACGTTGAAAATGAGCTTTTCAGAGCCAGCAGAGGTCAAAATAAGCAGTAATGCAAACTCAGTCAGAGACATAGATTTTCACTTGCAACTTGCTTTAACATGTTTAACAGTGCATGAAATGTTGTCTAAAACAAAAAGAATGATGTATTTTAGTAGCTGGATCTGGTTTTATCACATTCTGTATTGGACGTTGAAAATGAGCTTTACTCAGCCAGCAGAGGTCAAAATAAGCAGTAATGCAAACTCAGTCAGAGACATAGATTTTCACTTGCAACTTGCTTTAACATGTTTAACAGTGCATGAAATGTCTAAAACAAAAAGAAAATGCATTTTAGTAGCTGGATCTGGTTTTATCACATTCTGCATTGGACGTTGAAAATGAGCTTTTCAGATCCAGCTGAGGTCAAAATAAGCAGTAATGCAAACTCAGTCAGAGACATAGATTTTCACTTGCAACTTGCTTTAACTTGTTTAACAGTGCATGAAATGTTGTCTAAAACAAAAAGAATGATACATTTTTGTGGCTGGATCTGGTTTTATCACATTCTGAATTGAACGTTGAAAATGAGCTTTTCAGAGCCAGCAGAGGTCAAAATAAGCAGTAATGCAAACTCAGTCAGAGACATAGATTTTCACTTGCAACTTGCTTTAACATGTTTAACAGTGCATGAAATGTTGTCTAAAACAAAAAGAATGATGCATTTTAGTGGCTGGATCTGGTTTTATCACATTCTGAATTGAACATTGAAAATGAGCTTTTCAGAGCCAGCAGAGGTCAAAATAAGCAGTAATGCAAACTCAGTCAGAGACATAGATTTTCACTTGCAACTTGCTTTAACATGTTTAACAGTGCATGAAATGTTGTCTAAAACAAAAAGAATGATGCATTTTAGTAGCTGGATCTGGTTTTATCACACTCTGCATTGGACGTTGAAAATGAGCTTTACTCAGCCAGCAGAGGTCAAAATAAGCAGTAATGCAAACTCAGTCAGAGACATAGATTTTCACTTGCAACTTTCTTAAACATATTTAACAGTGCATGAAATGTTGTCTAAAACAAAAAGAAAATGCTTTTTAGTGGCTGGATCTGGTTTTATCACATTCTGTATTGGACGTTGAAAATGAGCTTTACTCAGCCAGCAGAGGTCAAAATAAGCAGTAATGCAAACTCAGTCATAGACATAGATTTTCACTTGCAACTTGCTTTAACATGTTTAACAGTGCATGAAATGTTGTCTAAAACAAAAAGAATGATGCATTTTAGTAGCTGGATCTGGTTTTATCACATTCTGCATTGGACGTTGAAAATGAGCTTTACTCAGCCAGCAGAGGTCAAAATAAGCAGTAATGCAAACTCAGTCAGAGACATAGATTTTCACTTGCAACTTTCTTAAACATATTTAACAGTGCATGAAATGTTGTCTAAAACAAAAAGAAAATGCTTTTTAGTGGCTGGATCTGGTTTTATCACATTCTGAATTGAACGTTGAAAATGAGCTTTTCAGAGCCAGCAGAGGTCAAAATAAGCAGTAATGCAAACTCAGTCAGAGACATAGATTTTCACTTGCAACTTGCTTTAACATGTTTAACAGTTCATGAAATGTTGTCTAAAACAAAAAGAATGATGCATTTTAGTAGCTGGATCTGGTTTTATCACATTCTGMATTGGACGTTGAAAATGAGCTTTACTCAGCCAGCAGAGGTCAAAATAAGCAGTAATGCAAACTCAGTCAGAGACATAGATTTTCACTTGCAACTTTCTTAAACATATTTAACAGTGCATTAAATGTTGTCTAAAACAAAAAGAAAATGCTTTTTAGTGGCTGGATCTGGTTTTATCACATTCTGAATTGAACGTTGAAAATGAGCTTTTCAGTGCCAGCAGAGGTCAAAATAAGCAGTAATGCAAACTCAGTCATAGACATAGATTTTCACTTGCAACTTGCTTTAACTTGTTTAAAAGTGCATGAAATGTTGTCTAAAACAAAAAGAATGATGCATTTTTGTGGCTGGATCTGGTTTTATCACATTCTGTMTTGAACGTTGAAAATGAGCTGTTCTCAGCCAGCAGAGGTCAAAATAAGCAGTAATGCAAACTCAGTCAGAGACATAGATTTTCACTTGTAACTTGCTTTAACATGTTTAACAGTGCATGAAATGTTGTCTAAAACAAAAAGAATAATGTATTTTAGTAGCTGGATCTGGTTTTATCACATTCTGTATTGGACGTTGAAAATGAGCTTTACTCAGCCAGCAGAGGTCAAAATAAGCAGTAATGCAAACTCAGTCATAGACATAGATTTTCACTTGCAACTTGCTTTAACATGTTTAACAGTGCATGAAATGTTGTCTAAAACAAAAAGAATGATGCATTTTAGTAGCTGGATCTGGTTTTATCACATTCTGCATTGGACGTTGAAAATGAGCTTTACTCAGCCAGCAGAGGTCAAAATAAGCAGTAATGCAAACTCAGTCAGAGACATAGATTTTCACTTGCAAATTTCTTAAACATATTTAACAGTGCATGAAATGTTGTCTAAAACAAAAAGAAAATGCTTTTTAGTGGCTGGATCTGGTTTTATCACATTCTGAATTGAACGTTAAAAATGAGCTTTTCACAGCCAGCAGAGGTCAAAATAAGCAGTTATGCAAACTCAGTCATAAACATAGATTTTCACTTGCAACTTGCTTTAACATGTTTAACAGTGCATGAAATGTTGTCTAAAACAAAAAGAATGATGCATTTTAGTAGCTGGATCTGGTTTTATCACATTCTGCATTGGATGTTGTAAATGAGCTTTACTCAGCCAGCAGAGGTCAAAATAAGCAGTAATGCAAACTCAGTCAGAGACATAGATTTTCACTTGCAACTTTCTTAAACATATTTAACAGTGCATGAAATGTTGTCTAAAACAAAAAGAAAATGCTTTTTAGTGGCTGGATCTGGTTTTATCACATTCTGAATTGAACGTTGAAAATGAGCTTTTCAGAGCCAGCAGAGGTCAAAATAAGCAGTAATGCAAACTCAGTCAGAGACATAGATTTTCACTTGCAACTTGCTTTAACATGTTTAACAGTGCATGAAATGTTGTCTAAAACAAAAAGAATGATGCATTTTTGTAGCCGGACCTGGTTTTATCACATTCTGAATTGAACGTTGAAAATGAGCTTTACTCAGCCAGCAGAGGTCAAAATAAGCAGTAATGCAAACTCAGTCAGAGACATAGATTTTCACTTGCAACTTTCTTTAACATAATTAACAGTGCATGAAATGTTGTCTAAAACAAAAAGAAAATGCTTTTTAGTGGCTGGATCTGGTTTTATCACATTCTGAATTGAACGTTGAAAATGAGCTTTTCACAGCCAGCAGAGGTCAAAATAAGCAGTTATGCAAACTCAGTCATAAACATAGATTTTCACTTGCAACTTGCTTTAACATGTTTAACAGTGCATGAAATGTTGTCTAAAACAAAAAGAATGATGCATTTTAGTAGCTGGATCTGGTTTTATCACATTCTGCATTGGACGTTGAAAATGAGCTTTTCAGAGCCAGCAGAGGTCAAAATAAGCAATAATGCAAACTCAGTCAGAGACATAGATTTTCACTTGCAACTTTCTTAAACATATTTAACAGTGCATGAAATGTTGTCTAAAACAAAAAGAAAATGCTTTTTAGTGGCTGGATCTGGTTTTATCACATTCTGAATTGAACGTTGAAAATGAGCTTTTCAGAGCCAGCAGAGGTCAAAATAAGCAGTAATGCAAACTCAGTCAGAGACATAGATTTTCACTTGCAACTTGCTTTAACATGTTTAACAGTGCATGAAATGTTGTCTAAAACAAAAAGAATGATGTATTTTAGTAGCTGGATCTGGTTTTATCACATTCTGTATTGGACGTTGAAAATGAGCTTTACTCAGCCAGCAGAGGTCAAAATAAGCAGTAATGCAAACTCAGTCAGAGACATAGATTTTCACTTGCAACTTGCTTTAACATGTTTAACAGTGCATGAAATGTCTAAAACAAAAAGAAAATGCATTTTAGTAGCTGGATCTGGTTTTATCACATTCTGCATTGGACGTTGAAAATAAGCTTTTCAGAGCCAGCAGAGGTCAAAATAAGCAGTAATGCAAACTCAGTCAGAGACATAGATTTTCACTTGCAACTTGCTTTAACATGTTTAACAGTGCATGAAATGTTGTCTAAAACAAAAAGAATGATGCATTTTAGTAGCTGGATCTGGTTTTATCACACTCTGMATTGGACGTTGAAAATGAGCTTTACTCAGCCAGCAGAGGTCAAAATAAGCAGTAATGCAAACTCAGTCAGAGACATAGATTTTCACTTGCAACTTGCTTTAACATGTTTAACAGTGCATGAAATGTTGTCTAAAACAAAAAGAATGATGCATTTTAGTGGCTGGATCTGGTTTTATCACATTCTGAATTGGACGTTGAAAATGAGCTTTTCAGAGCCAGCAGAGGTCAAAATAAGCAGTAATGCAAACTCAGTCAGAGACATAGATTTTCACTTGCAACTTGCTTTAACATGTTTAACAGTGCATGAAATGTTGTCTAAAACAAAAAGAATGATGCATTTTAGTGGCTGGATCTGGTTTTATCACATTCTGAATTGAACGTTGAAAATGAGCTTTTCAGAGCCAGCAGAGGTCAAAATAAGCAGTAATGCAAACTCAGTCAGAGACATAGATTTTCACTTGCAACTTGCTTTAACATGTTTAACAGTGCATGAAATGTTGTCTAAAACAAAAAGAATGATGCATTTTAGTGGCTGGATCTGGTTTTATCACATTCTGAATTGAACGTTGAAAATGAGCTTTTCAGAGCCAGCAGAGGTCAAAATAAGCAGTAATGCAAACTCAGTCAGAGACATAGATTTTCACTTGCAACTTGCTTTAACATGTTTAACAGTGCATGAAATGTTGTCTAAAACAAAAAGAATGATGCATTTTAGTGGCTGGATCTGGTTTTATCACATTCTGAATTGGACGTTGAAAATGAGCTTTTCAGAGCCAGCAGAGGTCAAAATAAGCAGTAATGCAAACTCAGTCAGAGACATAGATTTTCACTTGCAACTTGCTTTAACATGTTTAACAGTGCATGAAATGTTGTCTAAAACAAAAAGAATGATGCATTTTAGTGGCTGGATCTGGTTTTATCACATTCTGAATTGGACGTTGAAAATGAGCTTTTCTCAGCCAGCAGAGGTCAAAATAAGCAGTAATGCAAACTCAGTCATAGACATAGATTTTCACTTGCAACTTGCTTTAACATGTTTAACAGTGCATGAAATGTTGTCTAAAACAAAAAGAATGATGCATTTTAGTGGCTGGATCTGGTTTTATCACATTCTGAATTGGACGTTGAAAATGAGCTTTTCAGAGCCAGCAGAGGTCAAAATAAGCAGTAATGCAAACTCAGTCATAGACATAGATTTTCACTTGCAACTTGCTTTAACATGTTTAACAGTGCATGAAATGTTGTCTAAAACAAAAAGAATGATGCATTTTAGTGGCTGGATCTGGTTTTATCACATTCTGAATTGAACGTTGAAAATGAGCTTTTCAGAGCCAGCAGAGGTCAAAATAAGCAGTAATGCAAACTCAGTCAGAGACATAGATTTTCACTTGCAACTTGCTTTAACATGTTTAACAGTGCATGAAATGTTGTCTAAAACAAAAAGAATGATGCATTTTAGTGGCTGGATCTGGTTTTATCACATTCTGAATTGGACGTTGAAAATGAGCTTTTCAGAGCCAGCAGAGGTCAAAATAAGCAGTAATGCAAACTCAGTCAGAGACATAGATTTTCACTTGCAACTTGCTTTAACATGTTTAACAGTGCATGAAATGTTGTCTAAAACAAAAAGAATGATGCATTTTAGTGGCTGGATCTGGTTTTATCACATTCTGAATTGGACGTTGAAAATGAGCTTTTCAGAGCCAGCAGAGGTCAAAATAAGCAGTAATGCAAACTCAGTCAGAGACATAGATTTTCACTTGCAACTTGCTTTAACATGTTTAACAGTGCATGAAATGTTGTCTAAAACAAAAAGAATGATGCATTTTAGTGGCTGGATCTGGTTTTATCACATTCTGAATTGGACGTTGAAAATGAGCTTTTCAGAGCAGAGGTCAAAATAAGCAGTAATGCAAACTCAGTCATAGACATAGATTTTCACTTGCAACTTGCTTTAACATGTTTAACAGTGCATGAAATGTTGTCTAAAACAAAAAGAATGATGCATTTTAGTGGCTGGATCTGGTTTTATCACATTCTGAATTGAACGTTGAAAATGAGCTTTCTCAGCCAGCAGAGGTCAAAATAAGCAGTAATGCAAACTCAGTCAGAGACATAGATTTTCACTTGCAACTTGCTTTAACATGTTTAACAGTGCATGAAATGTTGTCTAAAACAAAAAGAATGATGCATTTTAGTGGCTGGATCTGGTTTTATCACATTCTGAATTGGACGTTGAAAATGAGCTTTCTCAGCCAGCAGAGGTCAAAATAAGCAGTAATGCAAACTCAGTCAGAGACATAGATTTTCACTTGCAACTTGCTTTAACATGTTTAACAGTGCATGAAATGTTGTCTAAAACAAAAAGAATGATGCATTTTTGTGGCTGGATCTGGTTTTATCACATTCTGAATTGAACGTTGAAAATGAGCTTTTCAGAGCCAGCAGAGGTCAAAATAAGCAGTAATGCAAACTCAGTCATAGACATAGATTTTCACTTGCAACTTGCTTTAACATGTTTAACAGTGCATGAAATGTTGTCTAAAACAAAAAGAATGATGCATTTTAGTGGCTGGATCTGGTTTTATCACATTCTGAATTGGACGTTGAAAATGAGCTTTCTCAGCCAGCAGAGGTCAAAATAAGCAGTAATGCAAACTCAGTCAGAGACATAGATTTTCACTTGCAACTTGCTTTAACATGTTTAACAGTGCATGAAATGTTGTCTAAAACAAAAAGAATGATGCATTTTAGTGGCTGGATCTGGTTTTATCACATTCTGAATTGAACGTTGAAAATGAGCTTTTCAGAGCCAGCAGAGGTCAAAATAAGCAGTAATGCAAACTCAGTCAGAGACATAGATTTTCACTTGCAACTTGCTTTAACATGTTTAACAGTGCATGAAATGTTGTCTAAAACAAAAAGAATGATGCATTTTAGTGGCTGGATCTGGTTTTATCACATTCTGAATTGGACGTTGAAAATGAGCTTTCTCAGCCAGCAGAGGTCAAAATAAGCAGTAATGCAAACTCAGTCAGAGACATAGATTTTCACTTGCAACTTGCTTTAACATGTTTAACAGTGCATGAAATGTTGTCTAAAACAAAAAGAATGATGCATTTTAGTGGCTGGATCTGGTTTTATCACATTCTGAATTGAACGTTGAAAATGAGCTTTTCAGAGCCAGCAGAGGTCAAAATAAGCAGTAATGCAAACTCAGTCAGAGACATAGATTTTCACTTGCAACTTGCTTTAACATGTTTAACAGTGCATGAAATGTTGTCTAAAACAAAAAGAATGATGCATTTTAGTAGCTGGATCTGGTTTTATCACATTCTGAATTGGACGTTGAAAATGAGCTTTACTCAGCCAGCAGAGGTCAAAATAAGCAGTAATGCAAACTCAGTCAGAGACATAGATTTTCACTTGCAACTTGCTTTAACATGTTTAACAGTGCATGAAATGTTGTCTAAAACAAAAAGAAAATGCATTTTAGTGGCTGGATCTGGTTTTATCACATTCTGAATTGGACGTTGAAAATGAGCTTTTCAGAGCCAGCAGAGGTCAAAATAAGCAGTAATGCAAACTCAGTCAGAGACATAGATTTTCACTTGCAACTTGCTTTAACATGTTTAACAGTGCATGAAATGTTGTCTAAAACAAAAAGAATGATGCATTTTAGTGGCTGGATCTGGTTTTATCACATTCTGAATTGGACGTTGAAAATGAGCTTTTCAGAGCAGCAGAGGTCAAAATAAGCAGTAATGCAAACTCAGTCAGAGACATAGATTTTCACTTGCAACTTGCTTTAACATGTTTAACAGTGCATGAAATGTTGTCTAAAACAAAAAGAATGATGCATTTTAGTGGCTGGATCTGGTTTTATCACATTCTGAATTGGACGTTGAAAATGAGCTTTTCAGAGCCAGCAGAGGTCAAAATAAGCAGTAATGCAAACTCAGTCAGAGACATAGATTTTCACTTGCAACTTGCTTTAACATGTTTAACAGTGCATGAAATGTTGTCTAAAACAAAAAGAATGATGCATTTTAGTGGCTGGATCTGGTTTTATCACATTCTGAATTGGACGTTGAAAATGAGCTTTCTCAGCCAGCAGAGGTCAAAATAAGCAGTAATGCAAACTCAGTCAGAGACATAGATTTTCACTTGCAACTTGCTTTAACATGTTTAACAGTGCATGAAATGTTGTCTAAAACAAAAAGAATGATGCATTTTAGTGGCTGGATCTGGTTTTATCACATTCTGAATTGAACGTTGAAAATGAGCTTTTCAGAGCCAGCAGAGGTCAAAATAAGCAGTAATGCAAACTCAGTCAGAGACATAGATTTTCACTTGCAACTTGCTTTAACATGTTTAACAGTGCATGAAATGTTGTCTAAAACAAAAAGAATGATGCATTTTAGTGGCTGGATCTGGTTTTATCACATTCTGAATTGGACGTTGAAAATGAGCTTTCTCAGCCAGCAGAGGTCAAAATAAGCAGTAATGCAAACTCAGTCAGAGACATAGATTTTCACTTGCAACTTGCTTTAACATGTTTAACAGTGCATGAAATGTTGTCTAAAACAAAAAGAATGATGCATTTTAGTGGCTGGATCTGGTTTTATCACATTCTGAATTGGACGTTGAAAATGAGCTTTTCAGAGCCAGCAGAGGTCAAAATAAGCAGTAATGCAAACTCAGTCAGAGACATAGATTTTCACTTGCAACTTGCTTTAACATGTTTAACAGTGCATGAAATGTTGTCTAAAACAAAAAGAATGATGCATTTTAGTGGCTGGATCTGGTTTTATCACATTCTGAATTGGACGTTGAAAATGAGCTTTTCTCAGCCAGCAGAGGTCAAAATAAGCAGTAATGCAAACTCAGTCAGAGACATAGATTTTCACTTGCAACTTGCTTTAACATGTTTAACAGTGCATGAAATGTTGTCTAAAACAAAAAGAATGATGCATTTTAGTGGCTGGATCTGGTTTTATCACATTCTGAATTGAACGTTGAAAATGAGCTTTTCAGAGCCAGCAGAGGTCAAAATAAGCAGTAATGCAAACTCAGTCAGAGACATAGATTTTCACTTGCAACTTGCTTTAACATGTTTAACAGTGCATGAAATGTTGTCTAAAACAAAAAGAATGATGCATTTTAGTGGCTGGATCTGGTTTTATCACATTCTGAATTGGACGTTGAAAATGAGCTTTCTCAGCCAGCAGAGGTCAAAATAAGCAGTAATGCAAACTCAGTCAGAGACATAGATTTTCACTTGCAACTTGCTTTAACATGTTTAACAGTGCATGAAATGTTGTCTAAAACAAAAAGAATGATGCATTTTAGTGGCTGGATCTGGTTTTATCACATTCTGAATTGGACGTTGAAAATGAGCTTTTCAGAGCCAGCAGAGGTCAAAATAAGCAGTAATGCAAACTCAGTCAGAGACATAGATTTTCACTTGCAACTTGCTTTAACATGTTTAACAGTGCATGAAATGTTGTCTAAAACAAAAAGAATGATGCATTTTAGTGGCTGGATCTGGTTTTATCACATTCTGAATTGAACGTTGAAAATGAGCTTTTCAGAGCCAGCAGAGGTCAAAATAAGCAGTAATGCAAACTCAGTCAGAGACATAGATTTTCACTTGCAACTTGCTTTAACATGTTTAACAGTGCATGAAATGTTGTCTAAAACAAAAAGAATGATGCATTTTAGTGGCTGGATCTGGTTTTATCACATTCTGAATTGAACGTTGAAAATGAGCTTTTCAGAGCCAGCAGAGGTCAAAATCAGCAGTAATGCAAACTCAGTCAGAGACATAGATTTTCACTTGCAACTTGCTTTAACATGTTTAACAGTGCATGAAATGTTGTCTAAAACAAAAAGAATGATGCATTTTAGTGGCTGGATCTGGTTTTATCACATTCTGAATTGGACGTTGAAAATGAGCTTTCTCAGCCAGCAGAGGTCAAAATAAGCAGTAATGCAAACTCAGTCAGAGACATAGATTTTCACTTGCAACTTGCTTTAACATGTTTAACAGTGCATGAAATGTTGTCTAAAACAAAAAGAATGATGCATTTTAGTGGCTGGATCTGGTTT